>NC_041402.2:135749524-136122024 GCF_900747795.2 Erpetoichthys calabaricus | reverse complement strand
TACCCTCCTTCTCTCTTATGTTCATCAAACCTCTGACAATACACATCTTTAAAAACTTATTACATTATTAAAATTACACATTATACATGTAGTTTTAAATACTGAGCTAGCACAGAAAATGAAGAGTTGATCAAGTAAGGAGTTCAAATCAAAGCAAAAACTGAGTTACTGATAATGAAATTGACTGGAATACAAACTTATAGTCACAGGGATCTAAAAGTAAGAGTAATACAATATGTTTGTTTTGAAAGGTTCCCTTGTGTATTTGGAATACTGAAGATTTAAAGCTGAAAGATCCCCTTCAAAATTAGGAAAAATGAGTATGTTCAAATCTCACCTTGTTCCACTGATGGCCAAGTGCTATCTGGCACATATCCTGGTTGGTAAGGGTATTCTGAAAAGCCCTGGTGGCCGTCCACATTATCATGATAGTGACTATATGAGTAATTTGTGGGACCAGATACAGGCTGCCCTGAGATGTCATATCCAGTTGCAACAAGGTCTGGCTGACTTCTGTAAACTTGACTCTGCAAAGCATAATGTATATTAATTACAAAATAATTAGTTTTCCTTTCCTTTTGTATAATGTCTTTATATAGTGAACACTATCTAAAGGCACTTTATAAACACAGAGTAAACACAGACACACGTAATATGTTTATGTGTTTAAATATTGTATAGCATTCCTAACAATGCAATCAACATTTTGTTCCTTTAGTGTGTGTATATATACTTTATGAACATACACACACATTTATTACAATTACAACTGTTACATTAGGTTAACGGATTTGCTGAGGGTTACTCAGTGCAACAGATTAAACCAGTAACCTTGCTGCTTTGAGCTTTTTTCCTTGAGCATCTAGGTCATACTCCATTTGTATATACACTACATGACTATGTGTAGATACCTGACCATCACACCTAAATATAACAGCCTCCACTCTTACAGAAATGCATTCCACAGGACTTTGGAGAGCGTCTTTGGGAGGATGGGCTCATTCCTTCTACCCCCATGACTACCCGCAGAAATCTCAATTCTCTTTCTCTGTCTTCTCTCTCCTCAGCTGTCCTATCATCCTTATCTCCCCCTAACTGTGCTGAACCAAGCACATCAACTGTTGAGTCTGCTACCAACAGTCTTCTCTCCTCTCTCCACAACTCTTTTAATCAACTCTGCCCTTTGTCTTCCAGGCCAAAACGTACTTCTCCTCCGACCCCACGGCTGTCAGAGACACTACAAAACAACCGCAGACAACTAAGAGCAGCAGAAAGAAGATGGAGGAAAACGCATCATAACAGTGACCTCCTTTCTTTTCAATCTCTCTTATCAAAGTTTGCTACTGACCTAATTTCTGCCAAATCTTCCTTCTACAGAACCAAGTTTGAAGAATCCATATCCAACCCTCGCAAACTTTTTGCCACTTTTTCTTCACTGCTTAAATCACCATCTCCTTCTGTTTCCCCAGCTCTCTCGCCAGAGG
This sequence comes from Erpetoichthys calabaricus, assembly GCF_900747795.2. Classification (NCBI taxonomy): domain Eukaryota; kingdom Metazoa; phylum Chordata; class Cladistia; order Polypteriformes; family Polypteridae; genus Erpetoichthys; species Erpetoichthys calabaricus. The sequence continues at coordinate 136,120,540 of NC_041402.2, read as the reverse complement.
ACTTTGCTACATTCTTTGAGGATAAGGTTGATACTATCCGTAGTTCCTTCCCTCAGACTGACATCTTGCCCACCCACTCTCAACCGACCTGCGCTACCCAGCTTCATCACTTCACTCCACTTTCTCACGAGGAAGTGTCTCAGATCCTGATGGCCAGCATCCCCACAACATGTTCACTCGACCCGATCCCCTCAGGTACGTTTCAGCTCATCTCTCAGGATCTTCTCCCACATATCACACACATAGTTAATGGCTCCCTAACGACTGGCCATGTTCCCACTGCCTTTAAGTCTGCTGTTGTCACACCAATTCTTAAGAAACCTACTCTGGACTGCTCAGATGTTAACCACTACAGACCAGTATCTCTGCTCTCTTTTCTTTCTAAAGTACTGGAACGAGCAGTTTATAACCAACTTAATGTGTTTTTGTCTAATAACGCCCTTCTTGACCCTCACCAGTCTGGATTCAAAGCAGCTCACTCTACCGAGACTGCACTTCTTGCTGTCTCTGAAACACTTCACACAGCCAGATCTACCAACCTGTCCTCAGTTCTCATAATTTTGGACCTATCTGCAGCCTTTGACACGGTCAACCATCAGATACTTCTGGAAACTCTCTCTAGTCTTGGGATCTCAGGCACTGTCTGGCAATGGTTTGCTTCTTACCTTGCTGACCGGACATTCCAGGTTGCCTGGCAAGGCTCCCAGTCAGCTCCACGAAGACTGACCACTGGTGTTCCTCAGGGCTCTGTCCTAGGACCCCTTCTCTTCTCCTTATACACAGGCTCTCTTGGGAAGGTAATAGCTGGACATGGATTCTCTTACCACTGCTATGCAGATGACACTCAACTTATTCTCTCCTTTCCACCAGATGACCAGCAGGTCTCAACCCGCATCTCAAACTGCCTTGCTGATATCTCCTCTTGGATGACATCCCACCACCTCAAGTTGAATCCCAGCAAGACTGAACTCTTGTACATCAAAGGCAACTCATCTCCGAATCTTGACCTTGCAATCTCTTTTGACAACTCGGTTATCGTCCCCTCAAAATAAGCAAGAAGTCTTGGTGTCACTCTAGATGAAGAATTGTCTTTTTCTCCACATTTCAGCAACCTCTCCAGGTCCTGCAGATATCTTCTTTACAACATCAGGAGAATCCGCCCCTTTCTCACTACAGAGGCTACTCAGCTTCTCGTCCAGACCTTGGTCATCTATCTCTAAGCTGGACTACTGCAACTCTCTGATGTCTGGACTTTCACTAAAGGCAACACGACCACTTCAATTGATCCAGAATGCAGCTGCAAGACTCATTTTTAATGTTCCCAAATTCTCACACACTACACCTCTGCTGCGGAACCTGCACTGGCTCCCTGTGGCTGCCCGCATCAGGTTCAAAACCCTAACACTTGCCTTTAAGGCCAAAACTGGAACTGCACCACCTTACATATCAGCACTGGTTAAGCAGCGTGTCACTTCTCGCTCTCTCAGAACATCAAGCACTGCTCGTCTCGAACCACCCTTACTTAAAAGAAGAGGACGACATGCATCAAGACTCTTTGCAGTATTGGCTCCTCAGTGGTGGAACGAACTTCCTCTTGCTGTACGAACAGCAGAGACCCTCACTGTCTTCAAACGGCGTCTGAAGACACACTTCTTTAAACAGCACTTGGGGGACTAAAGTCCCCATACTTCTTTCTACCCTTTTCTCAAAAAAAAAAAAAAAAAAATTTGTACTAACTCCTAGTACTAACAACTTACTATTATTTTCTTCTAGCATGGTTTTGTGTACAACTTGGTCAGCAGTAACTTGTTTAATGACAGTAGATTTAATCCTAGACTTAAAGAATGAAGAACAGTCGTAGACTACTAAGCACTGTTGTAAGTCGCTCTGGATAAGAGCGTCTGCTAAATGATGTAAATGTAAATGTGATGTCTGGTACTGGTGTTGGGAGAAAAGAACTGGCTTGCAATTGGCATTCCAATTCATCCCAGAGGTGGGTCATAGTCCTGCCGGAACAGAAAACTGACTTTACTGGAACCAAGAGGCCTAGGCTAAGCAATGAAAAACAACCCCAGACCCTTATCTCTTCTCTACTGAACTTTACAGTAGACACTAGGCAATCAGGAAAGTGGGGCTAAGCAATGAAAAACAACCTCAGACCCTTATCTCTTCTCTATTGAACTTTACAGTAGACACTATGCAATCAGGAAAGTGGGACTAAGCAATGAAAAACAACCCCAGACCCTTTTCTCTTCTCTACTGAATTTTACAGTAGACACTATGCAATCAGGAAAGTGGGGCTAAGTAATGAAAAACAACCCCAGACCCTTACCTCTTCTCTACTGAACTTTACAGTAGACATTATACAATCAGGAAAGTGGAATTTTCCTGGCATCTGTGCAACTCAGATTCGTCTATCAGGCTGCCAAATAGTGAAACATAATTCATCATTCCAAAGAACATTTTTACTGCTCATTTGGCAGCATTCATTACACTATTCCAGTCTATGCTTAGCATTGCACATAGTGATCTTGGAAAACCAATTCATGAAGCCCCTGATGCCGATGTTGCTTCGAGAGGTAGTTTGGAACTCTGTTACAAGTTGTGCAACATAGCACTGGCAATTTTATGTGTGTTATTTGCTTCCACACTTACTGACCCTGCTCTGCGAGTCTGCACTACACTCCATGGCTGACACATTAATTTAACAATCAGATTATAATTATTACTTTATTTATTGGTGTTTTGATAAATTATCTTTGTATTACACATACTGTATATCAGAACCCACATTTTTTGTGAAAACAGTAGGTTCAGAGTTCCATGCATTACTCTCTTATTGGCTTTAAAAGGGTTAATTATCACTGAAAGTCAAAACAGTGAATTAAATTCAATACATGTCTGTTAACGATTAATCAGCCTGCATTTAAGAAATAAGTACCATAAAATTTCATATATAATGGATCAATTTTCATTCATTTTAGTTCACTAAAAATTGGGAGATATATATTTAAAGTAATAGTTTCTCACATAAATAAACATAAAACGCCTGTGGCTGAATGCAGTGTGCTGTCGTCACATGTTAGCCATCTATGGCTGCCACGATGGGGTGTTGAATAGTGAGAGGGTACAGGGTTGTTTTCTGAAAAGCACACAAAGCAATGGTTTCACTCATAAATCAACACAAAACGTCTGTTGCTGGTTCTGTGGCCACTCTCACTGTGTGTTCACCATCTCTGGCTACACCAGCAGCAGTGTCGGCGGATAGGCAGCGGAGGACACAGTGCCACACAATCTGGTAAGTGGTGGTCCTCTCAGGTGAATGTTGCCATGGCACACCACCTACCGAATGTGTGGAGCACCACGATTAGCTGGGGACCGATTAGATGACGCCGGTACCTCACTTTCGTTTTCATTCTCGATATTCAGATCACTTCCATCAAAATCGGAGTCCGACAAGTCAGAGTCCAATTCTAAATAGTAAAATATACACAAAATGTTGCCCACTGAGTATTCTGCAATGTGAATTCGCTTTGCTCTCTAACCAGATGTCGATGCCATTTTTGCATTTGTTTGCTTTTCGCTACTCATGCAGACGCTGGGATTAGATGTCACATGTCAACATGTCTAACATTTCTCCTAGTAAAGATGAGTTTTTTCGAGGTTTAAAGCTGTTTATCAGCCTCACTTCTCCTTTAATAGTCGACATCTGCTCTAAAAGAGTTAATAAAATCTTGAAAAGTTAAGGGTGCACATCATATATAAAATTTTTTTTTCCACCTGAAAATTTTGGGCTAAATCAGCATGAGCATTATACACAAGGGCACATAATATGCATGATTTTAAAGCATATAAATAGGATATTGTTCAAGCACATTAAAGAATGCAGGAAGAGAGATCCCTAAATATAAACAGTTTGCACAATACTTAAAATGGTGCAAATTTCAATATAAAGTTTAGGATAGTACCTGAAGGCCTTCTTAAGAGGACAGATGATCTCATATCTTTCCCACAGAAATAAATTGGAAACCAAGAAGGTATCAGAGCTAACCAGCGAAATTACTAGAATAGATCAAGAACATGCCAGGTGTCCAAATGAGGCTCTTCATAAGAAAAGGTAGGCTCTGCATTCAGAACCTAACCTCTTAACAACTAAAGAAACTGAACTTACTCATTTTTAAATCAAGACATCATTATTATGAACATGGAGAGAAAGCTAATAAGATCTTAGCTGAACAAATCCACAAGCAAGACGTTCGCAGCAATCACCAACTCAAACAGAGACAAAATCATTGACCATAAAAATATAATGCACACATTTAGAGACTACTACAAGGCCTTGTATTCTACTGAGTTTAAAAAAGACAAGACACAATCTAATGCATTTCTGGATGCATTACATTACCACAAATAGATACTCTCAGTGCAGAGGAATTGGATAAACCTTTAGCACTATCAGAATTACTAAATGCTATAAATTCACTTCAGAGTGGGAAAGCAGCAGGCCCTGATGGCTACCCTGTCAAATTTTATACGAAATTCTCCACTTAGCTAGCTCCCCTTTTATTAGCAACATTCACAGACGCTACAGACAATAAAATTCTACCTCAAACTTTTTGCCAAGCATTAATCACTGTCTTTCCTAAACAAAATAAGGACTTATTACAATGTGCATCATACAGACCAATTTCACTTCTGAATAATGATGTTACGATACTCTCCAAAGTCCTAGCTAGAAGAATGGAGAAAGTGCTGCCTTCAGTAATATCACAAGATCAAACTGGATTTATTAAAGGCTGACACTTAGCTTCCAATCTTCAACACCTGTTTAATGTAATATATTCACCTGCAAAGTCAAACACCCCAGAGATGATTTTATCGTTGGATGCAGAAAAAACATTTGATATGATTGAATGGAACTACCTTTTCACTACATTGGAGAAATTTGGGTTTGGCCCAAACATTTGTGCATGGATCAAACTACTGTATACCAATCCAGAAGCTTCAGTTTGTATTAACAATATTAATTCAGACTACTTTAAAATAGAATGTGGTACCAGACAAGGATGTCCCTTGTCACCACTGCTATTCACAATCGCCATTGAACCACTGGTAGTTCACTGTCAAAATGCTTATGAGATAAAGGGGATTATCAGAGAAGGACTTAAACAGAAAATATCTCTACATGCAGATGATGTGGTACTGTACACAGCGCATCACTTTTTCCACATTTTGTTATGTTACAGCCTTATTCCAAAATGGATTAAATTCATTTTTTTTCCTCAGAATTCTACACACAACACCCCATAATGACAACATGAAAAAAGTTTAGTTGAGGTTTTTGCAAAGTTATTAAAAATAAAAAAATTGAGAAAGCACATGTACATAAGTATTCATAGCCTTTGCCGTGAAGCTCGAAATTGAGCTCAGGTGCATCCTGTTTCCCCTGATCATCCTTGAGATGTTTCTGCAGCTTAATTGGAGTCCACCTGTGGTAAATTCAGTTGATTGGGCAGGATTTGGAAAGGCACACACCTGTCTATATAAGGTCCCACAGTTGACAGTTCATGTCAGAGCACAAACCAAGCATGAAGTCAAAGGAATTGTCTGTAGACCTCCGAGACAGGATTGTCTCGAGGCACAAATCTGGGGAAGGTTACAGAAAAATTTCTGCTGCTTTGAAGGTCCCAATGAGCACAGTGGCCTCCATCATCCATAACTGGAAGAAGTTCGAAACCACCAGGACTCTTCCTAGAGTTGGCCGGCCATCTAAACTGAGCGATCTGGGGAGAAGGGCCTTAGTCAGGGAGGTGACCAAGAACCCGATGGTCACTCTGTCACAGCTCCAGAGGTCCTCTGTGGACAGAGGAGAACCTTCCAGAAGGACAACCATCTCTGCAGCAATCCACCAATCAGGCCTGTATGGTAGAGTGGCCAGACAGAAGCCACTCCTTAGTAAAAGGCACATGGCAGCCTGCCTGGAGTTTGCCAAAAGGCACCTGAAGGACTCTCAGACCATGAGAAAGAAAATTCTCTGGTCTGATGAGACAAAGATTGAACTCTTTGGTGTGAATTCCAGGCATCACGTTTGGGGGAAACCAGGCACCGCTCATCACCAGGCCAATACCATCCCTACAGTGAAGCATGGTGGTGGCAGCATCATGCTGTGGGGATGTTTTTCAGCGGCAGGAACTGGGAGACTAGTCAGGATAAAGGGAAAGATGACTGCAGCAATGTACAGAGACATCCTGGATGAAAACCTGCTCCAGAGCGCGCTCAACCTCAGACTGGGGCGACAGTTCATTTTTCAGCAGGACAATGACCCTAAGCACACAGCCAAGATATCAAAGGAGTGGCTTCAGGACAACTCTGTGAATGTCCTTGAGTTGCCCAGCCAGAGCCCAGACTTGAATCCGATTGAACATCTCTGGAGCCAATCCAAGAGCGTTATTCATTTCTCCGTGCAGCTGATTGGCTGCTGCCCTGTGACGCATCTACAGCTGAGTGTCCTTGTGTTTTCCATTGTGTTATTGTATTTATTTTGTTATTATTAAACGCACAAGATGTCGCTTAAACGCCCTGCACCTTCTAAGGCTTCTGGCACTGAACCTAAGCGACAGAAGAAGTTTAAAACACTCCAGGAGAAGGTTGAATTACTGGATTTGTTCCGGGATCTAAAAAGTTATGCTGCAGTAGCGCTCCACTACGACATTAATGAAAGCACCGCATGCTACATAAAGAAGAACAAAGACGCGATCTGGAGTACCGTAGCTGTAAGTTTCTGTGATAGTGCCAAAAAGGTAACGACCGTAAGGAATAAAAATATCATCAGGATGGAATCTGCCTTGGCATTGTGGATCACCGACTGCAGGAAGAACAACATCCTCTTGGACGGTAACATGATCAGTGAGAAAGCACAGAAATTGTACCAGCAGTTTGCTACAGGAGACAATGTAGCAACTTCCCATCACAATGTTCCTGAAACCTATAAAGAAAAGCCAGCACGAAACCCCACCAGAAGAAGGCCTGTCCAAAGATACGACTCCTCCTGAAGCGCCTGAAGAAGAGGCGCCACCCGAGGAGTTTTAAATCCTCTGCATCGTACTGCACCGCTACTTCATCATCATCATCAATATCATTCATCATTGGTGAGTACCCGTACATTTTACTTTATTTTAATTAAATGAAATTATTATGTACAGTGCATCCAGAAAGTATTCACAGCGCATCACTTTTTCCATATTTTGTTATGTTACAGCCTTATTCCAAAATGGATTAAATTCATTTTTTTCCTCAGAATTCTACACACAACACCCCATAATGACAACGTGAAAAAAGTTTACTTGAGGTTTTTGCAAATTTATTAAAAATAAAAAAACTGAGAAATCACATGTACATAAGTATTCACAGCCTTTGCTCAATACATTGTCGACGCACCTTTGGCAGCAATTACAGCCTCAAGTCTTATTGAATATGATGCCACAAGCTTGGCACACCTATCCTTGGCCAGTTTCGTCCATTCCTCTTTGCAGCACCTCTCAAGCTCCATCACGTTGGATGGGAAGCGTCGGTGCACAGCCATTTTAAGATCTCTCCAGGGATGTTCAATCGGATTCAAGTCTAGGCTCTGACTGGGCCACTCAAAGACATTCACAGAGTTGTCCTGAAGCCACTCCTTTGATATCTTGGCTGTGTGCTTAGGGTCGTTGTTCTGCTGAAAGATGAACCGTTGCCCCAGTCTGAGGTCAAGAGTGCTCTGGAGCAGGTTTTCATCCAGGATGTCTCTGTACATTGCTGCAGTCATCTTTCCCTTTATCCTGACTAGTCTCCCAGTTCCTGCCGCTGAAAAACATCCCCACAGCATGATTCAGCCACCACCATGCTTCACTGTAGGGATGGTGCCAGGTTTCCTCCAAACGTGACGCCTGGCATTCACACCAAAGAATTCAATCTTTGTCTCATTAGACCAGAGAATTTTCTTTCTCATGGTCTGAGAGTCCTTCAGGTGCCTTTTGGCAAACTCCAGGCGGGCTGCCATGTGCCTTTTACTAAGGAGTGGCTTCTGTCTGGCCACTCTACCATGCAGGCCTGATTGGTGGATTGCTGCAGAGATGGTTGTCCTTCTGGAAGGTTCTCCTCTCTCCACAGAGGACCTCTGGAGCTCTGACAGAGTGACCATCGGGTTCTTGGTCACCTCCCTGACTAAGGCCCTACTCCCCAGATCGCTCAGTTTAGATGGCCAGCCAGCTCTAGGAAGAGTCCTGGTGGTTTCGAACTTCTTCCACTCACGGATGATGGAGGCCACTGTGTTCATTGGGACCTTCAAAGCAGCAGAAATTTTTCTGTAACCTTCCCCAGATTTGTGCCTCGAGACAATCCTGTCTCGGAGGTCTACAGACAATTCCTTTGACTTCATGCTTGGTTTGTGCTCTGACATGAACTGTCAACTGTGGGACCTTATATAGACAGGTGTGTGCCTTTCCAAATCATGTCCAGTCAACTGAATTTACCACAGGTGGACTCCAATTAAGCTGCAGAAACCTCTCAAGGATGATCAGGGGAAACAGGATGTACCTGAGCTCAATTTCGAGCTTCACGGCAAAGGCTGTGAATACTTATGTACATGTGCTTTCTCAATTTTTTTATTTTTAATAAATTTGCAAAAACCTCAAGTAAACTTTTTTCACGTTGTCATTATGGGGTGTTGTGTGTAGAATTCTGAGGAAAAAAATGAATTTAATCCATTTTGGAATAAGGCTGTAACATAACAAAATGTGGAAAAAGTGATGCGCTGTGAATACTTTCCGGATGCACTGTATATACTCTATAAGAAATAAAACGACAGCACATACCAAAGAAAACACGCTTGCATGAATTATAGTACGTATAGCGGTAACATCAGTATTTTACATTCTAGAACCACGGGAGACATTGCAGTACAGTACTGTACAGTATATGGGTATACCTTTACATTATGTTTTAAGGTAATGTATTAAGGTAATTTTTTAGGTAATGTATCAATGTATTAAGCTGAGTTTGCAACGCAATTAAAGTGATTTTGGAGGCATACTGTATTTAGGGTTTAAACTATAAAAACAGGCATTTAAAAGGCATTTTTTAACCACATCCAAATGTCACAGTTTTTCACAATTCGCAAGTGCTCTAGGAACGTAAACCCCGCAAATTTTGGGGGTGTACTGTATTAGATTGGACACCTTCCCTTTTATCATTGCAGATCAGTTTAAATACCTAGGGGTAAATATAACAAGTAAACATAAAGCTCTTTATCAACAAAATTTTTCCGTCTGTATGGAAAAAATTAAGCAACACTTGCATAGAAGGTCAACCCTTCAACTCACTTTAGCTGGAAGAATTAACATTGTTAAGATGAATAAACTTCCTAAGCTTCTCTTTTTATTTCAAAACATTCCCATATACATCAATAAATCGTTTAAGAAATTAGATTCAACCATAACCTCATTTATTTGGATTTCAAAACAGCCACGTATCCATAGAGCAACCCTACAAAGACCTAAGGCAGAAGGTGGCATGGTTGTACCTAACTTTCAATTTTATTACTGGGCAGCAAACATACAAACTATAAAAAAACTGGACATGGACACAAATAGATGAACATACACAGGCTTGGTCCGCAAAAGAAATAAAATCCTGCAGTATTTCTTTATATTCGCTGCTTTGTGCCCCAATAAATGCAAGTTATCACCAATATACTAACAACCCAATTGTGCTTCACTCAATCAGAATATGGAACCAATGTAGGAAGTACTTTAAGATATAGAAGCTTTTATCTGTGGCACCTCTGCCCAAGAACCACATTTTTCCACCCTAGCACACATATGCAGTTTTTAATATCTGGAAAACATTTGTGATTAAATCACTAAAGAGATCTGTACATAGACAACGTCATTGCATCCTATGAACAATTACATTCCAAATGTAACTTTCCAGCAACACATTTCTTTCGCTACCTTCAAATTAGAAACTTTATTAAACAGAACCCGCCCAATTTTCCTCACCTCCCACCTCCCTCTATGCTAGAAAAAAATATTCCTCAATCTCGAGGACTCAGACAGCATTTCTGCAATATATAAACCAATTTTGCAGTCTCTCCCTTTCAAAGATCCAAGAGGACAGTGGGAAAAGGATCTCTCACTCAATATCTCAGAAAAGGAGTGGAAGGTAGCAATGCAGAGAATTCACTTGAGCTCACTATGTGCAAAGCATACAATTATTCATCTCAAAATTATATATCGAGCACATCTATCTCATTTAAAATTGTCCAAAATGTTTCCAGGGCAAGATCCAACCCGCAAACACTACAATCAAGTTCCGGCCTCACTGGGTCACATGTTTTGGGCCTGCACCAAATTAACATCATTCTGGGCTAAAATTTTTAAATGCCTATCAGACAGCCTAGGTGTCACAATCCCTCCTAACACATTAACGGATGTGTTTGGTGTACTCCCACATGGGCTTAAAGTGGAGAAGAACAAACAAATTATAATTGCCTTTACTACACTATTGGCACGTAGACTTATTTTGCTCAACTGGAAGAATCCTAACTCTCCTCTTTTAAGTCAGTGGGTAACTAATGTTATATACTATTTGAAATTGGAAAAAATCAGATTCTCACTTAGAGGATCTGTGCAGAACTTTTTCAAAACCTGGTAGGATCTAATCAATAACATTTTAGAGTAAGCTTTTAAAGCACTGAGAAAACAGATTCTCTCCCCATTTCTTTTTCTTCTCCATTGATCTTTATTCACTTATTAATTCATCTATTTACTTATTTTTACTAGCTTTAAGTTTTACTCTGCTGGCCCTGTTCTCTTTCTCAGGGGTGGGGGTTGATTTGTTTTCAATCCTATTTTTGTAAAAATTGATTTATTTGTATGGAATGTTGTGTGATTTCAATAAATTCAATAAAATAAAAAAAGGATAATAATAAACTAAACACTTCAGGGACACAGAAGAAGTAACTTGTGATTAAGAACCTGGCCATATGAAAACAGGAAAAACTTAGTTAAGGAATATGACTTGGCATTCCTGGAAAAAAACAAGTGTAAGGAAAAAGGAAAAACAAACACAGTAACGCAGAAAAAAGACTTTTAAAACAATTAATACATTTTTAACATTGTCCTCTTTTCATTGTCTGTTGACAACAATTTTAATTTCACGCAATACCAATATAGAGTTCTCAGTAGCATTCAAACTTGTTTTTAAAATTACAAGGTAACTCTGTGAAACCTACTGCTCAGTGCAATGTGCACACAATGCTAATTTGTGTTTACCAGCAATGTATGTCAGAGATATTATTTTGATTCTTCCACATCTACTGTATATACTTCTTTTCAAATTTAAAAAGGCTAACAGATCATGTCTGTTTTACCTGCTGAGATCGAGAGCTGAAGCTACTCCTGCGACTATTTTGGCTCCGGGTGCTATGCACACTCCGGGCTGAATGCTCACTGTGCACACTTCGTCGGTCACAATCATCACCATAGGGCTCTCTCCGCTTCACAAACTCATCATCAAAACTTGAATCATAACGAGGATCATACTGCCAGCGATCATCATATCCTTCACGCCTGTTCAAGTGAAAGAGAAAACAGTTTACATTTGAGAAACAATTCTCACAGCTGTATTAATTTTTCACTAAAAAGCACTGATTAAATTTATATCTAAGCACTAGGCTTTTGTAGCAAAGAATCCCACAGATTATGTTAAAAAAACAAGTGAAGCAAGGTTTATTTTAGTTGGTCCCTGTACTTAGCTTACAATAAAAAGAAAAAAAAAGAACAACAACTTTTAATATACAGTAGACCCCCGCGAAGTTGCGGTTCAGAATTCACGGCCTCAGTCATTTGCGGATTTTTCCTTACAACCTATCTAATAATTGTTAGCGGAAACCGCAAATATCCTCCACAATTTTTATGGCTTTTTTCGTGGAAATATTATACTGTAGAGAGAACAGGAAGCAACTGTAGAGGAAAACGCAGCTTGGGATGGTGAAAGTAGCCAATAGAATTTGAATTTGAAACTGCAACTCCCAGCAGTGGCTCTGATTGGTCTTCTGCTGAGGGTGCTGGGGCTGTTAGGATCAAAGGATGTCAGCTTGGCTTTTTAAAAGGGGGCCGGTGACCAAAAGCAAAAAAAAAAAAAGTTTTTGTAATTTGTGTTTCAAGTTCCTGTCTGTCTGCCTGCCTTCTGTTGGGTAACCTGTACTAATTCGTTTTGTCCTGGATCGTTTCGTGTTTGGAGTCTGGATTGTCTGCCGTCTGCCTGTGTACATGGGGACTGTAAGTGGATTCATGGCCATCCTGCAAAGAAAGGAGCACTCCTGAACCTGTCCACCCATCGTCACCATTTCGGGAACTAGCGGTAGGACTATCTTTACATTCCCATTCAACGTGCACATCTCTGGACTATCGATTTTCATCATTACATTTCATCCGTTGCCATTTTTTCATGAATGTTTTTCATGATTTACTGTGTGTGTTTTGTTTGTGCTTTGTTGTATTTAATGTGTAATCGGCATAAAGGGAACAGGGGTGGTATTGTTTTCATTTATTTCATTTGTTTTCATTACATTATTTATTTGCTGTTTGATTGCCGGTTTGCTTTGTTTTTGTCTGTTTGTGAGTGCATGCGGGTCAGGCCAAGGCTGGGTGCGTCCATGGAATCTCCACCATAAAAATAAATAAATCGCCGTCTTCTTGACGGTGTAAGTCTTAGTGGCACCAGACCGCTACAGCGTTATTCATTTCTCGTTGCTGCCGATTGACTGTGATGCATATCCAGCTGAGTGTTCTTGTGTTTTCCGTTTTGTTCCTCTTAACCCTTAAACTGCCACAACCAGCTATAGTCGTTTCCCAGTGCCATATGCGAGCACGCAGGAGCTGATCAGTCAATGCCGTACATTCGTTGAGCAGCCAGCTCATGACCACTGCCAGCCCCTTGTGAGCAGGTGGGCTGCACACACCCCTAGAAGACACGGATGCTCCTCAAAAAAAACCCTCTTAAAAAACGCTGATAGACTACTTCACATTGCTTCCTTACTTGCGGCTGCTCTGTCACGTGATATGCTTCTCGCGCGACGCAAGCCTGAACAGCACCTGTCCTTTTTGGCTGATTGCTTTGTTTCTCTCTCCTCCCCCAGATATCCTCTGCTCCCCTATGATGTTTGTCTATTCTTTAATTGAGAACTAACTGCATACTGAGCTAATTTTACTTCTGAAAGAGACATGTTTGTTTGAAGTGTTTGAATAAAGTTCCTGTTTCTACAATCTCCTTTGTTTCTGTGCAGCCTCACTATCTCTGGGATTCAGCCGCTACACTAGACTAGCCTGCCAGCGTCAGCATTTACCTCTGTGTGCTTGAGTGTAGCCAGTTCAAGAGCAGTTGTCTCGATAATTTACTGAATTTCATTCGTTGCGTCAGCTGCACCTTGTACATATTGTTCCAGTAGTTTTTTTTAAATAGTTTTTACAGTTCATTAGCAGTGTGTAAAATGATTAGTTTGCAGTAATTGTGATGCTCTTTGCATGAAAACAAGTGTTCTATTAAAATTTCACTTTTTCGTTGTGAATTGTGATGTTTACTTAAAGTGCAGCAAAAAAGTATTTGGCGTCCAGGGATGCATTAAACGCCAAGTATGTGGCAGTTTAAGAGTTAAAGCCCCAAGATGCCACCGAAAGGCCCTGCGCCTTCTAAGGCTTCTGGCAATGAAAACACGCTTGCATGAATTACAGCACATATAGCGGTAACGTCAGTATTTTACATTCTAGCACTGCGGGAGACATTGCAGTACAGTATACAGGTTTACCTTTACATTCTTTATTTTTAGTTAATGTATTAAGCTGAGTTTGAAATTAAAGTGTTTTGGTGGTATATTTAGGGTTTAAACTATAAAAATAGGCATTGTTTTAACCACATCCAAAACTCACGTTTTTTCACAATTAGCAGGTGCTCTAGGAACGTAACCCCCGCGAATTATAGGGGTGTACTGTACACCATATCTTAAACATGTTGTGTTAATGTTCCCAAAGTAAGTAAATCAAATGAACTTCACATCAGTTGAACTTCCTAGTTTTCAAATAGCTGAGAGGCTATCAGAAACCAAAACTGATGTTTGGAGACTTTTCTTGTAGGTTTCTACATCCTTTAAGTATAGCTTCCAGTGTGCTTTCCTCATTCTGGCATTGTCTTCCTAAAAAATGTCACCGGGTTTGGCAGGAAAGTGGGGATTTGATGCAAATTGAATCCAAGCTAGAAAAACTTTACTTCAATCTGGCATCTTCATTTCCAGCCTTGACTGAAACTTTCATTAGTTGCACAGCATACCAATGTATTCATAATGACAGTGAGGTATTTTTGCTGATGTAACAAGGAATTCCATGAAGTTCTAATAAGCTCTTTCTAAAATGTTTAGAAGTTTCTTACATCAATCAAGCATGGCACTACTGAGCGACACCTGTTGAACACAATTTGATTTTCAAGAGCTATAAACTTTCCACTAAATTAAGCATTAAATGTAATACTCTGCTCAAAACATACATACATTCATACATAAATAAACTTTGCTGCGGCTGCTTAGGTTGGATTTATACTTTATTAGCATATCATTGGCCCCATCAATAGCAAAATGTATCTCTAATCAGCACAGCACTTGCACATGAACACAACTGTAGTATGATACCTTAGGACTTTCAACTTCTCTCTAACTGGAACACACAAAGACTTACTCCTCCCAGTTTACATAATAGAGAGAATGTGACAGTTGTTATATTTTTTAGTTTCAGGTCATATAGACAAGTCTAGCAGCAAAAGAACATTAATGTCCACGAGTAACATTTCCTACGAATCACAAACAATTTATTTAGGGAGTCACAGACCAAAAAACATTTGACAATTTATAACTGACAGCGTGGGCTTGTTTTGCAGCTAGTCTTGAGAGATTCACCATGCGTTATGATAGTTGATGTGAACTTCTCTCTGCGCTTTCTCTTAAATGTTTTTGATGGCGATTGTTTAGTTAGTATTCTGGTTAACCAGAAAAAACTTTTAACAGATGAAAAAAAGGGCAAACCTAATGATTTGACTGTTTAAACAAATAAAGTGTTCATTTCGTTAAACACCTGGACCATTATATATATACTAGCCAACCCGCGGCGTACCATACGCTGCATAATCAGGCCGCTTTTTTAATGATTTTTAAGCAGAGGGAGAAAATTAACATTTGAAAAATCGGAAATGTAATAAATCACCAAGAAAAGTAACATTTCATGTGCCCACGTCCAACTCGTCACCTGAGTCATTTTCCTCTTTGCACAGTCCATATGCACGTGTGAGTGACGTAGAGTTTTCATTGTTGTTTGCGGTTTTGGCTGCTTTTCTATATATAATCCACCATGTCATCCGACTATGGTAGTAGCGAGGGGGGGCGTACAAAGGGCAGGGACATAATCAGTGCGAGCGTATGAGCCGCTAGCCATGTTTTTGAAAGTTTGGCCCTGTGCCTTATTAATTGTCATCACAAAGGCAAGTCTAACAGGAAATTGTCTTCGTCTTAAAGTAAAAGGCAAATTATCCGCGACAAACTGCTTTACACGCTGCATACCAACTCGCGGTGTAGTATACGCCGCATAATCACGCTGCTTTTTTAATGTTTTTTAAGTAGAGGGAAAAAAATGAACATTTGCAAAATCCGTAATGCTGCTTTCAGTAAGTACAATGCACACTCGTTGAATTTGTCAGCCACTTTTTGCCAGCCGTCTTTTCTGGTTTGGGCCGCTTTTACAGTGTTACCGCTTGTGTATATTAAATCTTGGAATCCTTCCAGTAACTAATTAACACCCACCCACCCAGCTTATGTGAAAAAAATGCGCCCGTTCTTTCATCATTTTGTTGCAGCCTATCAAAGACTTGCTGATTATGTTTTGTAGATTCAATATATATTGGCTTTTCACACAGCCCGAGGGCGCGCATTCATCTCGGATTATTACATCCTGCTAGACTAATCTGCTACACGGCTGCGTTTGAAAAACCGACTTATCCCGGATGAGTTTCACCGGCATTAATGATTAGGAATCTGGTTGGAACAAAACCCTGTAGCCACAGGGGTTCACCAGGGCCGAGTTTGGCAAACACTGCTGAACAGAGACGAAACCGACTCAGGTGAGGAGTGGGGGCGGGCAAAGTAGTTGCAGCTATTGATTATTCAGTGTTGTTTACCTGGGTGTCTGATCTGCGTTGACTGACATGGCTGTTTTCTGCGTATCCCATGGTTGTCTACCGGCAGTGTGAATGCCTTGAGAGACAGGGCGTCCTTGTGTGGTGAGTTGTTGCAGTTTGTGATCACGTCGCCGACATTATCCCAATGTTGGCAAACAAAGCAAACATCCATGTTGCGAAGTTTGAGAGCAACAGTTTCGTCAATGACATTTTTACATCCAGCTAGTCTGTTAGACTAATGTGCTACACGTCTGCGTTTGAAAAACCGACTTATCCCGGATGAGTTTCACCGGCATTAAGGATTAGGAATCTGGTTGGAACAAAACCCTGCATACACAGGGGTTCACCAGGACCGAGTTTGGGAAACACTGCTGAACACAGACAAAACCGACTCAGGTGAGGAGTTGGGGTGGGCAAAGTGGTTGCAGCTATTGATTATTCAGTGTTGTTTGCCTGGGTGTCTGATCTGCTCAACAGGATCATAAATAAAAGGAAAACAATGTGAAGGCAATGTCACAGGTGATCCTGTGGTATAGCGGGTCCACAGCTCCCCTTCAAAAGCCCATTTTTAAATAAATAATCATCGCACTCACAGTGTAGCGAGGGGCATGGAAGTGTGGCTGAAACGGTTTCCGGGTAGACTTGTGCTGCGGGCATTTCTCCCCTGTGTAGTGTGTGAGCGAGTGAGGAGAGAGAGAGAAAGCCGGTACGTTAGAGTGAGCGAGAGCAGGCTCGAAGGCAATGTGTTCCTGTGGTATAGCGGGTCCATAGCTCCTCTTCAAAAGGCCATTTTTAATCAGGCGACTGACAGTAGTGGAGTCAGGCACAGAGAAGGTCAGCTGCAGAGAGAGCGTCTCAACTGTTGCAGGGCCTGAAGCAGGTGAGACGTTAATGAAAAAGAGGCACAGGGCTTATTGGTTTTTAGAGACTGCTTCCTTCATTGTGTTTTAACTTCAGTTTTAAAGGATTGCGCGGCTCTCTCTTGCGCTGCCTGTGTGTGCCTCTGTCTCACTGTGGCGCTGCCTCTGTGTGTGCGCGGCTCTCTCTCTCGCGCTGCCTGTGTGTGCCTATGTCTCTCTCTGGCGTTGCCTCTGTGTGTATGTGTGCTCGGCTCTCTCTCTCACGCTGCATGTGTGTGCCGCTGTCTCTCTCTGGCGCTGCCTGTGTGTGCGCGGCTCTCTCTTTCGCGCTGCCTGTGTGTGCGGCTCTGTCTCTCTGGTGCTGCCTCTGTGTGTGTGTGTGTGTGTGTGTGTGTGTGGCTCTGTCTCTCTGGCGCTGCCTGTGTGTGCGCGGCTCTCTCTCTCGCGATGCCTATGTGTGCCTCTGTCTCTCTCTGCCGCTGCCTCTAGGTGAACCAAGGTTCCACTGAGGTTGACTAATGAAAAGTCAACGTGGCTCAGAGCTGCAAGTGGACTGTGGCACAGACAAACAGAAATGACGGCATGTTTTCCGAGGCGTCGCGTCCGAGTTGGTGGGCGTTGCTCTGTGATTTTTTTGTCGTATCCAACGGTCTAAAAGTTGGTGGCCGTGGTTCCTTCCTGCGTGCGCCATTGGCGTCTTACTTGTCGGCGGTTTAGTGAATCCACGCCCCTTCCGGCGTGCTTTCCATGGGTGGCTACTTGTCTCCCGGCTTAGTGAATTATATACAGTATATTATATATATATATATATATATATATATATATATATATATATATAGATATATATATATCTATATATATATCTATATATATATATATATATATATATAATACATACGGGGTTATTACCTGGCCGGGATGCCTAAAAGGACCGGAAGGTGGCTCGAATAGCTTCCGGGCCACGAGGGGGCAACCGCCCTGGAGCAGGAGAGGACCACGGGAGAAGATCAAAAAGCTTCTGGCCTGTTGGGACCCATGGCCACCGCCAAGGGGCGCCTCAAGCCTCGTAGGACTCGAAAATACAGTAATCCCTCCTCAATCGCGGGTGTTGCGTTCCAGAGCCACCCGTGAAATAAGAAAATCCGCGAAGTAGAAACCATATGTTTATATAGTTATTTTTATATTGTCATGCTTGGGTCACAGATTTGCGCAGAAACACAGGAGGTTGTAGAGAGACAGGAACGTTATTCAAACACTGCAAACAAACATTTGTCTCTTTTTCAAAAGTTTAAACTGTGCTCCATGACAAGACAGAGATGACAGTTCCGTCTCACAATTAAAAGAATGCAAACATATCTTCCTCTTCAAAGGAGTGCGTGTCAGGAGCACAGGCTGTCACAGAGATAGAGAAAAGCAAACAAATCAATAGGGCTGCTTTTAAGTATGCGAAGCACCACGGCACAAAGCTGTTGAAGGCGGCAGCTCACACCCCCTCCGTCAGGAGCAGACAAAGAGAGAGAGAGACAGACAGAGTTTGTTTTTCAATCAAAAATCAATACGTGCCCTTCGAGCTTTTAAGTATGCGAAGCACCGGGCAGCAGGT
Organism: Erpetoichthys calabaricus; assembly: GCF_900747795.2. Taxonomy (NCBI): domain Eukaryota; kingdom Metazoa; phylum Chordata; class Cladistia; order Polypteriformes; family Polypteridae; genus Erpetoichthys; species Erpetoichthys calabaricus. The sequence continues at coordinate 136,101,823 of NC_041402.2, read as the reverse complement.
CGTTTCAGGAAGCAGCTGCACAAAAGATAGCAACGTGAAGATAATCTTTCAGCATTTTTAGACGAGCGTCCGTATCGTCTAGGTGTGCGAACAGCCCCCTGCTCACACCCCCTACGTCAGGATCAGAGAAAGTCAGTGCAAGAGAGACAGAGAAAAGTAAGCTGGGTAGCTTCTCAGCCATCTGCCAATAGCGTCCCTTGTATGAAATCAACTGGGCAAACCAACTGAGGAAGCATGTACCAGAAATTAAAGGACCCATTGTCCGCAGAAACCCGCAAAGCAGCGAAAAATCCGCGATATATATTTAAATATGCTTACATATAAAATCCGCGATGGAGTGAAGCCGCGAAAGGCGAAGCGTGATATAGCGAGGGATTACTGTAGTTACTTCCGCCACACTTGGCAAGATGGCGGAGGAACCTGCCAGGGACGCCCGGAGTGCTTCCGGTGCAAAGGGCAGCACTTCCGCCACACCAGGAAGTGCTGCCGGATGGACATCATCAGACACCTGAAGCACATCCGGGTAGGGATAAAAGGCGCCGCCTTCTTACAGTCTGAGAGCCAGAGTCAGGAGTGGGAGTAGGACAAAGCTCCCAGGAGGAGAGGAAAGGCGGCCAAGGACTGAGACAGAGAGATATAGTGGTGATTACTGCTGTGTGCATTGTGTGCTGTGTGGAACTGTGTTTATAAATGAATAATAAACATGTGCTTTTTATAAAGATGTGGTTTCCAACTGGTGGTGTCCGGGCAAGTCTCACAATGGTGCCCGAACAGGGACCTTCCGCTTGTTACAAAGCGGGGGACCCAACAAATAAAATTTTTGTGAGCTGCCCAGTACCTCAGTCGTCCACACACACGTCCTGCATGGGGACGGTCCGCACACGCACCGCGGACGTTTCGTGAATCGCCCTGAGGCTGTCAGAGATTCTCCAGAGTGCCTTCTTCCACCCGAGGTGGGTGAGGAATGCCAGACAAGGCAGAAGAGAAGGGGATTACCCAGCGCTCGTCATCACCGGAGGGACTGCAGTTGGCACAACCACTGATGCATCCGGAGGAGTTTACCTGGAATCGCGTCACTGGCTGGGGTGTGCCTATCTTGTCCGTGAAGCCGGGACAGCGTCACTACAGGAAGGGGAGGATCCGCCATGTCTCCAGAAGCCGAGGCAGAGTGGCTGCAATGAGTCTCACAGACCCCTCGGGAGAATGGTGAAGATGGCCGTGGACCGGAAGTCCTACCCCGTGACAGGCGAGGGATTGGATGGTGTGTGCCGTGTTCCCGTCGGTGATTGGTTGACGACGGGACCGGCGAACGTCCATCCTGTGCAAGGGGAGGGTCCGGTGGAACCCGGAAGAAAGCTCCAGTGTATACAGCCAGTGAGTAGGACCGATTTACAGGTAAGTCCTCCACTGGTTGATACTGTATTTTTACCTGCAGCTCCAAAGGAATCGGAGAGGATGCTTCGGTTATGGCAGATGATGCAGCACATGGAACATGACCTCCGAGTCTGTATGGACAAGCTGAAGGCGGTTGCACCATGTCAGACGGGACGTCACAGGGCGGAAGGGCGCGACGCTGGAAATTTTGGCCAGGGGATTGTGACGGTAAAGGTGAGTAAAACCGATACTGTAAAGGAAAAGGGAGGTGCGAGCGAATTCGTTCCAGGATCGCGTGGTTCCTGGGACTTAGTAGCTGCATCTCTGACAGTAGAAGCGACACGAAGGGCTGATCGCTTGGAAGGGGTGAAGCCAAGACGCCGGCTGACGAGGGTCTTGGTGCCCTACCGCCGGAGCCAGCATCAGTCTCGCGTCATTCTACAGGGGCGCAGACGGCAAGGGGTCTTTTCCTTTCCCGTAGGAAGACCCAAGCCATCAGAATGCCCCAGAGGAATAGGAAGAATCGAAGGAGGAAAGCCGGTTCTTCCTACAAAGGGAGACGTGAGCCTGTGAACTCACGTAGAGTGATAGGTCGTCCTCTGCGCGGGCAGAGGGAAACCCCAGAAGTCAGCAAGGGCGATCCCAATATGTAACCCAATGAAGGGGAGTGGACAATACAGGAGCGGGTGCCGAAGTTTTGGCAACCAGGGTGCTGGTCAAAGGGAGGAGCGTTGGCCCTATTTCAGAAGGTAAAAAGCCAGACAGAGGGTGCTGGTCAAAGGGAGGAGCGTTGGCCCTAGTTTTGGCAACCAGGGTGCTGGTCAAAGGGAGGAGCGCTGGCCCTATTTCAGAAGGTAAAAAGCCAGACAGAGGGTGCTGGTCAAAGGGAGGAGCGTTGGCCCTATTTCAGAAGGTAAAAAGCCAGACAGTGGCATTAGGGCAACGTCTCCGCCCCTAGGCATATTTTATATTTTATAGGACCAGGCCTTGGGAGAAAACCAATGATGCCCGCTTCATCGGAATTACCCACTCGCAGGACAGGCCGCTACGAAGGACTGTTCTTTGCTGGTGCTGGGGCACTGTGGCAGATTGCTGGGGTTATTACCTCAGAATTCATTCGGCTGCTTCTGTCCTGTGTCGCATCATCAATAAACACTAGTGTCCCAGTGCCACTGGCAGCCATACACGCCCAAGCCATCACACTGCCTCCACCGTGTTTTACAGATGATGTGGTATGCTTTGGATAATGAGCTGTTCCACGCCTTCTCCATTCTTTTTCTTGCCATCATTCTGGTAGAGGTTGATCTTGGTTTCATCTGTCCAAAGAATGTTTTTCCAGAACTATGCTGGCTTTTTTAGATGTTCTTTAGCAAAGTCCAATCTAGCCTTTCTATTCTTGAGGCTTATGAGTGGCTTGCACCTTACAGTGCACCCTCTGTGTTTACTTTCATGCAGTCTTCTCTTTATGGTAGACTTGGATAGCGATACGCCTACCCCTTGGAGAGTGTTGTTCACTTGGATGGCTGTTGTGAAGGGGTTTCTCTTCACCATGGAAATGATTCTGCGATCATCCATCACTGTTGTCTTCCATGGACATCCAGGTCTTTTTGTGTTGCTGAGTTCACCAGTGCTTGCTTTCTTTCTCAGGATGTACCAAACTGTAGATTTTGCCACTCGTAATATTGTAGCAATTTCTCGGATGGGTTTTTTCTGTTTTCGCAGCTTAAGGATGGCTTCTTTCACCTGCATGGAGAGCTCCTTTGACCGCATGTTGTCTGTTCACAGCAAAATCTTCCACATGCAAGCACCACACCTCAAATCAACTCCAGGCCTTTTATCTGCTTAACTGATAATGACATAACGATGGACTTGCCGACACCTGCCCATGAAATAGCCTTTGAGTCAATTGTCCAATTACTTTTGAGCCCCTGAAATGAAGGGATTGTGTTAAAAAATGCTTTAGTTGCCTCACATTTTTATGCAATCGTTTTGTTCACCCCACTGAATTAAAGCTAAAAGTCTGCACTTCAACTGCATCTGAGTTGTTTCATTTAAAATTCATTGTGGTAACGTACAGAACCAAAATTAGAAAAAAGTCTCTGTCCAAATATTTATGGACCTAACTGTATACACATAATATATATATAATATATATATATATATTATATATATATATATATATGTATTTCCCCATTGGTCTGAGGTATGCTTGTTTGGAATTGGCTTGTCTCAGAGGCCTTTAACTCTTTTAGGGCTAATTTTTTTTTTGTTTCTTTTCTCCCAGGGCTGAATATTTTTCCAAAAACTAACATTTTTTAAAAAAGAACACAAAGCAATTGTTTAACATATCAAATCAACAAAAAATATTTACTTTTGACAAATGTTACTGTCTTGCATGTTGTATGAGCCTGCATACTCTATGATTTCACATACATATCACATACATTTTACACAGCAAAGTCTGATCTCGCTCAAAGCAGCCAATTTCAGTCATTGCCACATTGCACTCCTTACAATATGTGTTGCTTTGGTGCCTATTTTTCAATTGTCTGTTGCTGCACTTTCTCACATATATTGTTAGTGTGTACTGTAGAGAGACAAGCAACCCATTTGCCATCGTGCCATGCCACTGCCACCAAGTTTTCTGCCTGCATGAAAACCGTATTGTCACCTCTTTTCATCTTCTGAAACTTTATGAACTTTATGTATGGCATTATAGTCTGGCTCACCCCATGGGATTTGCTTCTGTTTATTACAGAAGTGAATAAAACTTTGCAGCAGCACGTACCTAAGCCACCAGGGGACAAAACACGTTTGGACCAATGCTCCCTGAAGTTATATCACCAGTTCTGTCCCATCTCTATTTGTAATGCCACAGCGCGCTTCATCTCGTCTTTCGTTGTGGGTTTCCACTTTGAAAAACGAGAATGCGATGCAAACGCAGCCCGCGATTCAAAAAAAATCTCTGCCTACCTGTTTGTCTCGTCTGACAGTAGCTGAAAAGCAGCATCAGGAGAGAGCAGCCTGAAGTACAGCAGCTGGTGATCTGTCGTGTCCAACAGCAAGCCATGCCGTCTTCTAAACTCCGGTAGCCAGATCGGCTCTCAACGGATCAATGTCTGTGTATTTATCCCATGCGAACCTTGCCGTAGATGCATCGGCTGCGTGAAGGCACTCAACTGGCAGCAGATCCGCTGGCGCGGCATCGGCTGGTGTCTGATCAGCTGATGCCTGCTTCTCACTCTCTTGCTCGATCTCCTGATCACTGCCAATAAAATCCAATTCTGAAAAATCAAGAGTCCGACTCCGCGATAATGCGCAAAACATCGTCTGCCGAGTGTTTTCTTTTCTGCACTTGCTTCGCTGCCTTTTCACATGTCGGTGCCATCTTGCCTTTGTTTACATTTCGCAACTCACGCACACGCAATGTTTATTTGCCGAGTCAACGAGTCTAGCATTCCTCCAAGCACAGAGGGAATGCCTGTGACGTGACAGTGAGATTTGTCGCCATTAACAGCTGATTGTCGCCCCCTATCCCTGGATGTCGACTTTTGTCGACATTCGCCTTCAACCCCTCCTGTCGACAAAAGTCGACATCCGCCCTAAAAGAGTTAAGTACTATGATGCCCTAATGGCTCTAGGTGTTGGACAGAGAATCTATAAATCTGCTTGCTCAACCACATTCTCTCTCTCTCTCTTACTAACCAACAACTGATGAAGACCCTCACACCAAGAACTGAAAGGACAACACAATGGAGACCACAGTTTAGCAGCCATATTGGAACAGGTATACGGCCTGTTCTAAAGAAAGCTGAATGATGCTTTAACTAGAGACATTTTAAATAACTACAAGTCTGTGTGCCGCCTGAAACTACACATCACCATTTAATCAGGTTGTATGGTTGCCAATATTCAAATATACTTTGCATATTGTTATTATTTATGAACATTATCAATAATACATTGTTTTATGTGTAACTTAACTCCTGCTTGTCTTTTTACTACACCTAATTGCCTATAGACATAGAAGGGAGGTTGGGGATAAGTTATATACTATAATACCTTATAAACAGTGGTAAGTCTGAGATTAGGCATTCTGACAAAGGCTACATATTAATAATACAATAGGGGAAAGTTGAGCAATATATTACTCTACCAAGACAAAACACATTTCAAACTACCGTAAATACCCGCATATAGGACGATACCATGTATAGGATGCAGTGGATTTTTGACCCTAAAAACCATGGAAAAACCTGTGTACCCATTTATAGGACGCATCCTGATTTTGTGTTACCGGGGTACTAATTAAAAGCTGCTGCCGCCAGCGCCAGTGATTGTATCCATGTGTTTGTGTTAGGCTGGAGTATCTCTGAACAACAACAAAGAGCGAGAAACATACCGGTACTAGACGGCAAAAATGACGTATCGGTGAAGTGAATACAGTAGTCTCCCGCTTAAGTACGCAACTTGAACCTGCGAAGTTTGTGCATACTTAGCTGCCACTCCCAAATAGCTTGCATTTCGCTACGATGTTAAAGAAACCAAACAGCAAGTGTCTCAATGCTGTGAAATCATCTCGAAGCTAAGCAAAACGTCTGCAACCAGTAAGAGGGCCATAGCGTGTTCTCGACATCGAGGATTAGCTGCTCTGCTCTGAAGTTCAAACTGCAGCTGATGATAAATTCAATGATATTAAGAAATCGTTTGAATCCTTTCAGAGCAAGATCCGGGCTGTCTCCCTCGAAGCCAAATGCACGAAACTTCAAAACCTTTGCCAAATAACGATTCATGACATGTTTAACTAATAAATCTTGAACCCAGAATTTTAGGGAAAATATGCGTACTTAACCGGGATGCATAGTTAAACGGGTGCGTACTTAAGCGGGAGGCTACTGTATTCAAAATAAAACACTTTCCAAATGTTACAATAAGGCATACAGGTGCATGTATAGTAAAATGAGCTTTCAAACGCCGTGTCATTCTCCAAAATCGATTCAGTATTAGCGACGCTATATCTGAAAAATACTTTAATTTGAAATGGTGTGAAATGCCAGTGCGGGGGCAACGGCTAATTGCGCACGGACTGAGGCATACCCCGGTAGCTACAATTGCAGCACTGCTAACCGACTGTTGCTTGAAAACATAGCTTGAAATTCAAATTGGATTCAAACCACTCCTCTCTGTCCCGTCACACAGCCATCGAAGGCGAATGAGAGGCACTGACACATGCGCACACAATCATAAAGTCCAATATCCCATTACGTAGTTTTAAAGAGGTACGGTAGCTGTTCATTATTACCCAGTCAACATGGCGAAGACAACACGGCAGAGCTATACTGCAAAGTTTAAAAAGGAAGTGATTACGTACGCGAAAGAACACGGGAACCGGGCAGCTGAGCGGAAGTTTGGTCCGACAGAATGCGTAATCAGAAAATGGAGAAAAGCCGAAAGTACCATCAAGGAAATGCGAAAGGTAAAGAGAGCGAACAGAGGCTCGAAGGCTCACCACCCTAACCTGGAAAAGGCGCTCATTAAATGGATTGAAGATACCCGTCGTGACTGCCTGGGGGTCAGCACCACTACCATTCGTTTACAGGCTCTAAGATTGGCAAAAGAGCAAAACATCCCAGAATTCAAGGCGTTGATGAACTGGTGTCGGAGATTCTTTGGAAGAAACAAGCTTTCAATAAGACGAAGAACTACTATTAGTCAGCGACTACCCAGCGACCATGAGGAGTTATTAACAAAATTTCAAAGTTATGTCATCAAGATGCATCAGAAATACAACTACGACATGAGCCAGATTGGAAACGCCGACCAAACTCCGCTGACATTCGACCTGCCATCCGAGAACACAGTAAACATCAAAGGCGCAAGGACCATCACTATGCGATCGACTGGAAACGAAAAAAAACGTTTCACCGTGATGCTTGGGTGTATGGCTGATGGTGCAAAGTTACCACCGTACGTCGTCTTCAAGAGGAAAACCATGCCCAAAGACAAGTTCCCGAGTGGTGTGATAGTCAGGGTGCAAGAACAAGGATGGTTCAATGAAAGCATAATGGATGACTGGCTGAAAACAGAATGCATGAAACGTGACGGTTGTTTGGGGAAACAACGATCCATGCTGGTGTTAGATGCCTTCCGATGCCATACAACCGACAATGTTAAATCCAGACTGAAGCGACACAATACAGACCTCGTCATCATCCCCAGCGGCATGACCAGTATTCTGCAACCGATGGATGCCGTCGTGAATAAGCCATTCAAAGCAGTACTAAAGAAAAAATGAGCAGAATGGATGATTAATGGTGAACACACTTTCACCAAGGGCGGCAACATGAGGAAAGTCGACATGCCTACAATTTGCTAACGGATAGTAGACGCCTGGAAAGAATTGCCAATCAAGACCGTGGTGAAGGGATTTAAGAAATATTGTATCAGCAACATGTTAGACGGCACAGAAGACGACATTCTTTGGATGGACAACGATGACGATGACCAAAAGGAGGAAGAGCTGGACTATCATGATGACTGTACAGTAATCCCTCCTCCATCGCGGGGGTTGCGTTCCAGAGCCACCCGCGAAATAAGAAAATCCGCGAAGTAGAAACCATATGTTTATATGGTTATTTTTATATTGTCATGCTTGGGTCACAGATTTGCGCAGAAACACAGGAGGTTGTTGAGAGACAGGAACGTTATTCAAACACTGCAAACAAACATTTGTCTCTTTTTCAAAAGTTTAAACTGTGCTCCATGACAAGACAGAGATGACAGTTCTGTCTCACAATTAAAAGAATGCAAACATATCTTCCTCTTCAAAGGAGTGCGCGTCAGGAGCACAGGCTGTCAGAAACAGAGAGGAAAGCAAACAAATCAATAGGGCTGTTTGGCTTTTAAGTATGCGAAGCACCGTGGCACAAAGCTGTTGAAGGCGGCAGCTCATACCCCCTCCGTCAGGAGCAGGGTGAGAGAGAGAGAGAGAGAGACAGAGAAAAACAAAACAGTGAAAAATCAATAGGTGCCCTTTGAGCTTTTAAGTATGTGAAGCACTGTGCAGCATGTCGCTTCACGAAGCAGCTGCACACAAAAGGTAGCAACGTGAAGATAATCTTTCAGCATTTTTAGACGAGCGTCCGTATCGTCTAGGTGTGCGAACAGCCCCCCTGCTCACACCCCCTACGTCAGGATCAGAGAAAGTCAGCGCAAGAGAGACAAAGAAAAGTAAGTTGGGTAGCTTCTCAGCCATCTGCCAATAGCGTCCCTTGTATGAAATCAACTGGGCAAACCAAATGAGGAAGCATGTACCAGAAATTAAAAGACCCATTGTCCTCAGAAATCCGCGAACCAGCAAAAAATCCGCGATATATATTTAAATATGCTTACATATAAAATCCGCGATAGAGTGAAGCCGCGAAAGGCGAAGCGCGATATAGCGAGGGATCACTGTATAGCACAACAGGAGTAGGATGCTTTGTTTAATGAGGACAGTGACGACGAGGATTAAATATTGATGAATACGGTATTGTAATTTGAAATTTTTATAACATATTTCTGATACGGTATTATATGGTAATAAACGAGCGCAGCATAATTATTTATTGATGACTGAACACTTCTTGAATCGCTGTGTGCAGCATGTAAAACAGTTTGCATGTGTGGCAGCAGAAAGTTACCGTAATCACGTTTGGGAATCGCTGTGTGCAGCGTGTAAAATAGTTTGCGTGTGTGGCAGCAGAAAGGTACCGTAATCACGTTTGGGAATCGCTGTGTGCAGCGTGTAAAATAGTTTGCGTGTGTGGCAGCAGAAAGGTACCGTAATCACGTTTGGGAATCGCTGTGTGCAGCGTGTAAACTAGTTTGCGTGTGTGGCAGCAGAAAGGTACCGTAATCACATTTGGGAATCGCTGTGTGTAGCGTGTAAAACAGTTTGCATGTGTGGCAGCAGAAAGGTACCGTAATCACGTTTGGGAATCGCTGTGTGCAGCGTGTAAAACAATTTGCGTGTGTGGCAGCAGAAGTGTACCGTAATCACGTTTGGGAATCGCTGTGTGCAGCGTGTAAAATAGTTTGCATATGTGGCAGGAGGAGGGTTAGATTTGGCGGGCGGGGCTCTGTCGTGTCGTGCGTAGTGAATTGTTGGTGGGCGGGGCTCGGTGAATTATATATAGATTTATAATTTTTGTAATAAAAGTATCCATGTATAAGACGCACTTGGGTTTTTAGGCCTACTTCTTAAGAAAAAAAGTGCGTCCTATATGCGGGTATTTACGGTAGCTCAAAGGATTTACACAAAGGTCCAACAAAACTATTAAAATGACAGCATTTTGAACGGACACTTATCCTTAATATAAACAAGATTTTAATACAAAGGGAATAAAATGCTAATCATAATTGAACTACAGGGAATGAACATTACAGTTTGGATAAGCATAAACTGGTCCAGTGTAAGGTGAACTGTGCAGCATAAAAGCAAGAAACAAAAATCTAACATACTGTATACTGTTGTGTAAAACTCCAAAGTTCTGTCAAATACTGAGCAGAAAAAAAACTATACAATTTTTTAAAGAAGTTGTGTCATGTAAAGTTGTGTGACAGAAACATCAGTCTGTCAACAGCATCTGGCTTCAGAGCAGGGCTCCTTGAAGCAGGGATACACAGGTACAATTTGGAAAAATGTACTTCTTGTGTTTTTCCACTACTCAAGTGACTTTACATCACTGTTCAGCTCAGGAATCATCAAGAAGCTCTTGATCTCTTTTTCAATGGCAGTGTGCAAAAACTCGCCTTCTCTAAATTCCTGTGTTTTTTTGAAATAGCTGCCAAAAGACTATTTTTCTTTCACCCAACCGTGGTTCAGATGTACAGTATATGTTGGTGTGAACAGAACAGTTGGGATTTACAGGCAGGCACAGCATCTCAGATCCACATCATTACTTTAATACTGTATAAAGTATGTACAATAATGACAGAGTCAGGGCAGGATGGAGCGGTGAAAGGTGGGACGGGGATCTATGTGAGTGTTTTAAATAATAAAAGAAAAAAAAATGTGCTTTGGAATCGTGGACCTTCAACCAAGTTGGCTTGCAAAATAAATATAATCTGTTCAACCGAATTATGCTAATTATTTTTTTTTTTTTTGCCCGACGCCCTACAAACTCTGTACTCATGGTGCGCTGACAGTGCACACCTATGAGCTAGCTCTGTGCATGTGCAATAGTCTATCCTGGACAAACTGGTGAGGAAGGCAGGCTCTATTGTAGGCACGGAGCTAGACAGTTTGACATCCGTGGCAGAGTGACGGGCACTGAACAGGCTCCTGTCAATAATGGAGAATCCGCTGCATCCACTAAACAGTATCATCTCCAGACAGAGGAGCAGCTTCAGCAACAGTCTATCCACTGATAGACTGAGGAAATCGTTCCTCCCCCACACTATGCAACTCTTCAATTCCACCCCGCTAAACGTTAAAATTATACAAAGTTATTGTCTGTCTGTATACCTGCATTGTTAGCGGCATTGTTATCACTCTTTAATTTAATATTGTTCTTTATCAGTATGCTGCTGCTGAAGTATGTGAATTTCCCTTTGGGATTAATAAAGTATCTATCTATCTATTCACCAAATAAAAATAAAACAAGTGCAACTTGGTGATGAGATCTTTACCAACTGAACCATCATTTAGGCAAATTGCATTAATATGGACCTTGCTTCAAGCTAAGCTATATACATAAATAATAAAACTGCAGCTATATATTTGTGGTATAGCCCTACGGAATCGTATTAGGGCCACGGTGAAGAAAAAAAAATATGGACACAGGGAAGAAAAAAAAAAAACTATGTTAAGAATAACTGTGGTGGGTTGGCACCCTGCCCGGGATTGGTTCCTGCCTTGTGCCCTGTGTTGGCTGGGATTGGCTCCAGCAGACCCCCGTGACCCTGTGTTCGGATTCGGCGGGTTGGAAAATGGATGGATGGATGTTAAGAATAAAGTCAACATGTTAACTTTATTCTCGACGCTTATGTCGAGATTAAAGTAGACGTTTCCACTTTATTAACTTTATTCTCGACGCTTAAGTCGAGATTAAAGTCGACATTTCCACTTTATTCTCATAGTTTATTTTATAATTAAAGTAGAGTGTCGTAAACTAAACTTCATCCTAAAGTCAATGTTTAATTAACTAGATTTTCTCAAACCCCGTCATAAGTTAATGTAGCACATTAAATGCTTTGTGTTGTGTTCCCTGACCCAGTTGTTAATCGCTATGTGCTTCTTAAACTGACTTCCTCCGCACTAAGACGAGGCGCTGGCAGCGATTACCGCACAGAATACATTTACTTCATGATATTCCTGCACTCTGAAAATTTAGAATGCTAAGCTATATACTTGATATCATTTTCAGGATGAAATGCACTAAAGCAGGTATTAAACATGCACGGTAGTGTTGTTGTAGTGCTGCTCCCTTGCAGTAAGGGGTCCCCAGGTGTACGTTCAGTGTAGAGAACTTTATGGCAGGTATGACGAGGCTCCAAAAAACTGGATGTATGAATGGGTATCGCACAGGTTTAACTTAAATATTGTGTAAATGTTGGGTTTGTGATCTGGTGGTCGAAGACACAAACACAGAATTCAATGGATGTTCTTCTGAGTGGGCTTTCTTTATTGCATACGTGCCGTCTCTGTCTGACATACCAAACCCTCAGCTCCTATCCTTCCTTTTTCTTTCTCCACCTAACCAATCACCACACGATAAAAGTCTTTGTGAAATTAAAACTAGTTATAAACTTAGACCACGGAGTGTTCAGAACTTTAAAAAAATCTTCGTTATACATGTTTAATTATGCCGTCTATTCAGGGTTGCGCCCATCCCAGCAAGCATTGTGTGCAAGGCAGGAGCAAATCCTGCACACCAGCACATCGCAGGGTGAATACGAGCAAAACATACACTAGCAGGGTCAATATAGCATAACAAAACCCCACATCCTACATGACTTTGAAAGGAAACTGAAGCACGCCAAGTAAACCCACCAGAAAAATATGCAAATTCAAGGCAGGGTACACCCGAGACCCCCTTGCTGCGAAGCAACAGTGCAACCTCCACACCACCATGCCCCCACATGATTAATACATGCTTTAATGCATTTCATCATGAAAATTATATCAAGTATTTATCTTAGCATTCTAAATGTTCAGGGAGCAGGAATATCATGAAGTGAATGTATTCTGTGCGGCGATCGCTGCCGACGCCTCCTCAGTACAAGATGAAGTGACCATGTCGTCACACTATTACACAGTATCCAGGTACATTACACTGTTTTGAAAAAACATAAAACAAGTGCAACTTGTTGCAGTATTATCCAGTAGTATAGAAACAGTATTCACAGATTTGAACATAATGGTCCACATCCAACCTTTTAAAACCAAAGTACAATGGTACCTCGGTATACATCCTTAATCCGTTCCAGATCCTTTGACTTATACCAAACAGGACATATACCAAACAAATTTTTCCCATAAGAAATAAAGGGAAAATGATTAATCCATTCCCATGAAAAAAAATCCTATTGTTATTGGCATAATATACGTTGATGGGGTTGTATAAAATAATTTAAACACAGCTTAATACTAAAATATATAAATACAAAAACAATTAGATTAAATAAATTAAAATTTAACCTCACTTTACTTTTTAATAACGTCTTTGTTTTTTCACAATTGTAGATACCGTCGTTCTCGGCATACGGTATGCAGCAGCCATGTCCCGGATACGCATGCCACCTTCACACCTTTCAACAATCAATTCAAATTTACGCGAAAAAACACAAAATCACGTGAAAATTCAGAGTTATAGCATGGGTTGTTCATGCTAGCAACTGCCGTACTGACGCTCGTGGGCAGCGTAGGGTAGCGAGCGGTGCGACAATGCAGGTCCGCTCCACGCTCCCATACGTTCTTAAAGGGAGCCCTGAACCTGACAACGTTGGTAATGTCACCGAGATGAGCTGACAAATGAGGACAATTCTCAAATGAAGCCAGGGGATAGTGCAAGAATGCCACGTGCTTTTATTTAAAACAAAAATCAGTGTCCAAACAAAAAGTGCAGTGCATCTGGTTTCAATAAATAATTACAGTGGAACCTCGGTTCACGAATGTCTCGGAAACACGTACAAATCGGTTTACAACCAAAAAGTTCGCCAAACTTTTGCATCTGTTCACGACCACACACTCTGTAAACGAACAAGCCAGTTTCCCTTTCGGTTTGTACGTGTTCAGTCTCTCCCTGTGCATTTCCTGTGCAGCAAGCGAGCAAGAGAGAGAGAGCAGGACACACACACACACACACACACACACACACACACACATGCGAGAGAGAGAGACACACACACACAGGCGCGCGAGAGAGAGAGACACACACACAGGCGCGCGAGAGAGACACACACACAGGCGCGCGAGAGAGAGAGACACACACACAGGCGCGCGAGAGAGAGAGACACACACACACAGGCGCGCGAGAGAGACACACACACACAGGCGCGCGAGAGAGACACACACAGGCGCGCGAGAGAGACACACACAGGCGCGCGAGAGAGACACACACAGGCGCGCGAGAGAGACACACACAGGCGCGCGAGAGAGACACACACAGGCGCGCGAGAGAGACACACACACACACACACGAGAGAGAGAGAGAGAGAGAGAGAGAGAGAGAGAGAGAGTAGGCTGGACGCTTAAGGTAGGAAGGCAGTTAACACTAGAATTACCAGAGTCTACGAAAAAACTTGTAGATCCAGCCCACCTTAAAACCGTTCTCACCTCTCTTTTGTCTTCTAAATGTGCCGATTAAGAGGAGCAGCGAGCAGCCGGCTATTCCATCCCCCACCGTCGCAGAACGTTCACTAAGTTTTCCCAGCTCATGCCTTGTTTGATTATCTGGGAGTGACTGAACAGCTGGAGTTTTAGAATAGAAATAATAGATCGCTATTTGGAATACATGCATTTCATGCGTGTTCCGTTTCTACAGTAATCTGTGTAAACACATTGCTAAAACAGAAACTTTTTCATATTTTAGTAATAAATGTTACAAAATGTAGGCATAAACTATAGAATGTGTAAAGCCTGAGTTCCTAAGATCAAATAAATACTTCCACAAAAGCTTCACACACCATATAACAGTTTCCGTGGCGTAGCGCGCTAAGATTTGCCTCTCAGATCGAGTAGCTTTTCTCTGCCTCACAAACATGAGTTCAATTCCCCGCTGGGGATAAAGTGTTACTTCTTTTTTTTCTTTTTAACCTCAAACGGACATAAAATTTGTAAATTGGTATGCACTGTCAGTTAATGAGATCGTTATATTTTCATGTGGGATGCTCCTTTTAAAATATTTTTTTAACAATTGAGACTGCAATTAACATGAACAACTGTCCTTATAACTTATTTTTTTCAAGATCCATAACACACAGACAGACAGAGCACTGCATAATACAGAGACAGACAGGCAGAGATATACAAACAAACAGGGAAGGCACATGTACTAAAAGAAAAAAAAAATCAACATGTGCATTGTTTCTGCAGCACTGAATAAGCTCACCCACTCTAACATCACCCCTCCCCCCGATCTGATTCTCTAAGTAACAGTGCAAGTACAGACGCAAACCAAGTGTAATCAAGAGTACTGGTTCGATCCCCACTCACTCCTATATTTGCCGTTTTCAGTAGTAAGCTGCTCTTTTTGTTAATATTATACAGTACACACATGCACT
Source organism: Erpetoichthys calabaricus (assembly GCF_900747795.2). Classification (NCBI taxonomy): domain Eukaryota; kingdom Metazoa; phylum Chordata; class Cladistia; order Polypteriformes; family Polypteridae; genus Erpetoichthys; species Erpetoichthys calabaricus. Next base: position 136,086,682 of record NC_041402.2, on the reverse strand, counting down.
TGATTTGTGTCTGTACTTGCGCTGTTACTTAGAGAGCCAGATCGGGGGAGGGGTGATGTTAGAGCGGGTGAGCTTATTCAGTGCTGCAGAAACAACGCACATGTTGATTTTTTTTTTTTCTTTCAGTACATGTGCTTCCCTGTTTGTTTGTATATCTCTGCCTGTCTGTCTCTGTATTACGCAGTGCTCTGTCTGTCTGTGTGTTATGGATCTTGAAAAAAATAAGTTATAAGGACGGTTTGCTGACTTGGAGCACCACTGCCTTACTGTGCCACAGAGACGCAAGTTCGATTCCCAGCTTTGAAGAAAGTGTTTTTTTTTTCCTCAAACAGACATTGAATTTATAAATTGGTATACACTGTAAATCGTTAACTTTAAAATGTCAATCGCGGTTATTTCTGTTGATTAATTCATGCTTTTTTACTTAGAGTCAGAACAGGAGCTTTTTCAGCTTATTCAGCTTCTGATCTGACTCAAACAGCACCAGTATAACTTCACACCCAACCTGACGCTGTTCGTTTTCAAATAATATTGCATTACTTCGACGATGTTTTCTGATTGGTACTATTCGCGTCATAAAATGATTTCTTCAAAACGTCACATATATTTGTCTCTTTGTTTTTTTTAAAATGTGCGTTGTAGCACTCAGCAACTGGCCACCTGTATGTTCTTGCGCACACTAAATAAGACAGCGCTATATGCAATCATCAGATTCAAATGTTAACAGTTATATAGCACAGAATGGAAATCAGCAGTTCTTAGCATTCCACCTACTGTAACTTGCTTTCTTTTTTCTTCGGTTATAGTCTTGAATAAAAGTGCACTTGTTTTGTTATACTTTTACATCAACATATGTTCCTGTGTTTGAGATACAAGGGCATGCTCATAAAATACACGTATAATGCCACGAAAAGTGCATGCAGACACTTCATTTCGCAAGCATTGGTACGACAATGCAGTCACAAGTACACTGCAGAGCTTTAGCGCGTCTTTATGTGAAAACAGCAGTGTCAGATGGGGAGTGTCTGATGATTGCATATAGCGCTGAAGTTACTGCTCTTTACTATGCTTTCCTCTGCATGTCCTGGAATACAAAAGAAACAGCATACAGCAACACGTGGGGACTGGCAATACTGGGGGAAAAAACACGCGGTCGTATGTATCGTGATACACTGCAGAACTATAGCGCGTCTTTATGTGAAAACAGCAGTGTCAGGTGGGGGGCGGTAGGGATGGATCCTGAACGCGACTGAGACAATGAAAAGTGAATTTTAAAAAAATAAAGCTAACCTTTACAAATATCATAAATTACACCAGCTGTTACAGACTGAAATCAAATGTATCTTTTTATTCTAAAATAGTGAAAATAAGAACACTTCTCAAATGGGAGTTGTGCAGGATCGAACTCATGACCTTCTGATTCCCAGTCAGCGACTGATACTGTTACGCCACGGAAGCAGTGATAATTAATTCATGTCAATGTCTCACACTAAGGCGGATTTTTTTGGCAGTGGCTTTTTTTTGTACCTTTTGTGAAAGTGTTTCTTTGATATTTGGACTTCAGGCTTAATACATTATATAGTTTATGCCTACATTTTGTCAATTGCTACTAGAATATATAACACGTTTCTGTTTTAACAATGTGTTTACACAGATTACTGTAGAAATGCAACACATATGAAATGCGTGTGTTTCAAATAACAATCTATTATTTCTACTCTAAAACTCCACTTCACTCCCAGATAATCAATCAAGGAAAGAGCTGGGAAAAGCCTGTTTACGTTCTAAGTCGTTGGGGGGATGGAATAGCCGGCTGCTGGCAGCTTGTCTTTATCAGTACATTTAGATGACAAAAGACGCTGGCGGAGAGGTGAGAAAGGTTTTAAGAAGCGATTTAAGGTGGGCCGGATCTACGAGTTTTTTCGTAGGCTTTGGTAATTCTAGTGTTAAAGAATGCACTGGGCTTGTTTTTGTTTTCACTTCTGTTTACAGCCGATCGGTTCTTAGCGTTCATTGTTGCAATGTTGCTTTTTTTGGTGGTTTATTAAATTACGGATTTTTCAAATGTTCATTTTATTCCTTGTGCTTAAAACTCATTAAAAAAAAGTGTTTTTAGCGAGCGGTTCATAGAGCTATAGCGTGAACTATTGCAGTGTTCGTTTTCTCTGTTGTTCAAGGTTTTCTCAGTGTTATTCAATGTTTTTACATTTAGTTTACTATTACGCTGTGCATTCTATGGTATAATTAACTATATTTGTGCTTAAAAACTTAAAATATATATATTTACATACAGTTCGTATGGCCTGGAACGGATTAATTGTATTTACATACAATCCTATGGGGGAAATTACTTCGGTTCACGACCAAATAGGGTTACAACCAGAGTTTTGGAACGAATTATGGTCGTGAACCGAGGTTCCACTGTATTTAATAAATATCCATAAAAACAAGTGTTCTGTGGGGATAAAAACAACAATAAATAAATCCGATAAAATCTGAGGTTAAAAATGCAGTCTCACTCTTCCCGATCACAGCCCACCTGTGCAGGTGCGACTCGCTCCAACTACCTCATTAACTTCCCCGCGGTTGTGCAATCGTGCCCACGGAGAACAACACGGCTATACGGGTTAAAATCTGGCCCTTTATTTGAATTTGCAGACCCACTATACCACACGTGGTGTTCTAGCACGCGAGTCGTATTCCAAGCAAAATTTTTCACATCCAAACAGGAGTATACCAAGTTAGACTTATTCCAAAGCAGACGTATACCGAGGTACCACTGTATCTCCAGGCAACGGACGCGACTCCTTTTTTTCAGCAAATGTTCTTCTATGTTATCATGTTCAACTTTATCGTCTGCTACAGCTTCAGTTTCGGAATGTTCTCTGTCCATTTTCACCGCGCAATACCTCCATTACCGCATGTGCTCCGTTGCATGCCTATTTAGCGGTATAGCAATGAAAAAGAGACCCCGAGTAACAGCTCCACTAATGCATGTACTCCATTGTATCTGTTTAGCGGTGTAGCAGTGAAAAAGGTCCCCCCTTAAACAATTTCCCGCTGCGCCACGTTCCAAACGTTGTTTAGGCAATTTAAACCAGTGTTGCAGTATAAGAAAAATCCATATCATAACAAAAATAAAAAACGGTTTTCGGTATGACCCAGTATACCGCCCAGCACTATGTGTATGTATGTATGTATACAGTATATTTATACACACACAGATAGACACACGCACACAGAGACAGACAGACAGAGACACACACAGAGTACAAGGTGTGATTAAAAAATATGGTGAATGTTGATGCAGAGAACCATCCAAGAGCAACGCAAAACAATTCAATGCAGGTTCTGACACGTCCATCCTAGAGCCTAGTTTGTGACAAGTTTCAACTTATTTGATACTGTCAGTCGTTTGTGAGCCAATATTGAGTTCAAGTGTGTTTTTCAAGTTTGTCATTAATAATGGATATCGAGCAACACATTAACATGAAATTTTGTTTCAAACTGGAAAAAGATCAGGAAACCCATCAGATGTTAAAATCGGTTTATGATGACACTGCACCGACACTTAAGACTGTTTACAAGTGGTTTGATTGATTTCATAATAGATCTGACTCGGATGAAGACAAGAAAAGATCAGGACGTCCTTCAACATCAAAAACCGAGGAAAATGTTGAAACGGTTTTATTCTTCATCATGACAATGCTCCTTGTCACACATCCCTTCAAGAAAGACAATTTCTGTTAAATAAATACATTACGCTGTGTCTGCATCCACCTCATTTGCCGGATCTGGCACCATGCAACTTCTGGCTGTTCCCTAAATTGAAAATGACCATGAAAGGCAAACAATTTCAATCCACTGAGGACATCCTGGCAGCCACGACAGCCCAACTAAAGACACTCTCGAAAGAAAACTTCCAGAACTGCTTCGCAAAGTGGCAGGAGCATTGGGATAAGTGCATTCAAAGTGGAGGAGAGTATTTTGAGGGTGACTAGTAATTTCTTTTTTAAAACATTCACCGTGTTTTTTGATCACACCTCATATACAAATTAATTTGATAAGAATATAAACAAGAGGCTGGTTAAGTTTGTTGATGGTACTAAGCTAGGGGGAGTGGTAAAATTTCTAGAATAGCATCCTTACAGAGGGATTTTGACAGCTTGGGCAGATAAAATTTAAGGTAAGTAACTATAAGGTATTACAAGTAGGAAGTAAAAAATGTTAGATTTGAAAACAAAATGGGAGGTCTGAAACTTGAAAATACTTCTTATAAGAAACTCTCTTATCAATGTCCAGGTAGTGATCAGAAACCATTATGATTTATGTTTCTAATGCATTACTAAGATCTCACCTGGAGTTCTGCATGCAGGTTTGGTCTACAGGAAATAAAAAATACATAGCAGCACTACAGAAACAGTTCAGAGAAGAGCAACTAAGTTGACTCAATGACTTCAGGGTATGAGTTACGAGGAAAGATTAAAGTAGTTGAACCTTTTCATTTTAAGCAAATGGAGATTAAGAGGTGACAGGACTGAAATGTTTAATATTATGAAAAACATTGCCACAGTGGATCGAAGGCTGTTGCTTTAAAATGAGTTAAAAAAAGAACACCACGGTAGAGTTGAAAACTTGTTAATGCTAAATTTGTACAACAGAATCTTTTACTCTCCCACAGAGAACTAGTAGACTGTAGAACTCTAGTGACACTGAAAACTCAACTTTATTCTGGAGGTATTACGAAGATAGCTTTATTAGGCTGATTGCCCTGTTCTTATTAAAATATTTCTAATGTTCTAATAAGTATAAATTGAGCTTCAAAAAATTCAATGCAAATCAATCTAATCAGTGAAAGAATCATTAAGAAAAATGGGCTTTTTGATAAAGAAAACAAAATACCTGGGGTAATGCTGGCTGTAATATGGATCCCTGCGTCTGTAAGCTTCTAGATCATAGTACCAATAACGTGGATCATAATATTCATGATATCGAGGATCATAGGCAGCTGGATCATATCGGGGATCCCAAAGGCTAGGATCTAGGATAGGTTGGAATACATTTTAATTAAAATATGAAATAAAAACTCTCCATATACCTGTCTTTAAATTACACTGTGCGTCATAATTTTAACATTACATTGGCTGAGGCCAATATGTCTTGGTAACTCTTGCATAAGCAAAATTAAAATTTGGAATAAAATAAATGATTACTCAAGAAAGAAATGGACTTCAATTATAAAAAAATGCCAAAAACTTATAAAGTGAAACAAAAAATAACTAGTTCTTGTAACAAATATCTAATGATTTACTCCATCAATAATCAATAATAATTTAGAAAACGTGTGTCAGAAAGCGAATAAATTTGCAAGTAACTTAAGAAATTCCGATTGTTCTGTAAAAAATTTAAGAAAAGCCAGAAAATTATATCAATCTTGTTGATGAAAACCAAGATGTTTACAGTACCTCCATAGTAGTAATCAAAGGCACTGGGAGCTCCTCTTTGGTAGTAATCTTCAGAATGACCTTGTCTGCTACATAAGACAGAAGTGAATTTTTAGCATGTAATTATTGTACATAATACTTTCAAAAACATGCACTTTATAATAGCAGACAACAGTATTCAATCCCCTTGAAAGTTATTGTAATTTTTGTGCATGACAAAAGATTTGTACACATATTTATCCATTCAGTATTTTTAATGTGAGCTCTTATGTTGTAACAATACATTTCCAAAGTCAAAATAATTTTCTGTACATATTTAAATGAAGAAAAACTCAAGTTAGTGTTTGCATCTGTATTTAAGCCCTACACATTAATACTTTGTCGAGAACGCTTTTGCTGTAATAATAGCAATAACATACTTAATTTTTGGGGATAAGAATACAGTGAAACCTTGTTTTGCAAGACGAGCTAAAATTTTTAATAAATTCTGACTTGATAAACAAGCGAGGCCTTGCAATACGAGTACAGTAATCCCTCCTCCATCGCAGGGGTTGCGTTCCAGAGCCACCCGCGAAATAAGAAAATCCGCGAAGTAGAAACCATACGTTTATAAGGTTATTTTTATATTGTCATGCTTGGGTCACAGATTTGCGCAGAAACACAGGAGGTTGTAGAGAGACAGGAATGTTATTCAAACACTGCAAACAAACATTTGTCTCTTTTTCAAAAGTTTAAACTGTGCTCCATGACAAGACAGAGATGACAGTTCCGTCTCACAATTAAAAGAATGCAAACATATCTTCCTCTTCAAAGGAGTGCGTGTCAGGAGCACAGACTGTCAGAAAGAGAGAGGAAGCAAACAAATCAATAGGGCTGTTTGGCTTTTAAGTATGCGAAGCACCGCCGGTACAAAGCTGTTGAAGGCGGCAGCTCACACCCCCTTCGTCAGGAGCAGAGAGAGAGAGAGAGAGACAGAGAAAAACAAACAGTCAAAAATCAATACGTGCCCTTCGAGCTTTTATGTATGCGAAGCACCGTGCAGCATGTCGCTTCAGGAAGCAGCTGCACAGAAGATAGCAACGTGAAGATAATCTTTCAGCATTTTTAGACGAGCGTCCGTATCGTCTAGGTGTGCGAACAGCCCCCCTGCTCACACCCCCTACGTCAGGATCAAAGAAAGTCAGCGCAAGAGAGAGAGAGAGAAAAGTAAGTTGGGTAGCTTCTCAGCCATCTGCCAATAGCGTCCCTTGTATGAAATCAACTGGGCAAACCAACTGAGGAAGCATGTACCAGAAATTAAAAGACCCATTGTCCTCAGAAATCCGCGAACCAGCAAAAAATCCGCGATATATATTTAAATATGCTTACATATAAAATCCGCGATAGAGTGAAGCCGCGAAAGGCGAAGCGCGATATAGCGAGGGATCACTGTAGTATGTATACGCTTTGTCTGCTGAGCGTCATGTGATTACAACTGAGCTGATGGTTCTTCTCTCTCTCTCGCTTCGGGATTGTGGGCAATCGTCTCCTATTCTCCATCTGAGGCGACGTGCCTCACTCATATAGTCAACATCCGTACGAGCGTATAGTGTTTACTACAGCATTATGACTGTGTGTGTGTGTGTGTGTGTGTGTGTGCGCGCGCGCATGCATATGTGCTGTGACGTACGAGTCCCCATCTTGCACCCCAAAACACGAAGCTGAGTCTCAGTACTTTAGCAACACCAGCTTTATTCAGCTTGAAACAGCGCGGTTATTAGCAGGATCTGCCACTATCCTATACACAGACACAGCAGTCAGGCAGGGTCGTGGCCAACTAGTACTGTGTCCTGCGCATTTATAATGTTTCTTGTTCCTTGTATCACCCATCGACGGCAGGTGCTTGTAGCATGTCCGCAATCTTTTCGGATTTGCTTTTACGGCGAACTGCTACAGCACTGGGAGACTGCGATTGCTTTGGGACGCTCTTCCGCGTGTTGTCCCGTTGGGTGGAATCCCACAAGAGTTTAGAAACTCACTCACACCAGCCATGATTCTTTTCAAAGGTAAAGTGCAGGTTAATTTGTTTTATGTATTTTTACTTTATATTTTGTATTAATCATTTTTATATGAATAGGTTTGGGTTGTGGAACAAATCATCTGAGTTTCCATTATTTCTTATGGGGAAATTCACTTTGATACACGAGTGCTTTAGACTGCGAGCACGTTTCCGGAATGAATTATGCTCGCAAACCGAGGTTCCACTGTATACCAGCTTTGCAGAATATTCAGGAGTGATTCTTCCCAATTCTTCTTGGCAGAATTTATATAGCTCCTATAGGCTGGTAGGATGACGTCTCTGGGCAGAAGTTTTCAAATAGTGCCACAGGGTTAAGATCAGGGCTTTAACTTGGCCATTCCAAAACATTCACCCTTCTCTTTTTGAGAAATTTCAGTGTCACTTTGGCCTTACGCTTCTCATAAGCAGTAGGTTCATAGCAGACTGGAAAAAGTTCACCAGCAATATAGTGAAATATTTGTGTCCATCCATTGTCTCTTCAGTCCCAGCACAGGAAAAACATCCCCATACCATGCTGCTGTACCACCATATTTCACCAAAGGTATGGTTTTTCTTGAGGCATAGGCAAGGTTAGTTTTAAGTCACACATATCTCTTTGAGATCTGGTCAAAAAGTTCAATTTTTGTCTCATCTGAGCATAAAACCTTCTCCCACATCTTAACTGAGTCTTTCTCGTGCTTTTATGTGGACCTTCTTAAGGAATGGCTTCTTTCTTGCTACCCTCCCACAGAGGCCTGTTTTATGGAGAACTCTTGAAATTGTGGACCCATGCACCTTCACTCCAGTTTCAGCCAAGGAGCACAGCATACTTCTGAGAGTGACAGTTGGGATTTTTTAGCTTCTCTTACCAGTTGGCATCTTGCTCTGATGTTTAGTTTTAAGGGACAGCTGTTCTAGTAAGAGTCTGGTTTCTGTGATGAACCTTCCACTTTTTGCTGATCAATCCAGCAGTGCTTAACGGGACATTCAAACTCTTCTATATTTTTTGTAGTTAATTCCTACCTTGCATTTCAATAACTGTTTCTTACATCAGCAGATTGTTCCTTTATATTCTTTTCTTGCAGTGACTGTCCAACAAAGACTATTTCCCTTACAAAGGGTGATTATTAAATCCAGAGAAATATAAAGGACTCACAACCTAATTATGTTTAATAATCATCAAGTGACTGTCACCTTTGTGTTGTTTGTGATTAATTTGTCATTTGTATAACCTTGGATACGCAAACTTTTTCTTCAGTTAAATATCTAAAGAAAATGATTTATTTTGAGTTTGGAAACATATTGTTACAGCATTACATTAAAAATACCAACTGAATAAATACGTGTACGAATCTTTTGTCATGCAGAAAAGTAGGACATTCATGAGGAATTAATACTTTTGCACTTATAGGCTCTCTTCCCAAAAAACACTGCAGCAGTATAGTAAAACTCACCGTGAAGGAGGTCTGTCTGAATACTGACTGCCTCGAGAGCTGGGCCGCTCTGGTTGTTCAGGGTATGGATGTCTTTCAGCTTCCCGAGTTGGATTGTAGTTTTCATACTGGCCAATTCGGTCATACCTTCTGTACTGTTCCTCCTTATCAAAAAGAAACAATTGATCAATTAAACAGTCAATGAAGGCAATTACAACAGTACTGGTTACTAGGCAGGGACCAAATGTGGACAGGACAGTTAGGCAGGGACCAAATGTGGACAGGACAGTGACTTGTCACTAAGCACACTAACCACACTGATTTATGATGTGTTAGGAAAGCAGCCCTGACCACCACACCCAAACCATATACACTTTTTAGATAATAATACATACTCATTAATTATATACAAGGTTACATTTTTTATTTGTTAGATACACTAGATACATATCACTAGATAAACAAATGCATATATAAAACTTATTGTACTCTATATAGTACCCCACATCACAGTACAATTTGCACAATCAAATGCATTTCATATCGAAAAAACACTTGTTGGAATGAATTACCCTAAATGTAAAGCATGGAAACATCTCATATCAAAAGTAGAATGATTCCGTAACACTATATAGAACCCAATAAATAAAAACAAGTAAAAAGACAATAATTATTATGGAATTATTATTAAGTGTTAAATATGGGATATTGTGAAGAATAACATAACCCCCTATACAGTACTCACATTCATATTTAAGTAAACCAATACGCTCATGATTCAACACATTACCAATCCCAGAGTAAAATTAAATCATTCTAGATATAAAGATCTAGCCTTACCCAACGTAATAATTACAACACAAAAAACAGGGTTGCGACAAATAATACATCTCTTGCCCTAGGATGAAGTGTCCCAATGTACCATTCATGACCATTGAGGTATAAGAAGATACTATGGGCATCAGCACCAAATCAATTCCGTAAACCATGGTTGCTGCAAACCGTGGTCTTCGGGGACAATCATGTTGAAAATGATTGTATAAAAGAACTTCTACACAAGGGTATATTCCATGTTGTATCCTGTATAAGGTGGGGATGTTTCATTTCTGGGTTTCAGAGACCAGGACATGTATGTAATTTCCAAAAGAAGGAGAATATATCGCTGGACTCAAAAATTAATTTGCTTTTAATGACTTGATTTTAACTTTGCTCTGTTCAAATTCAGCAAAGGTGGGGACATGTCGCTTTCTACAATTTGTTTACTTAAAACTGTCTTCCTAAATGTGACCTAGGGCCTCATGTATAATGCCTTGCGCAAAACTGACACTAAAACATGGTATACGGACAAAACCAGAATTATGCTTACTCACAAAAAAAATTCAGATGCATAAAAATGTGTGTAAGCAAATTTCTATTCACTTTCCCTTTATAAATTCCAATTAGTGAGAGGTTTTTATGCATATGCACGAGCCTACAGCCCCACTCCAGCTCCTCCCAGAATTCTGCATATTTGAATATGCAAATTAATATAATCACCCTATCCATTTAGTGTTTTGCAAATGCGAAATTGATGTCCAGCTCATTCAAGTAGAGGCAATTAAAAACGTACTAATTGGTGGCTTACACAGTGGTATAAACAACAAAAGGAAACTGATGGAGTGGCACAGCATGGTGGAGGCACACAGTGGCCAAAATAAAAAAAAGAAGTGGTCAGATATCAAAGCTGATATGAAAAGGCGAGTCACAACAAGTCTAAGTCTCAACACTAAGCTGCCAACAGCAAGCTGCTGCAAGTACTGGCGAGAAACTGACAACTAGCATTCTACTAGTGGGTGTGGGGGAGTTTTAATTTTTTTTCCCCCCTTACCATTATCCATACTGGAGTAAATAATTTAGATATTCAAAAAAGACAAACAAACAGGAAGCAGGTATGGAATTATTGTTTATACTGTTTCAGACAATATTACAAAAGGGGAGCCCTGTGCCAGGGACATGACTCCAGGCAGTGATCGTGCTACTCTACATCTTCACATGCAGCAGGCTGCACACACACCTCTGAGGGCCAGCTGATGGACGCTGTTCTGGAGTCACAAAATGCAATAGTGGATGCTGTAACAGATGTGGAGAAAAGAATTAAGAATATAAATGCAGTACTATGTGATACTGACCACAAATAAAATGAAGTGGTAAAAAAAAAAAAAATGCTGCATCTGACTACCTGTTTTTAAATTCTGCCAATTACACTCAAACAAAGTTGTAATGCTGTCCAATTTGGCTGATCAACTGGTGTGTCAGGGCCAGGTTCATCATACGAAATCTCTTCAGGTGCGGGCAAGCCACGATTGTGTGCCACATTATACATCACACTATATGCTTGCACAATGCTACACATTTTCTGTGGTCTACAGAGCAGCAATGTATGTCCTGTCCAGGCAGCGCCAATGGCCCTTAAGCAACCCAATAATACGTTCTAGCATTGCCTATGCCTGACAGTAGAGGTCATTATAACATTTTTGTTTCAGTTAATGGGTTGGCAAGCAGGCTGAGAAGCCACCTCTTCAGCAGGGTTACCCGTTGCCACCTAAGTAATCATGTTATATAGTTACATCAAACAAATAGCTTACACTTTTCACCAAAGCGGTAATATTAAATGTCTTATCTTACTGAGAAGCATCACACAAAACATCATTTTCAAGTTTGTTCCCCACACTACTATTTCTCAGAATGAATGAATGAATCATGAGTTGAACCAGGCTACATCACCTCAACATTAATGAAAAACATTTTCACATCATAGATAATTTGCACAGCAATGGAATGGAAATGCTTTCTATTTACATAAGCAAATTAATTCTCTGAAGGCGCCTTTACAACAATGTTTGTGCAGTTGACTGCTCCAATTACATTGGGAAAACCAGACGTTGCTGCAAATTACGCTTTGATATTTGCCTCTTCAACCAGTGTATAGAAATTGTATACTGTATATCTGGATGACAAGTGCATAATACTATTTCATACAGCTGGCATGCTGCATCTCAGTGATGACTGAGAAATACCCAATCAGTCAGCCAGATTACACTGAAAAGCTCCTGTGGCTAAAAACAAGAGGGTGGAGAGAACTTGCAAAGGAATAGGAAGTGCATAATTCCTCAAAGTCTGCCTTTGTAAAGCTGACCTCAGTTCAACTGACAGCTCCAAGAGGACAGCTCTTGGAAACCTGAATAGATTTAGAAGCCAGTCATCATCATGGGACAAGAAATCAGTCTGCTCTCTAAATACATACTCTTCTAATTCTTACATTTGCAATGTTTTCTTAACAACGCTAAAGCAACCATGGTAGTTGGGATAGTTTGGCTAGTTTGCACCATTATATTCCTACAGAATGATTGCGATCAGGTGCCTTAAATTTGTAAATACGTAATTAATTTTGATGTATTTGATAAGGTGTGTATCATGGATGTGAATCTAAAAAAAGGAAAGGGTAATCATACAGAAACAGTAGCACTGCTTTGACGCTGGGTGCCGTCCGTTTACAAAACCAAGCACAAAAGTGTGTGCAAATGGTCTGAGGCTGTCGTAAAAATGTGCATAGCTTTATGCAAAGTTTAATTTTTATACATCTCAATGTGAGCCTGTAAATGGGCACATGCAACATTTTGTGCATACGCACCATTTTATACACGACACCACTAATCTCAAAGATAATTCCTAAACATGCAAAGAAGAAGCAAAGGATTATTGCTCAATTTAATATACTTGTAGAACCAGGAATAAACTTGATGAATAGCATTGTACTGCAGGCTAATTATGAAATGAACAATGAAAGGGAGAAAAAAATATATAAACTAACCATCTATTCATTTTGAAATCCATAGTTGCAGGAGGCTATACTGGCAACATTAAGTACAAGGCACAAACTAGTCCTGAATGGGAAAGCAGTTCATTGAAGGCCCTATTCACACACCATATCTATACTTTTTCAAATGAGGTCTGTTTAGATTTTCCTATAATCCTAATATGCAAGTCTTTGGGACATTAAAGGGACACCGGATGAGAATCTGCAGCCTGAGGCATGATTCAGAAACAATTGTACCACATTTCCTTTGTGCTCATTGTTACAAGTAGGCATACTGCAAACATGGAAAATGAAGTACGCCCTCAAAATCAGGCCCTTTAAAATATGCATAAAATAGTATAAAACAATTGCTAAGTATTAACAAAACATAAATATTTGAGATCAGATTGCTACATTTTTTACTTTGGGCCTTCCATCAGTTCAAAATGGAGGAGTTTTCTCCTAGATAGCCTACTCTAACAGGATTCAGTAAGTATGTACGTTCCACATGCAAAAAATACTATATAAATACACTGACCAGCCCAACATTAAACCACCGTCAGATGAAGTGAATAATTTTGATTATCCTGTTACAATGGCAACTTGGCAAGGGGTGGGATATATTAGCCTACAAATGAACAGTCATTTCTTGAAGGTGACAAATGGGAAGAGGGGAAAATAGGCAAGCATAAGAATCTGAGTAACTTTGACGAAGGCCAAATTGTGATGGCAAGAGTGGGACAGAGCATCTCCAAAACGGAAGGTCTTGTGGGACGTTTCCGGAATGCAGTAGTTAGTACCTACCAAATGTGGTCCAAGGAGGGAAAACAGGGTTATAGTCGCCTAAGGATCATTGATGCGCATGAGAATGAAGGCTACATTGTCTGGCCAACCCCAAAGAGCTACTGCAGTACAAACTGCTGAAAAATGTAGCACTGGTCATAAGAGAAAGGTGTCAGAACACACAAAGCATAGAAGCTTCCTGCATAAGGAGCTGCATAGCCGCTGACCAGTCAGAAAGCTCATGATGATCCCTGCACACCACTTAAAGCGCCTATAATGGGTTTGGTTGTGTCAGAACTGAACCACAGAGAGTGACAAGAAGGTAGCCTGGCCTGAAAAACCATGCTTTCTTTTAGATCATATGGACAGTTAGGTGTGTGTGCGCATTGTTGAAGAGATGGAATTAGGAAAATCCTATGGGAAGAAGGCAAGCCGGCAGCTTCACGCTCTGGGTAATGTCCTGCTGGTAAACCTTGAGTACTGGCATTCATGCTGAATTTTTATTTTGACATATACCACCTTCCTAAAGATTGTTGCAGACACGTACACCTCTTCATGACAACAGCTTTCGCTGATGACTATAGCCTCTTTCAATAGGATCATGTGTCGTGCCACACTGCAAAAAGTGTTCAGGAATGGTCTCAGGAACATGAAGAGTTCAAAGTGTTGACTTGTACTCCAAATTCCCCCGATTTCAATCTGATCGAGCATTTGTGGGATGAGCTGGAAAAACAAGTCCGGTCTTTGGAGACACTACCTTGCACGCATTATGGCTGCCACACGTTCCCAGCATTCGTTTGACATATCCTCTGAGCACATCTTTAGAAATTAACGTGACACGTGTGCGAGTTGCAGTACCATCGGGGGGCACAGTGTGATCAAGTCAGAACGTGATGTCAGTGTCTCTGTTCACTACCTATATGTATATACTATACTTTGCAGATTGTACAGGATTGATGTGTGTGCTTCAATGTTTAATGAATGGTTCGATGTTGTGAAGCAAAATGCCAAAATACAAATGTATTTGTGGTGCTTTTATATTCTAGTGTCGCATATTCCCCAATGTAATGACACAATACATTTTAAAGGTCTCTCATACCATGTTCTGCGCCGGCTTTAATCTCGAAATGTCCACTTTAACTCTTTTAGGGCTGATTTTTTTTTTGTTTCTTTTCTCCCAGGGCTGAATATTTTTCCAAAAAGTAACTTTTTTTAAAAAAAGAACACAAAGCAAGGGTTTAACATATCAAATCAACTAAAAATATTTACTTTTGACGAATATAACTGTCTTGCATGTTGTTTGAGCCTACATACTATGATTTCACATACATGTTACACAGCAAAGTCCTGCAATGTATATCGTTGAAAGCAGGCAAATGCATGCATTGTCACATTGCAGTGCTTACAATATGTGTTGCGCTGGTGCTTTTTTTCAATTGTCTGTTGCTGTAGGTAGGTAGGTAGGTAGATAGGTAGATAGGTAGATAGGTAGGTAGATAGGTAGATAGATAGATAGATAGATAGATAGATAGATAGATAGATAGATAGATAGATAGATAGATAGATAGATAGATAGATAGATAGATAGATAGATAGATACTTTGGATCTATCTATCTATCTATCTATAGAGACAAGTCACCCGTTTGACATCGTGCCATGCCACTGCCACCAAGTTTTCCATCCCCAAGAAAACCGTATTGTCACCTCTTTTCATCTTCAGCCTGTCTGGCTTCAACTGTGAAGGTATGTGTCTCCTGTTCACCCTCACTGTGCCACAAGCTCCAATTCCCCTGCTCTGTAGCTCCATGAACAATTCTGGTGATGTATAAAAATTGTCCATGTACACAACATGACCCAAATGTTTATAGCCCTGAAGCAGCTCCAGCACAATTGCTGAGTCAATGAGTCTAACATTCCTCCAAGCAGAGAGGGAATGCCTGTGACGTAACAGTCAGTTTTGTCACCATTAACAGCTGATTGTCGCCCTCTTGCCCTGGATGTCGACTTTTGTTGACATGCGCCCTCAACCCCTCCTGTGGACAAAAGTCGACATCCGCCCTAAAAGAGTTAATCTCATAGTTTATTTTATCATTAAAGTAGACCGGCGTAAATATCTTAAAACTGACCCAGTTGTTAATCGCTATGTGCTTCTGGGGCATCCTCCTGAACTGACAGCAGCGGCAAGCAGCTATTGCCACACAGATATTCCAGCTCTCTGCACATTTAGAATCCTAAGATTTATACTTGATATCACTTTCATGATGAAATGCGTTAAAGTATGTATGTTACATTTTACAGATAAATCATTAACTTCATTTAAATAATGAATACTGTTAATAATAATAACACTGCGGCACAGTGGAGGAGCAGTAACGCTGCTGCATTGCAAGGAGTCACGTCCCTGGTGTTCCCTGCCTGGAGCTTGCATGATTTCCTGGTGGGTTTCCACAGTGTGCTCCAGTTTCCTTCCAAAGACATGAAGGTTTGGGGATTTGGTGATGCTAAAATGATGCTAGTGTATGTGTGTGCTTGTATTCACTTTGCGATGAGCTGAAACCACGTCCAGGGATTGTTTCTGCCTCGCACCCGATACTTGCTGGAATAGGCGCATCCCTGGATTGATGGTTTTAATCATTAAACATCCATCCTTTTCAGAGATATTGTGGCAAGGTGTCCTGAGACTTTAACGGATGTTTCAGGCAATTCACAACACAGAGAAGCCGAATGTTTTCTAACTGTGATGATATCTTGCACTGCCACCTAGTGGAATCTTCCAGATTTACATAAAGTACATGTGCAAGTATAAACAGTACAACATTAGCGTAGCAAAAGTGCACGCAGGGGCACACGTTGCATTGCACGAAGTATAAACCTGGCCTTAAAGAATCTCTTTTTAACTTCCTGCCAGATACCACAGGAGACCTTCTGAGATCTTGTGAAGTCCATGCCTCAACAGGACAGAGATTATCTGGCGGCATGAGGACCAACACAATACTAGGCAGACAATTTTAATGTTGTGGCTGATCGGTGTATCAGCAATATTTTAAACATGTTAAAGCTAAGACTAGGCATTACATGATAAGTGCTTCCAAGATTGCATACACAATTTAAAAAAATCCATATATGTTATGTTGTTTTCACTGTAATGTCATGCTTATTTTTTCAGCATGAAGCAGAGGAAAATTTGTTCATATTCTCAATACTAGGCAGACAATTTTAATGTTGTGGCTGATCGGTGTATCAGCAATATTTTAAACATGTTAAAGCTAAGACTGGGCATTACATGATAAGTGCTTCCAAGATTGCATACGCAATTAAAAAAAATCCATGTATGTTATGTTGTTTTCACTGTAATGTCATGCTTATTTTTTCAGCATGAAGCAGAGGAAAATTTGTTCATATTCTCAACTCTGGAGTAGTCTGGCTCAAGCTCAGCAGCACAGACCCAGTTCCAGCAGACCTACACAATACACAATATTAGGCAGGTGGTTTTAATGTTGTGGATTATCAGCATAATGTATTATTATTATTAAGGTAAATATAAAACATACTGTATTAAAAACTCTTCATCTGGACATTTTTCAGAACATCATCATACACTTAAGGATCTGAATTAGTAGTTTTTGAAATTTTATTACCACACCTTAAGAGCAGATAATAACGTTTTATCACAAAAATGAATATTTAAACACCTTCCTTCCTATCAATTTAAAGAGTTAAATTACCTGGCATACTTTCTATAAATTTCCACTTGACACCACATCCCTATTTTTAAATTTGGAAAACTGAAAGGTGCCCAGGTTGTTAAGATGTTTGAAAATATATTTATTTGTGCTTTCATATCTTTTTTTCCCTTCAGCTAATAATAAGTCTCTAACAACAATTTCTAATCAGTTTTACCTTATGTGTGTATTTATGCGGCTAATTTCTATCTAGCGCTGTCACTAAGTACAAGTTTAAATCATAGAGCTGTTCCTCTATTATTTCAAATTTTTGACCATGAATATTTCAGGTCTTCAGTCAGATGAAAATGCTATTAAAAATATGCAAATGAGGGAATTAAAGAACATTATGTTTATCAAACAGGTATGTACACAATCACAAGATTGCCTTAGCTTTGGATTAGTAAAGAATATACAGTCAATACTCAACATTCATGCATTTACCTTTCTTGACTTAAAATTATTTGCGTGATTTTATTTTTAAGCTCTTTTTTACATTTATGTTAGCAACCTTGCACATTTATGGGCGTCACAGGTATTTTTAAGAGAATGGAATCTGGACCTTGCACTGATCTGCACAGAAAAGCATGCTCTAGCATAGAAACATCACAGATTTTGAGGTTTGATTCACACTTTTGCCAGGGGAAATGGGGGTACTGAATTGGATACAATACCTGTCTTGCTCACCGTTGTACAGAAAAGACCTGCTGTGCACTCCTTGCATATTTTCATTATTTTTTTTTTTTTTTTTTTATTAAGCAAAAGTTTTGTGCTGCAATTATGCCCCCAAAGTGTAGTGAGTCCTTCAGGCTCTAAGCCCAAGTGTGTTAAGTCAGTGATATAACTTAGTGAGAAAATAAAGATGTTAGACAAACTTCCTTCTGGAAGATATCATGGCTGCCGATCCCACCATTTACTACAGTGAGGTTAAATATCAACTCACCTCTGCTATGCTCCTATATGCTAAGACCCTTAACACTAGAATTACCATAGCCTTCGAAAAAACTTGTAAATCCGGCCCACCTGAAATCCCTTCGCACCTCTCCTTCAGCATCTTTTGTCTTCTAAATGTGTCGATAAGCCCAAGCAGCAAGCAGCCTGTTATAGTATCCCCCCACCACCTCAGAACGGGCAAGAAAATAAGTTCTCCCAGTTCCTGCCTTGACTGATTATTTGGGAATGAGCTACCCAAAATTGTAAGGGGAAATATTTTGGTGTGTGTTTTGTGTCTACAACAATCTATGTAAACACATTATTAAAACAGAAACATTTTTCATGTTTTAGTAATAAATAACAAAATGTAGACATGAACTGTATAATGTGTGAAGGAAGGCTGATGGCCAAATATCAAATAAACACTTTCACAATAGGTGCAAGTACAATACGACAGCTTCTGTGGTTAGCACTGTTGATTTATAATCCAGAGGTCGTGAGTTCAAAACCAGCTCCCCAGCAAATTTACCGTTTTAGGTAGTGAGCTGCTCTTATTGTTAATATTATACAATAAAAACATACATTTGATTTGTGCCTGTAACAGCCGGTATAAATTTATAGTACTTGTAAAAGTTAGCTTTTTTTTTTGTTCCTGCTCACACTGAATTAGTATGTACCTTATGGTCCATGATGTCAAAGCCGCACTGACAAAAAAAACAGAGGCATAGGTATATATGACATTTGGAATAACTCTGTATAGTACATTTCAGAAAACACTGTGGCACCGATGCAACATTTTTCATATTATTCATATTCATTCGCATGCCATCCCCCCCAATCTGACCAGTCTTCACATGCTGCTGAACGGTGCGGTTTCTTTTGTACTCCAGGATATGCTGAGGAAAAAATAGTACAGGGAGCTCTGCACTATATGCAATCATCAGATTCAAATGTTAACAGTTCCCACACACTAAAGGACCGTCCTTTCTATGTTTACGACATGTGTACCTGTTGCAATGTACACACTTCTCTCTGTGCTGTGGTTACTATTACACTGAAGGGGCTGGGGAAGTGGCGGTCTTGGAACAGAAGCTTATTGATGTTGCATCCTCTCTTGCTTTGCTTTATCCATCATCTTTTCTAGTAAGAAGCGACAACTAGGTTCCTCTGCAAGTTGAGCAAAGAATATATACATCATTTTGTCATGTTTAAATCTGTTTTATGGAAAGCACTGGTATTATTTATTTATTATGTTTTACAGAATATAAAATGATGCTATAGGCTTTGTTAAAAAAAGTTTATTTTTATATAATTCTGATATACTACTTCTATTAAATTTATTACCTGCAATTATTGATGTATTACATCAAAATAACCCTTTGGCCTTTTTCATTGATACTTCTTTTTTTTTAGCTTCTGCTTTCTGAAAGCATTTTGGGAAGAGAGTATGTACAGCTAAATTTACCCAACTATGTACACAGCAACATGAACTAGCCACGCAGTTTGGATTCATCATGCTCTTGATGAGGTTTTTGGATATTAGGATCTTTAACCTTTTTCATCTTGAGTTCCATACAATTTTCAACATGCTGGATCTGCTTTAAATTTTGTTTACCTAATCACTGATACATTCTGAAGATTTCTTGAAGAATTACCATAGATACTCGTGTATTAGTCGATCTCGCAGATAAGTCGAGTGTATTGTTTAAGCCAAAAATTACGAAATTTGTTATGACCCGCGTATAAGTCGAGGGTAAAACTTGACAGCTATCAGAGATAGAGGGCGACAATCAGCTGTTAATGGCGACAAAACTCACTGTCACGTCACAGGCATTCCCTCTGTGCTTGGAGAAATGCTAGACTCGTTGACTCGGCAACTAATCCTTGCGTGTGCGTGAGTTGCGAAATGTAAACAAAGGCAAGATATGTCACAAGGGAGCGAAGCGAGTGCAGAAAAGAAAACACTCGGCAGACAATGTTTTGCACATTACCACTGAGTCGGACTCTCATTTTTCAGAATCGGATTTTATTGACAGTGATCAGGAATCGAGCAAGAGAGTGAGAAGCCGGCATCAGCTGATCGGACACCAGCCGATGCCGCGCCAGCTGAACGCATTCGCACAGCCGATGCAGCTATGGCAAGGTTCGCGTGGGAGGAATATCCAGACATTGATCCGTGGGAGCCAAACTGGCTACCGGACTTCACAAGACAGCATGGCTTGCTGTTGGACACAACAGATCACCCGCTGCTGGACTACTTCAGGCTGCTCTTTCATCATGCTGCTTTTCAGCTACTGTCAGACAAGACAAACAGGTAGGCAGAGAAATTTTTTGAATCGCAGGCTGCGCTTGCATTGCATTGATAGCGTGCGTTGCCTTGGTTCTTTTGATTCCAAATCTGGTTGCACGTGGCAGCTAATGGTATGTTTGTTATCCAAAACCTGCAAAAGCTAATGCTCAAATTCAAGTATTTCACAGTTTAAAGAATTATTTAATGAAATTAGAAAAAAACTAGCTAATTAGCAATAGTATTGCTGGCTTATAATAAAGACCATGGGAAAACGCAGATGACCGGTGACTTAACACCGTGAAGCGTTGAGTGTACAATGTCATTACCCAAATTCTATGGACAATTGTGTTGCCCCGCGGATAAGTCGATCCTGTTTTTTTGAATGAATTTTAAGGCATAAATTTTTCGACTTATACGCGAGTATCTACGGTAAGCATTGCAGTAAATGTGCTACAGTGCACATGCAAAACAATTAGGTTTAATGCTGATCTGTTTATAGTGCAAATACAACTTTGATTATTCAATAACATTTGATGCTGTAGCTTTTTATCCTGATCAAACATTCCATAAATGTGTGTCATGTGCAAAAATTATCTTATGGTTGGTTAGTTTTGATTTATCCCCTCATGACACTCATTTTTAGTCTGAGGAGAGGGCTATGCAAAGTGTACCAGCTAAATTATTGTTATTATTTATTTTACTTACTTTTGCATTTTGAATTCAGAAATAATTTTTAGCTATATTCCCACTTCAAATTAGCAACACAGAAAATTTGCGTACTAAAATGTAATCATATCTCAGTGTGCATCTGAAAAACATATTAGGCACAGGGGGGCACTTAAAGTTCTATCTATTCTGAGGTATTAAATATGAACTAGCCAACCCGCGGCATAGCATACGCCGCATAATTATGTATTGATGGGTGAACACTTCCCGAACGACACAGTTGTCCAAACAGAAGTGAAAATAAAATCGAGCCCGGTGCATTCTTTAACTGCATTCTCTGCCTTGTAGCGCAGTGATAGTGTTGCTGCTTTACAGTAAGGAGACTGTGGAAGATTTTGGGTTCGCTTCCAGGTTCCTCCCTGTGTGGATAGCGCTTTGAATACTGAAAACACCAGTATATCAATGTAATGAAGTATTAATATTCTAATGCGTCCAGCGCTCTCGCGTGTGTGTGTGTGTGTCTCTCGCTCGCTGCACGTGTTCCTGCAGGCATACCAGTAAGTGAATGAAAAGATGGAACTCTGAAGAGAGCAACATACAACTGTCCGTGACTGAAAACTGGTTTTGGTAGATACATGCATATCGTTTTGAAAGTCTGGCCCTGTGCCTTATTAATTGTCATCGCAACGGCAAATCTAACAGGAAATTGTCTTCGTCTTAAAGTAAAAGGCAAATTATCCACGACAAACAAATTGTTTTACACGCTGTATACCAACCCGTGGCGTAGTATACACCACATAATCATGCCGCTTTTTTAATGTTTTTTAAGCAGAGGGAAAAAAATGAACATTTGCAAAATTCGTAACGCTGCGTTCAGTAAGTACAATGCACACGCGTTTAATTTGTCGGCCACTTTTTGCCAGCCGTCTTTTCTGGTTTGGGCTGCTTTTGCAGTGTTACCGCTTGTGCATATTAAATCTTGAAATCCTTTGAGTAACTAATTAACTAACACCCACCCAGCTTGTGTGAAAAAAAATGCACCCGTTCTTTCATCATTTTGTTGCAGCCTATCCAAGACTTGCTGCCCCCAACCCCTCACCTGAGTCGCTGTCGTCTGTGCACCTCTGAGCCACGTAGTCCTTTCATTGTTCTTTGTGGTTCCGGCTGCTTTTCTATATATAATCCACCAAGTCACCCGACCATGGTAGTAGGAGGGGGGTGGGGTGCGTACACAGGGCAGGGACGTATTCAGAGGGAGCGTATGACCCGCACTCAGTGGGTATTCCTCGTTCATGGGGAACAATTGCAAGCCCCGGTGCCCATTACGAATGGGGTTCAACAGCTTACCCACGCCTGTCGGCGCCGGGTAGACACACGTTGATCCATTCAGTGTAGAGTGCGTGCAGTACCGGACATCACATACCTGTTAATGCTCAATCTCACGTGGCTGAAAGCCACTTGTCCCTCTAAGAAGTTGGACGCCTACCGCTTGGCGATCGCGTAACTATTAAGCAGGAGGGAGTCTCATTCGTTTTCGGAATTAACCAGACTAATCGCTCCACCAACTAAGTACGGCCATGCAACACCACGCACAGAATCGAGAAAGAGCTATCAATCTGTCAATCCTCTCCGTGTCCGGGCAGGGTGAGGTTTCCCGTGTTGAGTCAAATTAAGCAAGATTTGTGTGTGGCGAGTTGTTGTGTTTGCGCACATGAGCAGGCACTGTGAATGCCTTGAGAGCGTGGGTGGACGCATGCTGGGGAATAATGAATATCTATATATCTTCTTAGATATAGACAGCGTCTGATAGTTGTGATGGTTTTACATTCCAGTACATTGCGGTGAACGCTGATAACAGTCAGGCGGGCAGGCATATTAGAGTTGGTGCTCTTAAGAGTTGGTGGGCGTGTCTCTCTAGCGGATCGAGTTCTTGGCCGGTGCTTTGTCGTTTGTATCCCACGGTTCCACGACTTGGTTGATTATATATGGAAATGCAGCTGAAACCGAAAAGAATAATGAAAAGTCAACGTGGCTCAGTGGTGCATGTGTACTGCAACAGAAACGAAAGTGAGTTGTTCCTTCCGGGCACATGAGCAGGCACCATGAATGCCTTGAGAGCGTGGGTAGACGCGTGCTCGAGTTGGTGGGCGTGAGTTGGTGGGCTGGGCTTTGTGAGTTGACTGCTTTCAAAGCGCTGCATGCTTTCATGGGTGTCTTGCTGGCTCTGGCGGCGGCTTAGTGAATTATATATATCGATACACAGCCTCTTCTTAGATGGCCCTGCCGCGTCCACCCTCGTTCTCAAAGCATACACACCGCCTGGTCATGGGCGGGGAAATGTCTTCCGTGTTCCTGCAGGACCATCTAAGAAGACACATGTTTGTCGCAGATGCGAATTGCTGTATGTAGCGTGTAAAACAGTTTGCGACGGTGCACGCAGTCGTGCGTCGTAACCGAAAAGTCAACGTGGCTCAGAGGTCCATGTGTACTCTAGCACAGACGAACATAAATGACGGCGTTTTTTCCGAGGCATCGCGTCCGAGTTGGTGGGCGTGGCCCTGTGAGTTGTCGTCGTATCCAATGGTCTTAGGAGATGGTGACCGTGGCTCCTTCCTGCATGCGCCATGGGTGTCTTACTTGTCGGCGGCTTAGTGAATCCACGCCCCTTCCTGCGTGCTTTCATGGGTGTCTTGCTTGCTCTGGCGGCAGCTTAGTGAATTATATATATAGATATTATTTTTGATTTGTTTGGAATCTTGTTTAAATCATTGTAAGGAATGCAATGGCTTTACAATATTTTGGCTTGTTTACACCCTGTCCCTATTAAAAAATCCTGTCTCTTGAAATTAGTGTACAGAACTTACTTGCTACTCAGAAAGCTGCAAGACAGAGCCAGTACAGCATCAGAATATCTAGGGATATTACATACCCTAGGAGCAATCCCAGTACCAACACAACTAGTATCGTTGCATCCCCACTGAATACTATTCTATTACTTTGACCATTCATTCCTTTCAGTTGTTCTTGGTTTATTATGATTATATCATCTTGGATTGGATCCATCCACCCATTTTCCAACCCGCTGAATCCAAACACAGGGTCACGGGGGTCTGCTGGAGCCAATCCCAGCCAACACAGGGTGCAAGGCAGAAACCAATCCCGGGCAGGGCACCAACCCACCACAGGACACACACACACACACCAAGCACACACTAGGGCCAATTTCTTTGGACCGTGGGAGGAAACCGGAGTTGATCTTTTGGAAAAATGTAAATGTCTTTCAGGTTCAATTTCTTTGCCAACATAGGTCCAAATCACATGTGTCTCCACTTTACAATGATTTTTCCATTCAAATCATTTTTGTAAAACAGTGCACTGTTCACTTTTGGATCTCAATTTGTCAGTCTGCTTTATCTTTACACAGGCCATTTCTAGTGATTTGTGAGTGCTTTTTTACTAAAATAGTTTATAAGCAACTCCATATTAAAGTCAGTGTATTCGAATGCAATGTCATTAAAGTCCCTGTTGGTGTAATGCTCAGACGTCCCAATACTTTTGTCCATATAGTGCGTAATTTATTATATTTAATATATATATATATATATACATAGTGATACCTTGACTTCTGAGTATCCCAACTAACGAGTTTTTTGAGATTTTTGGCCGATTGTTGCTTTGAGTTGAGAGCTAAAATTTGGGTTACGAACCAGCTTCAGATACGCCATCCCACCGCTAGTTCATACAGCTCGCCACAGTGAATGCCACAACATCCCGTGTCTCACTCGTTCACTTTAAGCAGTTGGCTCACAGTGGAAGCTTCAGTGTTGTGCTCGCATTTGTGCTTGCAGTTATTTTGCAAAACTTTTCCAACTATGGGTCTGAAGAAAGTGAGTGTGCAGGACAGTGCAGAGAAGAAGCAGCAGATGATGTGCATTGAATTAAAGGAAGAAATTATAGAAAAACATGAACAAGGTGTGCGTGCAGTCAATTTGGCGAAGCAGTACAAGCATAGCACTTCCACAATCTGCACCATACTGAAGCAGAAGGAGTCGATAAAGGCTATAACGCCAGCCAAGGGCGTTAAAATCATTTCTAAACAGTGGACATCTATCCATGAAAATATGGAGAAGCTGCTGATTGTGTGGTTGACGGAGAAGCAGCTCGCAGGAGATACCGTGAAAGAGGCTATAATCTGTGAGAAGGCACGAGCGATTTACGCTGATTTGCAGCAGCAGACCCCAGGCACTTTGACAGACTTGGCATCGGGCGAGCCGTTTAAAGCCAGTCGGGGCTGGTTCGAGAATTTTAAAAAGAGGACCGGCATTCACTCTGTTGTCAGGCATGGTGAGGCAGCGAGCGCGGATATGATGGCAGCGGAGGATTACCTCAAAACTTTTGCAGGAATAATAGCGGCCAAAGGATATATCCCCCAGCAAGCCTGGACATGGATGAAGGTGACATCAATGAGCTCATCGAGGAGCACTCTGAGGAACTAACAACGGAAGAGCTAAAGGAGATACAGACGCAGCAGCACACGGAGGTTTTGCAGGACATAAGTGACACGGAGGAGGCAGAGGAAGTTATCTCTACAAGTGAGATAAAAGAAATGTTGGGATTGTGGGAGAAACTTTCAGACTTTATTCAAAAGAAACACCCAGAAAAAGTTTGAACTGGGCGCGCGACAGCCCTATTTAGTGACACCTGCATGACGCATTTCAGAAACATTCTGAAAGGGAGGATGAAACAGGCCTCATTGAACAGGTTTTTTTTTTTTTTTTTAACCCCTGCAGATGAAAGTGAGGAAGGTGTGGTGAAAAGGGCAAAAATCAGTGAATAACATTCAGTTATTCAGTTCAGCCTTTTTCCACCGCCTCCGTCAGCATCTTCAACTCGTTTGATCTCCAAGGTAAATGCTGTATATTATACTGTACTGTACTTAATAAAACCAGTTTATTGCAGTACATTCTATTGTATTGTGTTTTTATACAATATTCGTTAATTATAAGTACATTTTTCTTATTTAAAAACGTAACAAAAAAATTGCAGTGTTTTTTGGGGGTTTGGAACGGATTAATGGCATTTCAATTCATTCAATGGGGAAAATTGATTTGAGATAAGATCTGTGTATGTATATATGTATGTGTGTGTATGTATATATATATATATATATATATATATATATATATATATATATATATATATATATATATATATACACATACATACACACACATACATATATACATACACAGACACACGTACAAATATTAACAGCAGCTTTAAAATAGTGCTATATCCATCAATTACTTGACCCAACTATCATATTGGCAGTAATAAGTAGAAAAATGCAATGCAGGGCTCAAATTTACATATGTGATGGTCACAAGGATTCCCACACTGCAACAACAAAAAGGGGGAATTTTATAATCTTGGGGGAATTTCAAGATATTGTTCAAGGACGGAATCTTTTTGAATCACCTAAATAATCTTACCATGTGCACATTCCACATTTACTCTCTGACATTTTCTCTCCAGTAACTGAAAAACACGGTTTAAAATCAAAACTAAAAATTAAAATGTGTACTATTAAATGAGTTGATTCAAAGATAATTCAGGATATATTCTTTATAGAGCAGTGCTTGTGACAAGATGCTTTTGAAATCTGGTTGGTCAGATAATTATTTTGTTAGGTTTGCAACATTTGCCATTGCAAGATTTATATTGGCACCAATAGCTGGTTTAAGAAACTTATAAAAGAGTAAATATTTCACGGAAATGATTCAGCTTTTTGAAATGTCACAAAATCCTAGTTCTAAGAGGGGGCAGTGTGACCAAAAATGTATCACAATATAATTAAAAATTATCATGGTTATGGCATATACCACCGCAGTGTAATCTATGTGCATATACTTTTTAGGTGCTTCTGCTGGCCCAAATTCATAGGCTAGCTAAGGGTAGTTCTCCTGTAATGTTTTTTTTCATAAGGACTCTTTCAATTAAATTAATTCTAAAATATTGTTTATGTGCAAAATCTATTATATAAAAGTTCAATGTATATGCACATGCTCTTTATAATCAATCAATCAATAACCTTATAATTATAAATCAGATTTGCTTTAAATAACAATTTAAAAAAGTAAAAGAATAAACTGATAAAAGTACCTTATAATATGCTTGAGCAGTCCTTGGGTCAAGTGGGTATGGGGATGGATAGGGCCCTTGTCTTCCACCTGAATAATCAGGATAAGCACCACCACCATAATATCCATAAGCTGAAATCTGCTGTTGTGGAGGTGGTCCATAAATCTGCTGTGGTGTATGTGAAGGGCCTGGGCGTGACACTTGAGGAAACTGCAGAGAAGAATTAAAAGACTGGGTCTGCAAATCAGCACCTGGCGGAACATACATGGGATTGAGTGGAACTTTAGGTGCTGCATTTTCATATCTTGATGGAGGATCAGAAGCTTCACTTTCAAGGGATTCTTTTGGGACAAGGTGCACAGATGGATAATTTTTATTAGATGTTACTGACTTTGCATCCTGTGCATCATTTCCATGAAAAACTGCTGGAGGAGGTGACTGGTGGTACATGTTTGTTGTTGGCTGGGAACTGTTAACAGTATTCTGTTGAGAAGGCAGACTTGGCAGTAGCTTTGGTTGTCCATTCTGTTCTATTCCACTCACTGTTGACAATTTAGCATCTTTGGTAACCTGGAGATAAAAATCTGAAGCGTTAATTGTTTGATTTTCCTGCTTCATGCCTACTGAAGCAGATGTTGAAGGGTGAGAACCAGTAGCAGGTAACTGATTCGAATGAGTTGAACATCTGCTTTGATTGACTGCATGCATAGTGAAATCAAGAAGTTCATAATTAGAGGAAACCTGATGTGTAACAATAGTCTGTGTCTGTGTGTTACTCTCAGAAAACAAAGGATTTACACTTTGAACCTGAAGCAAGCTAGGATCTGAAGAAGAATTTGATAAACTTGTAGATGGATCAAAAGAAGCACTTTCTGGAGACCTTTTCTCATTTGATCGACTGTCTTGAGCTAAATTAAGGGGAGCCTGACCTGGGAGGGTTTGAACTGACAAGTTTGCTGGCTGAGAACTGGTAATTCCAGGCTGATTTGAGGTTACAGAAAATTGCGGCCACTGTTTATTAGGCAGAGATGAATTTATACTTAAACCTGTCTGACCAGAATTGGCTATGGGTGCCAGGCTTGCTCCAGGCAAGATCAGTTCATTTGCGTTTCGATTTAAAGAATCAAATACATTTTTATTACTCTGATTAGGTACAGACACTGGACAATTATTTGGTGGAGGAAGAGTGTAATTTTGAGTAGGCTGGGCAATCAAGTGGGCTTGATTATTAAATGAATCAGCTGGTGGGGAAGGGATTAATAGGCTTGCATAACTCACATTTGGATGCTGCTTCAAGTATTCACCAGTCCCTATTGTTGGTGGGTTCTCCAAATTCTCTAAAGTTGTCCTAGGTTTGAAAGACAGAGAATCCTGGGCTTGAACTTGCTGTTCCAGCTGATGTTCCAAAGGACCATCTTCTGGTGGCTGAATAACTTCTGTACTTGGCTGCTTAACTAAATTATGATGCACCGCAGGGGCTGCTGGAACAAGGAGAATATTGGCTCCTAAAACTGGCATTTCATTTTGGGCCCAAAGTGTAGTGGCAGGACTCTGGCATTTCAAACGTGTAGCATGTGCTCTGTTTGAGGGTCTTTTTTCAGGCACCATCTGAACATTTTCCAAACCTATCTTAGTATTTGCAGTAGATGAATGTGGATGAGGCATGAACAGAGTTTCCAGGTTATCAGGAGGATGCTCAAGGTTCCCAGGTGAGGCATCAGACACAAAAGTATCTTTTGATTTTTCCATTACCAATCGAGCTTTATCAATCTCAGCAGGTTTTATTCCTACTCCCCTAGAGCGAACTGGTTCAAAGGAGCTATTTGCACTGGCTCGAAATACACCAGTTGGTTTAGGAGGGCTTGGTGTAGAAGGCTGAGAAAGCTCCTTGTGATATACACCATTAGGGCCATTTTCTTCAATAAACTCTGCAGAAGGTGATGTGTCAATTTGTTCAAAATAGTTTGGAGACACTTCCTCAGTAGATTTTGCAACTTCCTGCTGAATAAATGTTCCTACTACTCCTTGAGGTCTTCGACAGTTGGAGTTACTGCTATGACTTACATTACTATAGCCTGAGGAAACACTTTCAGATCGAACGGTATGAGGTACTGAATCTGGTGTCTCCAAGTTAGGGCCAGCTTCAAAACTGTCAGCAATGCCAGACACAGGCTTTCCAGAACAGGGCCCTAAATCAATGCCCATGTTCTCCACAGGACTCTGATGTATACCTGGGACATTAAGTGGTTTACTTGGCAAAACCTCTATATTTGGTACACATTCCAGGTTTTCCACATTATCAAAGTGAATCCCAGTAACTTTTTGGGACACATTGGTAAAAGAACTGTTATCTAAATATGCATTTCCTTCATTACACAAGGGTAAATTACCATTACCTGGAACACTACTGTCTAAGCTATGGTGTGTACTATGAGCCGCTTCATTGCCCACTTGTGGTGCAGATACCTGACCCTGCACCTGACTACTGAACATTCCAAGGTTCTGAACATACAGTTCTGGTACAGAAACTCCATTACTGGCATGGCTCTCACTGGAAAGAGTTTCTTCATTTTCAATTTCATCTCCTTTAAAAAACATTCCAACTGTTCCCTTATCTGTTTCATATGTAATGTGGTTGGCTTGTACATGAAATCCTGTTTGAGCAGAATAGTCTGGCATTCTATTAACGGAATTTGATGGAGTTCCTTCGGCTCTCCCCTCTTGATGGTAGAACTGGTCCTTAACAGACTGGCTAATCCAAGGCTCTGGAATATTTTGGGAGAAATAATTGTCAGAATTAAATGTTTGTTTGCTATGCTGGAAGGCTAGGTGTTTATTATCTTCTGCTTTTTCAGAAATCTCATGCTTTTCATTGCTTGCATTTTGTAGAAGGATTGGTGACTTGTGTTCAGTGTGGAAAGGATTCTGAGAGTGTGCACCTGCAAAAGAGGAAGTTATTGAAGAAACACTAGGATTTTGAGAGTGAAGCTCACTTGGCTGTAAATAATTCTGATCTGAAGGTGGCCGGTTGTCTTGCATCCAGTTTATCACTGAAGGCTGAGAGTTTGGGGGTACTGCACTGGGGACAGTAGAGTTATAAGATCCAAGATCTCCTCTTGTATGATGTCCATAAGAAGGTCTGTTTTGCAGAGAGGCTATTCCACGAGATGAAATTTCTGAACTTACATCATGTATCTGAAGTGCATTAATAGAAGTGCTCTCCACAGAGTTACATTGTCCTGAATCTAAACTAGAAGAAACTGGCATAGGAAGTAAATTACTATTATGCCCTACGGCTGAAACTGGAGTAACCATGTTATTCACTGTAAACACATTAACTCCTCCCAGTCCCGATGCAGGCAGAATTCCTTGCTTATTATCCAAATTCATCTGATGCTGGACTGGAACGGTCTGGGGTGGCCCTGTCAAAACTTGATTCTGAACGGTGAGAGGATTACTTTTTGGAAGAGGATTTCCCACAGCATTTTGAGGAGTCTGCCTTCCATAGGCAAATGGATCTGTTATGGGTGGCACTGGTGCAGATGACCCTGAAACTGGTACATTTGCCCGTCTGTTATAAGGACTACTCCTCCGGAAAATGTTAGGTATTCCTCCTGAAGGTGGGGGACCAGTGGCCCCAGCAGGCGCAGTTTGAGGTGGTGACTGCATTGCAGCCTAGGTTTTGCTGAAAAAACTTCAATTCCAAAATTTCTCACTTTTACAGTTCTGGTCAACTGTGGACAGAAACAAAAAAAAAACAGGTATTACATGTAAACTATTAGAATAGACCACTGGATGAGACAAATAACATGTAAATATTGTGTAAGATAAAAAAAAAAAACGTGGGTGTACTTTGATAGCGACCTAGTGGTTAGTTTCTTTACTATGTGAAAACATACATTCATTTACTTCATGATGAATTAGGGAAGCTATAATTGCTTAAAAGATTGAAAGCAACAATAAAACAGTAAGCACTCTGAAACAGAAAAAAAAAACTACAGGGAGTAGTAGCATAAAACACTCAATGTTAACATTAATAATCAGAAATATTTAAATAATAACAAAAAACAAAGTGCTCTAACATGTCTTTGAGTACCAGTACCTCTGACCTTTCTTTAGCAGTAATACGGTAGGAGCTGCCTGTGTGAAACAAGACATAAATTTGTCCATTAGAAAAATATTTTACCCAAATAGTGCAACACAAGATCATTTTTAGAAATGCATGAGTGGCTAAAGATAATGTATTTTTTCCCCATTTCCCATACTTGGGACAGAAGTTAGAAAAATAAAAAAAATACTGATTAAAATAAGTAAATAACTAGAAGAGAGGAGACAATATTAATATGCAAGACATTTACATAGACATTATCTTTTGCTCAGTATTATTTAGACATCCATTTTCCTGAACTTTGTTTATCATAGTCAGGAAACTTCATGAGATTTTGGAACAATAATACCTTGAGCTTTGAAAAATTGTTTCAAGTTATGAAAAAGGTCAATTATTGTGAGGGGGAATTAAAAAAAATATATACAGGAAATTTTTATTGTATACAATGCATATTTTAGCCAGAAAAACACTCCCTCTGATCCTTAAACCCTGCTTCCTTGGATACGCAACATATACAAAACCTCACCCTGTGTGAAAATGTATTTTAGGGTGTTATTAAGAGCTTGGTTCAGCAAACAGGACAGAAGAAAAAAAGTGCCAAACAAAAAATCAAATAGTACTAAGCTATTATGAAACATTTTTAGGAGTGCGAAGGAACAAGGCAGAGGAAAAAAGTATAGAAAAACCCACATCAGTTTTCCAGTAAAAGATACTTGGGAACTTAGGAATACCTTACTCATCACTACAATTTTTACTGTGAAAAATCAAAAGGGCATCCCCTCCTCCCAAAAATGGTTAAGTCTCAGACAGGATATGCTTTTGTTATTCCTTTCATACTTTTTATTAGATGTACTATTAAACAGGCTAACCAAAACATAAACTAATTGCCTTTCTGTATCAGCTAGGTAAAATTATGTTTTCTAATTAAATGTTTTAAATGATTTTTCTTTATCAGTGTGACACAGTGTAAAGTATCTTGTAGTTGTGCAGTCCGAGACAAAAAAAAAAAAAAGTACAACAGAAAGACTAATTAGTTGCTAGGCAAAGCTATTATGCAGCTTTTTTGCTAAATATTTATGGCTCTTTATTTTGTTCCTCTGTTTTTTAGTTTAATAATTCTTTACATTTATATAGTGAATACAAACCATTTAATTTATTCCACCATAATTAACTTCATTTAAGTCAAAACACACTCACATGTACAGAAGCACCAAAGACGAGTGCCTTTTTTACCCCCTCTTTCTTTCTGTTTCATAAACTGCATGGTAAAGATATTGGTCTCAGTTGGATTGTACTTCCGAAGCTTTTCTCCTGCTCTACCTATCCTACTCTGTAACCACTTAAAATTTTCATTATGAATTAGACTCAAAGTTAAATATCCCTTCTTTCTCTTTAAAATATCTTATTGGTTAATTTCATACATGAAGAATTAAGAGGCAGTGCTGCATGTGCATCCCCCTAACCACCCATGAACCAGTTCCCCATGTGCCCAAATTTACTAAGCAGGTTAAGGTAAAATATGCATCCCCCTAACCACCCATGAACCAGTTCCCCATGTGCCCAAATTTATTAAGCAGGTTAAGGTAAAATATGTATGTAATGACAACATCAGCATATCTGAGCAAACCATTAAAAACTACAGAATTAAGCATGGGTGGATATAGGCTCAAACACACCAAGTTACTATCTTAATGTGTATAACAACTTTCATGATGGTTCAGTTTCTTAAATTACTCTTCACAGCTTACCATAGATAAGTTGACTAGGTGTGAGTTTTAGACCCCAAAAAGGCCCACATTCAGGACAAATGCTACTATCATAAGTGATTTTATCAAAGACGAGTGTGCTCACAGCAGTTAAGCAACAGGTCAGTCAAAAAGTAATAATCTCACTGATGCTGTGATCTGGATTCAGTGGGCAGATGCTGACTTGTCACTGGCTAGCTATTCATTGTAGAAAACAGAGAGAAAGGCACCAATGGCTCAAATACTTAAAACCTAATGTTATGAAACATGCATGTCTCATCATAAATAGACTTTCAGTAGCACTACAATAACGACATTTTCGTTAAGTTCAGCTGGCTGTCAGGAACAGATTTTTGCCTTTCCATAGGGAACATGCTGAAACTTTTACAGCCCACTATTTGAAAACAAACAGCATCAGATCGGGTGTAAATTTATGGTACTTGTAAAAGTTAGCTTTTTTCAGTTTTATTCTCTCAGTCACGTTCACACTCTCTCCCCCTTCCTGATCTGACCCTAATTAACAACACCAGAATAAATTTACACCCGATCTGACGCTGTTCATTTTCAAAAAATATTGCATTAGTGCAGGGGTCTGCAACCTTCACTATGAAAAGAGCCATTTTGCCCCCCCTTCCTCCAAAGAAAAATAGTCTGGAGCCGCAAAACATAACACAGCTTATAAACTTTTAAAAGTTTTAATCTTTTTTTAGATTTTACTTGTTACAACCACAGAATACAACAAACAGAAGTGCAGTGTGCATGTGTAGGCCTGCTTTGAAATAAATTAAACTGAACTATGCAGGCCTATTTGGGTCCTTCCTATACCTGTGTAAAATTAAAATAAAAACTAGTCCACTTTAATATAAATAAAACATTTAGCTGTAGCTTAGCAGCTTTAAAAAAGTAAACATTAAATTCCATTTCAGTGTGCTGAATCAACTGAAGCACCTGAACATACAAAAAAACCTACATCAGCTCCTGGTCCGAAATGAATGTGTTTTTTTTTCTGAAAAATAATAGCATATTAAATGCTATTGTTCTCACCTGTTTAATGTGACTTCTGTTCATGAAGTTCGCTGCTGATCATCTCTATGTCGGGGCTGTACGATGTGACTTTGACCTTCACACAGGACTGCAGGCTCTCATGTGTGAGGCAGGAGCGATATTTGGACTTTATGAAGTTCATGCTTGAGAAAACTTGCTCACATAAGTATGTTGAGCCAAAGATGGACAGGACTCCAAATGCATATTTTTTTCCTGTTCATATACGTTTCGGGAATGGCACTCCACGTGTCGAAAACAAATTTGTCGGGTTTGGGGAGGTTTTCAATATCACTCCATTTGTGCTCTTTAGCGAGAGTAGCCTTCTGACGGGTGACTTCTTCAAGATCCGCTGTCAGGCATTTGAACTTGGACACCCATTAATCTTTATCTGCTATGTCGTCCAGTTCAAGTTCTAGATCGGGCTTACTTACTCACTCCTGTGAATGCGGATGTGTTCAGCAGGGATGGGTCGATGTCCAGGGGTGTGACAGGGAAGGAGAGAGTGTTTTTTTCCGTTCCATACTCACTGAACCTTTCTCTAAATGCAGCTTGCATTTTCTGAACAATTTCCCGTTTGTTTTTAAAGTCGGAGAATAGATGCTCTGATATTTTTATGAACGATTTTTTCATGTATTCTCCGTCTGTGAACGGCTTACCCCTCCTTACGATCTCTTGAGCTGCCACAAAACCAGCAGCTGTAGTTGACTGTGTAGAAGTGATCCACTTTTTGAAAGTATGTTTGCTCTGTTCAGCTTTCCGTTGCAGTTCCGAAATTGCTCTCTTTCGCTTATCTTCACTTGGGTATTTTGAATGCTGAGTGCTTGTTTCGAAAATGTATTTCAACGTTACATTTTTTGTTGTTCGATAATTTATCGCCACATATTAAGCACACCGGTAAGCCAGCGTCGTTGGCGGTGAAGGCAAATGCTGCTGTCCACGCAGAATTAAACTCTCTAAATTAGATGTTAAAATGTATAACAGTAGTAGTCGTAAATAAACATATATATAAATACAACATAAATTAAGAAATTGCCATTATTCATTTTCATGGTTTTTTTTTTGTCAAGGCCAAAGGGAGCCACTACAAGGAGGCTGAAGAGCCGCATGTGGCTCCAGAGCCGCGGGTTGCCGACCCCTGCATTAGTGCGATGATGTTTTCTGATTGGTACAATTAAGGTCACAAAATGATTTCTTCAAAATGTCACATATATTTGTCTCTTTCTTTTTTTCTCCCCTGGTGCTGCACTGACATCATGCACCAGAAGGCGTGAGCTTATTCAGTGCAAGCTGGAGCACGCGGGCGGCCAGTTGCTGTGTGCTACAACATTCTTGACTTGGCAGTGATGAACACACATGTACTGTACAAGGCATGCACAGGATCCACTGAGAAAAGAAGAGTGTTCTTTGCTCACCTTGCAGAGGAACTTTGTCATCGCTTCTTACAAGAAAAGGCAATGGAAAAAGAAAAAGAGGAATCAACATCGACAAGCTTCTGTTCCAAGACTGCCACTTACCCCAGGAAAGCAAACTTAGTCAGTGTCAGGTGCCCCTTCAATGTAATAGGAACCACAGCATAGAGAGAAGTGTGAACATTGCAACAGGCACACATGTCGTAAATGTAGGAAGGACAGTTCTTGAGTGAGGAACTGTTAACATTTGAATTTGATGATTGCATATAGCGTGGAACTGACCTCTCTGTACTATTCTTTCCTCTGCATGTCCTGGAGTACAAAAGAAACACCACCATGCACCAAAATGTGGAGACTGGGCAAGATCAGAAAAAAAAGCAAAAAAAAAAAAAACCTGGTCACTAATTACAACCGCAAGAAGGCATGCAAATGAATATGAATAATATGAATAATGTTGAACCAGTGCCACAATGTTTTCCAAAATTTACTAAACAGGTCATAAAATGAACTATTCCAAATATCATATATACCTATGCCTGTTTTTTATCAGTGCGGCTTTGACATTACAGACCATAAGGTGCATACTAATTCAGCGTGAGCAGGAACACTCAATAAAACAAAATAAAAAAAATTCAGGCGACAATGACATACCAAAAAGACATGATACACCAGCATCTGTTTGTCAGCCTTTATCCCTTCGTATCAGAGATTTTCCAGTTCCATTGTCTCAAAACACCACTTACATCTATAGTTATTCCCAGTTTCAGATAAAAACTAACAGCGTCAGATCTGGGGCAGTGGTGGTGCCTGAAGGGTATATTTGTGGTGATTTGCTTAGTGCTTTGTTTGGGACTGTGTTGTAGCTGGGGGGTTCACAGGGAAGATGTGCCCTCCAGCTGAAGAAAAATAAACCTTTATTTGATTTTTACATGTGCCTCCATGTGAGTCTGTGCCGGGTCGGGTGCAAGAAGGCGCTATTGTTACACTAAAGTAGCCGGCAGGATTCCGGTCCATCTGTTGGGCCAGGACCTATGGAAAATATTGTGTAACTGACCGGCACAGCAGCGTGAGAGCACGTTCAGCACAGCGCGGAGAACACGTACAGCACTACAGCGCAGAGCGCACACCCGAGGCAGAGAACGTGCTCCTGTACAGTACAGCGCGCACAGCACTACAGGACAGAGCGCGTTCACAAGGCAGCAGAGCAGCACAAGGCACGTGCCTACACAAGCGGCAGGGGGCCGCAGGAGAAACACCCCGCGACAGCTCTGAGGGACACCACACTTGATGGGGAAAAAGACCTGGCGGGCTCTTAAATCAGCGGCCAGGCACGGCCACACTGTTCAGGGCCACGGGATCCACAGAGAGGTAGGTAATGGGCCCAGGGATTTTCCGCCCTGGGAGAGGTATGCTTTTTGTGCGTCTACTTGCCTACTAGGTGGCGAGGAGCCGGATCCATGTAGGTGGCCTGCAGACGCTGGTCTGTGGCGTGACGGTGGGGCAAGCTCCGATGGGAGCAACACTGACCTGGGGGCCCTGTTCAACCCCGGAAAACAATCGGGGGACAAGAGCCCAGATGACATCCCCAGTAAGGTTTTCCCAGCGGAGGAGCAAGAGTTCCTCCCTGTGACAGGGAAGGGTGTGGAGGGCGTGTGTCAGTTGCCCACTGAGAAAGGTTTGGAGACGGGGGCGGCGAACCTCCACCCCACTCCCAAAGACATCCTGGAGGCACCAGCGCAGAAAGCACAGGGCCTCGGTGACTCACAGTTGGCAGATGGAAATGAGGGGAGTCCAAGTCAACTGCCGACTGGGGACACTCTCTTCTTCAGGACTGTTCAGGAGATGGAGGCTGTCCTTTTACCCCTGCAGTCCCTGGCTCAGGTTTTTCAGGTCCTGCAGGAGACGAAAGAAGGACCAGAGAAGAAGCTCAGCGCGCCGTTGGGAGCCCTCACAGAGTGGCTTCAGAGGTGCGGCATGTCATCCTCCAGCCTGCAAACACAGTGGTACAGGTGAGTGAGGCCTGTGCCATAGAGGAAAGGGGAGGGCGGAGCGCAACAACCGCAGTCATGGTTAGTACTGCTTGCCAAGCTGCCCCGCCCACTACAGGAGACGCAGCCATGATGACTGACAGTGCGGCAGAGGAGTGTTCAGGGAGGCAGCAAATACACAT
Organism: Erpetoichthys calabaricus; assembly: GCF_900747795.2. NCBI lineage: Eukaryota > Metazoa > Chordata > Cladistia > Polypteriformes > Polypteridae > Erpetoichthys > Erpetoichthys calabaricus. Next base: position 136,048,920 of record NC_041402.2, on the reverse strand, counting down.
CGGCTGTCAAACAGCCTTGCAGCGACTGCCGGCGTCGAAAGGGGTGCAGGCGGTAAGGGGTCTCCCTTCTTCCCATAAGGGGACCCAGACCGTCAGTGCACCCCAAAGCAAGAGGAGGACCCGGAGAAAGAAACTGGGAGCTCCTGACAAAGCGCAGCATCAGCCCGTCTGTTTGAGGGCATGCGAGGGCTACGCTGCAGAGGGGCTAAGGAAAACATCTTTCACCATGTTTTAACCACAATCTTAACAAAAATGATTCTACTTGCTAAAAGTGCTGCAAACAAAAAAAAAATAATCATCACTAAACAAAGTGCACAATGAAAACAATTTAACAACTGGTAAAATAAAAGATAAAGGTGTATGTTACATAAAGCAGCACCTTGCTTTCATTTTAATAAATACTTTATGTGGCTTACTTGCTGCACATTTATTGAAAAACAAGTTGAACTTTTAAATGAATTTGTGGGGGGGGGGGGGGGGGGGTGAGGTTGGTTGTCATCATCGCTAACAAATAAAAACAAATGGAGAGGGATGATTCTAATAGGAGCTATACGCAAAGAAAAAAGGCTCTGGAGGGCCCTGCAAAGGTACCTTGGGAAGTTTAAAGCAATCTGGTGCAGCTGTTGTTAACCAGAACCACAGTCAAAGTACCACATGGGTCTCCTAGAGGCAGAGACAAACCTGCTCAATGCTGTAAAGATAAACAACCTCAGAGGTTCACGCTAATAATAACAACTGCATTACTGAACACTTCATCTTTAAAAGAAGTGTAAACATAATAGACTAGTACATGGGCTAGGAGGTTAGACTGCAGCAGCCCATGCCGAGGACTCAGCCTTGAAACTGTCAGGGGGCAAACTGTACATTACTTCTAGTTATGCATGGATATTCCCCGCAAGTATCCAGGTTTTCCTGCCAGAAAATTAACATATCTAATGGCACACCCAATAGACTATTTAAACAGAATGCAAATGTGACTACTATGGTAGATGGCCCAAATCTGGTACTTGCCATGTAAATGATACTTGCAGGATAGACACTAGGCACCTGCACCCACAAAATTTGATTAAGGAAGTCTCAAAACAAGAAAGAATGCACGTTTCATTTAGTGTATAAACAAACATTCATCACAAATTTATATTATATTTGCATAAATTTTCACTCAATTAAAAGATTTCTTTGCAATTCCTTCCACAGAATAGTGCAGCTTTAATTTGTACATTATTTTCTACATATATATATATATATATATATATAAACTTATGTTTAGGTCACGTAAACGTTAAACTACACCAAAATACAACTGCACCTTTATTTTTCAATTACAGATTTCCATGCCTGTGATCTGAATGAGGAAAGCAATTTTTGTTATTATCTATTGTAATAAACAGTACTTATTCAAAATGTAATGAACTAAATCATGTAGGTCTGTAATTAACATCTATTTTGATAATCGACTAGTTAATCAAGAGCTTTAAAAATGCAAAACTGCAAGCATTTTATCCAAAAATTAAACTTTCATTCCTTACACAATTCTCTAAATTTCCATTTGTCAAAAAGGCAAACAACTAATCCTGTTACTAACTTTAAGGTCAAGCTTAAAACTTGTCACAACAAAGCAAAGAAGGCTGAAACTACTGGAAAAAGCACCTACAAAAATCTCCTACATTGTACTGTTTGATTTTACCTGCTAGATGGCAGCAAAGACCGTGAGATGAACTGAGTATTGTGTAATTGAAGCCCCCTTTTTACACAGTATGGCTTCAAATACTAGCCATCACTATCATGAAAAGCAATACTCTCCAAAAGATGGCTTGTACATTGTTGATGTCTCAGATTCTTTATTGTCTGATAAGAATTTTGAGCTGCCAGAAGTAACGGAAGGATGTGACACTAACAATGCTGCTGTATTATCCCAGAGAGTGAGTGAGGTATCGTCATTACTCAGATTTGTTTTCTTTTCAAATGCTTTCACATCAGTGGTGTTCCTGTACTGAAAAAAACTCATTTTTATAGATCATGTAAGACATAGATTTCTTACCAGACAGAAGTTAAATGACTCAAAACATTAAAAGCCTTTTGCTCTTCTACCCTGTGCCACAATGTTTCATGTTCCTGACAGAAAATTATACCTTTTTTATCAAGACATCATTATACTGATTTAAAAATATAGCAAAGACATTAGTAGTGTTACTGTCTTAATGGCTTACTGTAAATTGAAGTCTGGTGATGGGGTCAAAAAAAAAAAAAAAAAAAGCTAACATGTTAAGTTCAGATTCTGATTTTATGATGATAAAAACGTCAAGATAAATTGATTTCAGCATGGTGTTTGTTGTGTGCATGTCTGCATTGTCTGAAAAACAAACAAGCTGCATTGGGTTTATCTTGGGACGAGCTAAAGACCTATTGTATTTGGTCCATTACTTACCTCCATAGCCTTCAAAAACAGTTTGACATATGTTACATGACAATTGCCACAGAAATTGTTTAACTTGACCAGGATGTTTTGCAGTCTGCTTCATTTAGTCAAAGGAGCAAGCCTATTGATTTGTAAAATTTTTGCACAAGCAGTTCTTGAGATGCAGAAATTATTTATACATATACAGTATGTGCAACACACAGAGGTACACACAAGAGAGCACACATGTGAACGTAGGCATACACACTCACTGAAATTTATAAGTGAAGACAGCTGACAGTTTGATTACAATACCAAAGAAGAAAATAAAGAGAAGAGCACACGCAAACACACACCTAGATCTCTAAAGGTCAACATGCACAAAGCTATTAAGCCACCCCTGTATCAAGTCTACCTATGCAGCCCGTTTATTTTTCACATGACTGCAAAGTCCCATTTTCATCAGCCATTCCTTGAGTCTCCTAATGGTAAACTGCCTTAGTGTTGTTGTGTCTTACAACATTCTACCTTATATAAAATTGAGAAATGCTGTGTAATAATCACTTTTTATGTTTTTCTTTTTATTGTAACTTGTTGTATTACCAAGAGAACTTGTATCAATGTGCACATGCACACGTAATGGTTAACAGTATACATACACCACAAAAAAGTAGATCCATTAACACAATATACATAACAACTCCTCCCACGCAGCACTGAAGCTATATATAAAAAAAAAAATTATATATTAGTGCTGGGCAGTATGACCAAAATTCTATATCACAGTATTTTTCCAAATTATACCGGTTTCACGGTATTGGACGGTATTTTTTTTCCCCATGCCTGAGTGGATGGTAACCACATTTTCCACTGCAATTACTGGCTAAGAATAACCTATTCCACGGTCATGAGAATTGTACATTGTACAAAAAAACATTTTAATGCGCACACAAATATTAATACAGGTTTTCATGGCCCCATAAAGTGTAGTTTTCAAGGGGGTGGCACTAATGAAGAGAAGGAATAACATTGCGTGACAGATGCAGTCAAAATATAGAGCCTTTTTATTGAATAATGTTTGCAAACAACTTAAACTAAAATTTTGACAACATATTTTCAACCATCCAAAGAGGCATTTTATTGCACTGAACATGTCTTAGAAAAGGAATAAATAGTAAATATTTTTTGTAAACCAACTACACTTTGTTAATGTTAACAATCTCTGTCCACGGACATGTTAACCCTTTGCAGTCGTATTTAATTTTCAACGTCACGCTACATTAGTCGTAATTAATTATTGAAAAAACGCCAATAATTACAGCAGTTATTTTTTTCAAGCACGTAGGAATAACACAGGCCACTTTTCTCGACCAGGCGACTGTGCAAATCGGTCAGAAACTTGCAGGGCCACCAGCGGTGGCCTGACGACCTATTGCGCACTTTTTACTAAGGCCAGTTTTCTGGCCTAACGACCGCAAAGGGTTAAAGTGACTTTATAAACAACTTCACCATCATTAAACTGCATAATATTTAAACTAATAAATAATAGTGCAACTTCTAGTAATAATAATATTACTTCCAAGACTTCAAGCCCAGGTGCATTACACAGTATTCACCAAATTAAAATAAAATAAAATAAAACAAGTGCAACTTGGTGGTGACATCTTTACCAACTGAACCATCATTAACACTAGAATTACCAGAGTCTACGAAAAAACTAGTAGATCCGGCCCACCTTAAAACCGTCCTCACCTCTCTTTTGTCTTCTAAATGTGCCGATTAAGACGAGCAGCAAAAAGCCGGCTATTCCATCCCCCACCATCGGAAAACGTTCACTAAGTTTTCCCAGCTCATGCCTTGTTTGATTATCTGGGAGTGACTGAAGTGGAGTTTTAGAGTGGAAATAATAGATCGTTATTTGGAACACACGCATTTCATGTGTGTTCCATTTCTACAGTAATCTGTGTAAACACATTGTTAAAACAGAAACTTTTTAATATTTTAGTAATAAACTAGGGGGCTCCGCCAACCCCTGGTGTTGGGTAACCTGAAATACATTGATGTATGTATGAGATATATTGGAGTGTAAAGGTGTAGATGACGAACAAAGGAAGTAAAGAACCCATAGCATGGCACATTAGAAAGATTTATTGGAATATTTCTTTATACACAACATTTGTAGTAAAGATGGTGTGTTGTCCTTGAATAAGTTTTCCTTGGTATGGAGTATCTATAACTTTAACTTTAATGTCAGATGAACGCCGAACTCTTGAGAAGGCAACATAAAGTTGTCCATGTCCAAATACAGGCCCAGAGAGATATATGCCAACTCTGTCCATGGTTTGTCCTTGGGATTTGTTGATTGTCATGGCAAATGCAGGTTTAATGGGAAATTGGCGTCGTTTAAGTGTAAAAGGTAATTAATTCCAGGTCAGAACTTGTAAGGTCAACTCTAGGAATCAAAACAGTATTGTTAGAATGTGATCCTGTAAGTTCTTTTGCTTCAATAACATTGTCTGTGATGGTGTTGATGACTAAACGTGTACCGTTGCATAAACCTTGTTTAGTATTAAGGTTTCTTAATAGCATGACTATTGTCCCGATTTTAAGGTTAAGATTGTGTTGTGGTAACTCGGCTGGGATAATAGTGTTTAAATATTCTAAGGGGAAATTAAGATGCTCATTCTCGTCCTCAGAATCAACATTGTCAGTACTTAGAAAGAGGCGGCTTTCTCCAGGAAGTAACGCAATGACCTGGTTATTTATGCAATCAACGTCAATATTCTTTGGACATAATATAGCCCATTGTGTTAATAGTGGTATCTGGTCTAATGAGATTGCTGTTCCAAACATCTCCGTCACTAAGTCGTCACAGACAAAGACTTGAGGGATCTGAATAATATCTGGGTGAAGTCCATATGTATTGGTAAGGTTTCCATCTCCTAGTTGCAATAACCAATTGATATATTCTGGATCTGGACATCGCATGTTTTGTACCAAATGTATTGTCTCAAAGTAATGCCAATTGTCTGCGTATTTCAAACTGGACTGAACAATAGCTGAACGCATGGCATGTGGAACAATAGCTAAGCATTGTCGAAAATCTCCTCCTAATAACAGTACTTTTCCTCCAAATGGAATATTATTATTCATTAACGTTTAGAGAAGTTTATCAATGGTGTTGAGTAAATGTTGTACATTCGTCTAAAATCAACAGTTTTGCAAGACGGATTTCTTGTGCATTGTTTCTGTTCATTTTCATAGTTGATACCAATGTTTCCGTGATTGGGACTGGAATTTTGAATAAGGAGTGACATGTGCGACCATTTATCAACAAATTAGCTGCTACTCCGATTGTAGCTGATGCAATAATTAACTGTTGTTTTGCAGTAAAGAAATGTACAGTAATCCCTCCTCCATCACGGGGGTTGCGTTCCAGAGCCACCCGCGAAATAAGAAAATCCACGAAGTAGAAACCATATGTTTATATGGTTATTTTTATATTGTCATGCTTGGGTCACAGATTTGCGCAGAAACACAGGAGGTTGTAGAGAGACAGGAACATTATTCAAACACTGCAAACAAACATTTGTCTCTTTTTCAAAAGTTTAAACTGTGCTCCATGACAAGACAGAGATGACAGTTCCGTCTCACAATTAAAAGAATGCAAACATATCTTCCTCTTCAAAGGAGTGCGTGTCAGGAGCAGATCATGTCACAGAGATAGAGAAAAGCAAACAAATCAATAGGGCTGTTTGGCTTTTAAGTATGCGAAGCACCGCGGCACAAAGCTGTTGAAGGCGGCAGCTCACACCCCCTCCGTCAGGAGCAGAGAGAGAGAGAGAGAGATAGAGAGAGACAGAATTTGTTTTTCAATCAAAAATCAATACGTGCCCTTCGAGCTTTTAAGTATGCGAAGCACCGTGCAGCATGTCATTTCAGGAAGCAGCTGCACAAAAGATAGCAATGTGAAGATAATCTTTCACCATTTTTAGACGAGCGTCCGTATCGTCTAGGTGTGCGAACAGCCCACCTGCTCAATCCCCCTACGTCAGGATCAGAGAAAGTCAGCGCAAGAGAGAGAGAAAAGTAAGCTGGGTAGCTTCTCAGCCATCTGCCAATAGCGTCCTTTGTATGAAATGAACTGGGCAAACCAACTGAGGAAGCATGTACCAGAAATTAAAAGACACATTGTCCGCAGAAATCCGCGAACCAGCAAAAAATCCGCGATATATATTTAAATATGCTTACATATAAAATCCGCGATGGAGTGAAGCCGCGAAAGGCGAAGCGCAATATAGCGAGGGATTACTGTATAAGTGTTTCATAAAGGTATGTCTTTCCGCTTCCCCCAGGGCCATCAAGAAAAGAACAATCTTATTAAAAGCAGCAGATTGTAAGGTATTTAAACTGGAAATCATAGTTAGCGCAATATGTTGTTCTTCTTGCAGATTTATTGGTGTTGAATGTAGAGTTGGTAATGAATCTGGAACATTTGGTAAATTCAAGTTATCTAACGTATATCCAAGGAGCATTAGAGCCAACTGAATGTCTTTAAGTGCATAGGCTTCACAGTTGATGCAGGAATCACCATTTCCATGTAGCTTGTGGCATATGTCTTCTATCATTCCTCGTTTTTTTTTGTATTCCAGAGGTGCCATGGATCTGATGGGGAGGAGAATGCACAGATATAAGAAAACAGTTGGCGAACTTGACCTGGCATTGAATACGATATTGCATCATTTAGAGTTTTCTGCCAAAGTGTATCATCCAATAAATATCCTTTGTCATTTACTGCTTCTTGGAATGTCTTACAGAGTTTGATGATGTTGCCAATCCGAACAGTTTTAATGTCGTCAAATGACTTAGCTCCAGTTTCATGCTGAAGAAGTAACTGTAGATAAAACCTTTCCGGCTCCTTAATACTGACAGTGTACATTCGGCCTATGACATTATTACTGTGGTGATGTCGTTTTCTCCAGAACGTACCATTGTCAACACAAACATAGTGAACCGGAATCTCCCAATACTTCCACTGGTTAGCATCCTGATAGTTTTGATTGAGTTTAAACCACGCGGTAAGTTTAGTATCTTTTGTGGCCTCTCTCTTCGCTGCTTGGACCTCATTACCTGCATGAAAACAGACATTTTGTTCGTGCTCCAAATGAACTGGCAAACGACATATTGTGTGGCTCTGATTGTGCATTGGAAAGCAATATATTCTCCACTCAGACGCGCGTTGTAGGCGTCTATGTTCATTGTATTTGTCCATGCGGGCTCGTTTTTGTGGCTCCGTTAGTCGAGCTGTTTGGTTTTGGAGCCGAGACAGTTTTGCTTCCGCGGTTTCAGACGCACGTTGTAGGCGCCTACGTTTATTGTTTTTATCCATGCGGGCTCGCTTTTGTAGCTCCGTTAGTTGAGCTGGATCGTTTTTGAGCCGTGACCGTGACTCCATTAGTTATCCATTGTCTACCGTTAGTAATATGGATAATTGCACTTACTGTTACTACGGAGTGTTTTCTGTGGTTGTACTGTTAATAATGCATCACTATAATGTGATTCACATATGCTTATGGTTTGGATATGTGAGGATGCCGTACGTTTAATACGGAGAGTTCGTTTATTCTTATTACCTGGACCATGCTGTGTAGTGTGGACGTTTAGTTCAGAAGCACGATGTAGGCGCCTGCGCCTTTCGTACTATCTTTGTGGACCTTTGCGGACTCCGTAGTGTCTTCCATTTGACTCTGGGGTGCAGTGCAGAATCCTCTTTTCTGTGTGGCGTTAGTTGAGCTCTTTCGTTTTTGAGCCGTGACTCCTTCGTTAGTTGAGCTCTTTCGTTTTTGAGCCGTGACTCCTTCGTTCGTGGTGGATCAGACTTCGCTTGCGGTTTATGAGACGCGCGCTGTAGGCGCCTGCGCACTGTGTCTCCGCGTCCATCGCCATGTACCTGGGTCCGTGCCTTCCGGTTTACCATTCTCGGTTAGTAATATGGATGCTACTGCCCAGTGCTTCCAGAATCCTTCATTTGAGTCTTGGGTCTGAATCTACTGCGTAATTGCCAAGTATTCTGGGGTAATGTATCTTGGTTTGTTTACATTTTGTTTTTCTCCATATTCCAAGCTCATTTACTTGACCTTAGCTTTAATAAACTGGATGGCTGTCTCCTTCACAATTGATTTTAAAGTACTATACTATTCATTACATAAAAAGCTCTGAACAATTTAGTCCCTAGATGTACTTGGTACTGTCTCTCCCCCAACAATCCTCAGTGTAATCTTTAATCCACAACCACTAATTTGCTTATGAAAGAACTGGTGAAACAGCTTGCACATGTATACCAAAAATATAGAATGTCGGCTATAAATGAAAAACCTTTCAAAATACTTTTAAAACTCCATTTTTAAACTTCACCTCTGCTTAATTCCCACTTCTATCAGTTTATGATTTACTTCTGGTTTATGAATGGAACTGCATACACTTTGAAAGATTTACACCAAATAATAACCATTGGTTTTTTTTTTTGCTGTTTTCTTTTTTTTGTCCGGTGATGCCCTTTGCCATGCACCCTGGTCTTGTGCAATTGACTGTGGTGCTGAAGAGAGAAGATTTCTGAAGACCCTCTTGAAATGGAGCTGCAATTGGATTAACACTACAACAGTATGCTTGCTGAGAATGTCCACAGGGGCCTGGGGAGGCTGTGACCTTGTGACACTGAGACGTTGTTTTGTCAATCATCCTGACCAACTAGACCTTTTTGTGTTCTTCAACAGGGCCATCTGACCATCAGATATATTTAAGGAGAAGGACCTTTCAATTTTCCTCTTGTGTACTTTTTAATTGTATATATATTTTTTTCGTTTTCATAAAGTTATACATATTTGTTAAGCAGTTTAGCAGTTGGGGCTTTATTAGTATTAAAATAAGTTAGAGAAGTTATTTGTGGAATAATTTTAATGATCAAAATAGCAAAAAATGTAACTAAGTTTTCTGTGCTCTGGATAAAATATGTTAAAGCTATGTGGTGATTTTTTAAATTTTTTTTTTGTACATTTGACATGGTTTTTTTAAGATGCATTGTTCTTACATTGTTCACTTTTGTTGTTCTCATAACATTTATTCAATAAAATTTGCATGAAAAGTGTATTTCCTTTTTCATTATTCAGTTATTAACTCACATTTAAGACACTATATGGGTGAATAAAAACCATTTAAATTTGAGTACAAGACAAGCAATAGTATCACAGAAGATGGTGCTGGGGTTGTGCTTTATGTAGGTTAGACATGAAATGAAGATTTCTTTTTCTTGAAAAAGACTGTTTATGCAATCCACTAGTATCATCGCAACAAAGTTTTGTAAACCATGATGCCCTATGACATGTGTATTTCATTAATAATAATATGTAAAGTTATTTTTAAAGAGTTTTTCCAGGGATGAAAAGTGCATCAACAGTCCATTTTTACATATATACACACTTATTTTGACTAACTGCATGAAAGCCTGGTACAACAGCTGCACCAAACCTGCCAAAAAACCCCTGTAGTGGATCATAAAAACATCACAAGACGTTCAATGGAACTGAACTGCCATCACTTGATCATCGATACAAGATTCCCTGTGTAGGAAGGGCTAAAAACATTATCAAGAAGAACACTCATCTTAGACAGAACTTGTTTGAGCTTCTCCCATCTGGCAGGCATTTCAGATATATAAATGCAAAGAATTATTATTATTATCAATCTGTATGCTACAAATAGACAAAAAAAAACTTTTTTCAAACTGCTATAAACTTATTGAACTCGTATATCTCCTCAATCTGAAATCGTTTTCACTGATCATGTACAATTAATGTAGGTAGTGTAGGTGATGTGTAATCTATACTGCTGTGCATTTATGCAATAATAATCCATCCTGGTTACTTTAACATTATATATGGCATCTTGCCAATATTTTGAACATATTTTGTATGATTACTCAGTTTTTAGTTCATACTTTATTTATTTATTGTATTGTTATATATCTGAACTATTTCACATTGGAATTTAAATGCAACGTGAAGTTGACACAAGAAATTTTGTTGCGTTACTCAATGACAATAAAGTACTTGAATACATCTATTTTTAAAACTGTCATTTATTTTTTATATGTAGACTATAATAACATATGCAATGGTTAAATACTTCTTTGTACAATGGGAACTGAAAAAAGAAGTGCTATGTAAACTAAACGAAGCGATCTCAGTAATAAACAATTAACGTTTATAACGAGGAGTACGACAAGCTTAATTCAGTCCTGAAAACAGAACATACAATGAATATTTAATAATATTATCATTATGGTCAACTACTACGGCATTTAAACGAAAATACTGTACTGCCCGTTGTGTATCAACATGCGCAGTTGAGAGCGATCCGTGCCGTAAAGCGAAATGTTTAGTATATATTTTTTTTATTATTAAGCGCATGCGGAGTGTGTTATTGCATACATATTGAACGAAAACGTCATCGCTCACTTTACGGTGCTGCCCAATCTGTTTAACGCATGCGTGAACACTTTACGGCATGCTAGGCTTTCAATACGCCTGCGCGCGCAAATCTGGTAGGCACGCAGATCGGGTAGCGTGCACATGGTCAGCACCACAGTCAGTTGCACAAGACCAGAGTGGACCAGGGTGCATGGCAAAGGGCATCACTGGACAAAAAAAAGAAAACAGCAAAAAAAAACAATGGTTATTATCTGGTGTAAATCTTTCAAAGTGTATGCAGTTCCATTCATAAACCAGAAGTAAATCACAAACTGATAGAAGTGGGAATTAAGCAGAGGTGAAGTTTAAAAATGGAGTTTTAAAAGTATTTTGAAAGGTTTTTCAGTTATAGCCGACATTCTATATTTTTGGTATACATGTGCAATGGGTTACTCCATTGCATGTGTTTAGCGGTGTAGCAGAGAAAAAGGTCCCCCTTAAACAGTTTCCCGCTGTGCCACGTTCCGAACGTTGTTTAGGCAATTTAAACCGGTGTTGCGGAATAAGAAAAATCCATATCATAACAAAAATAAAAAACAGTTTTCGGTATGAACCGGTATACTGCCCAGCACTAATATATATTATATTATATTATATTATATTATATTATATTATATTATATTATATATACACAGTGCATCCTGAAAGTATTCACAGCACATCACATTTTCCACATTTTGTTATGTTATAGCCTTATTCCAAAATTGATTAAATTCAATTTTTTTTCCTCAGAATTCTACACACAACACCCCATAATGACAATGTGAAAAAAATTTACTTGAGATTTTTGCAAATTTATTGAAAATAAAAAAATTGAGAAAGCACATGTACACAGGTATTCACAGCCTTTGCCATGAAGCTCAAAATTGAGCTCAGGTGCATCCTGTTTCCCCTGATTATCCTTGAGATGTTTCTGCAGCTTAATTGGAGTCCACCTTTGGTAAATTCAGTTGATTGGACATGATTTGGTAAGGCACACACCTGTCTATATAAGGACCCACAGTTGACAGTTCATGTCACTGTCAGATTAAATTCATTTTTTTCCTCAGAATTCTGCACACAACACCCCATAATGACAATGTGAAAAAAGTTTACTTGAGGTTTTTGCAAATTTATTAAAAATAAAAAAACTGAGAAATCACATGTACATAAGTATTCACAGCCTTTGCTCAATACATTGTCGATGCACCTTTGGCAGCAATTACAGCCTCAAGTCCTTTTGAATAAGATGCCACAAGCTTGGCACACCTATCCTTAGCCAGTTTCGCCCATTCCTCTTTGCAGCACCTCTCAAGCTCCATCAGGTTGGATGGGAAGCGTTGGTGCACAGCCATTTTAAGATCTCTCCAGAGATGTTCAATCGGATTCAAGTCTGGGCTCTGGCTGGGCCACTCAAGGACATTCACAGAGTTGTCCTGAAGCCACTCCTTTGATATCTTGGCTGTGTGCTTAAGGTCATTGTCCTGCTGAAAGATGAACCATCGCCCCAGTCTGAGGTCAAGAGCGCTCTGGAGCAGGTTTTCATCCAGGATGTCTCTGTACATTGCTGCAGTCATCTTTCCCTTTATCCTGACTAGTCTCCCAGTCCCTGCCACTGAAAAACATCCCCACAGCATGATGCTGCCACCACCATGCCTCACTGTAGGGTTGGTGCCAGGTTTCCTCCAAACGTGACACCTGGCATTCACACCAAAGAGTTCAATCTTTGTCTCACCAGACCAGAGAATTTTTTTTACTCATGGTCTGTGAGTCCTTCAGGTGCCTTTTGGCAAACTCCAAGCGGGCTGCCATGTGCCTTTTATTAAGGAGTGGCTTCCGTCTGGCCACTCTACCAAACAGGCCTGATTGGTGGATTGCTGCAGAGATGGTCGCCCTTCTGGAAGGTTCTCCTCTCTCCACAGAGGACCTCTGGAGCTCTGACAGAGTGACCATCGGGTTCTTGGTCTCCGTCCTGACTAAGGCCCTTCTCCCCAGATTGCTCAGTTTAGATGGCCGGCCAGCTCTAGGAAGAGTACTGGTGGTTTCGAACATCTTCCACTTACGGATGATGGAGGCCACTGTGCTCATTGGGACCTTCAAAGCAGCAGAAATTTTTCTGTAACCTTTCCCAGATATGTGCCTCGAAACAATCCTGTCTCGGAGGTCTACAGACAATTCCTTTGACTTCATGCTTGGTTTGTGCTCTGATATGAACTGTCAACTGTGGGAACTTATATAGACAGGTGTGAGCCTTTCAAAATCATGTCCAATGAACTGAATTTACCACAGGTGGACTCCAATTAAGCTGCAGAAACATCTCAAGGATGATCAGGGGAAACAGGATGCACCTGAGCTCAATTTCGAGCTTCACGGCAAAGGCTGTGAATACTTATGTACATATGCTTTCTTTGTTTTTTTATTTTTAATAATAAATTTGCAAAAACCTCAAGTAAACTTTTTTCACATTGTCATTATGGGGTGTTGTGTGTAGAATTCTGAGGAAAAAATTAATTTAATCCATTTTGGAATAAGGCTGTAACATAACAAAATGTGGAAAAAGTGATGTGCTGTGAATACTTTCCGGATGCACTGTATGTGTTTTCCCTGTATATTTCACCATTTACATTAATTATTCCCAAGGATGCTATTTTCTAACCAGTATGTTTTCAACATTACAGGGGCTGTCTTCAGGATGCAATATGCAAAATGTTCCTTGTAATCCTTATAGCATATCACTGACAGGGCTGATCCTGTGTCCAGCTCCATCTTAAAAGGCACGCCTCCCACTTCAAGGAACACCCACAAGATTCCTCTGTCAGCCTCTTTAAGTGCATAGATATCAAAGCAAGCCAGCTCGTTTTGAGAAGAGTCTGACATGGTAGTATTAATTTCGTGCACATTTTATGTTTGTGTTTATTCTTTGGAAACTTTTTGTCACGTGGGTGGTTTTACACATTTCTGAATATGCCCTGGTTTCTGACATTGACCACACACTTGGTCTTTAAACCAGCACTCCGAAGCGTTGTGTGACTTTTTCCCACATCTGTAGCAGGGTGCGTTTCTCGCGTGTGTTGCTTCCAAATTATGTGTGTTACACTCTGTCACAATGTTCTGCTGCTGCTCCAGTGCATCTTTAGCAGCTCTCTCCATTGACACTGCAATTTCTACAGAACGAGGCAGGGTTAATGTACGCTCAGTCAAGAGTCGTTTTTGTATATTTTCATTATGCAATCCACACACAAGCCTCTCTCTTAAAGAATCTGTCAAGTTTTTTCTGAATTCACAGTGCTCTGCAAGCCTTCTCAGTTCTGCTATGTACTCCGTTACAGTCTCTATCTTTTGTTTGGTTACGTTTATGAAAGCAAAAACGCTCTGCAATTACAAGCAGTTTAGGGTTCAAATGACTTTGCAAGACTTACACTATTTGGTTTAATGTTTTCTCGTCTGGTTTCGCTGGTGCCACTAAACTGCAAAGCAAGTTGTAGGTTCTAGCTCCCATTAAGCTAAGTAGCACGGCAACTTTCTTTCTGTCATTATTCTCGTTTGCCAGGCAGTACTGTTCTAGTCTTTCAACATACGTGGCCCAGTCCTCCACCGAACTATCAAAACTTTTCCGGTTGTTTAATTTGTATTACTCACAGCCCCTCTCTGCGCTGCGTATCCGGGGTAGATAGACTCCTGTGAATGCACCTGCTTTTCGATTCTCGTGTTTCCCCGTTGCTTTCTTGAAATAGCTCTCAAATAGCTCCGTACAAATTACATTTCTGGTTCGATAGTATGGTGAGGTGCATGTAAACCCCGTCGCCAGTTGTCTTACAACATTCTACCATATATAAAATTGAGAAACGCTGTGTAATAACTTCTTTTTATGTTTTTCTTTTTATTGTAACTTGCATTACTTGCATTTGTACTAACAACTTACTATTTTCTTCTAGCATGGTTTTGTGTACAACTTGGTCAGCGGTAACTTGTTTAATGACAGTAGATTTAATCCTAGCCTTAAAGACTGAAGAACAGTCGTAGACTACTAAGCACTGTTGTAAGTCGCTCTGGATAAGAGCGGCTGCTAAATGTTGTAAATGTAAATGTACCAAGAGAACTTATATCAATGTGCATATGCACACATAATGGTTAACAGTATACATACACCACAAAAAAGTAGATCCATTAACAATATACATAACAAGCGTGTCCTGCAAAGCTGTTGGCCCAGACAGCATTTAAGAAAACCACAACAGTGAAGAAAGGGGACCGGAGGGTGTGTTCCAACTACAGACGGATCACACTCCTCAGCCTCCCTGGAAAAGTCTATTCGGGAGTCCTGAAGACGAGGGTCCGTCAGATATTCGAACCTCGGATTCAGGAGAAACAGTGTGGTTTTCATCCTAGTCGCGGAACAGTGGACCAGCTCTACACCCTTGGCAGGGTCCTGGAGGGTGCATGGGAGTTTGCCCAACCAGTCTACATGTGTTTTGTGGACTTGGAAAAGGCGTTCAACCGTGTCCCTCAGGGAATCCTGTGGGGGGTGCTCAGAGAATATGGGGTACCGGACCCCCTGATAAGGGCTGTTCAGTCCCTGTACAACTGGTGTCAGAGCTTGGTCCGCATTGCCGGAAGTGAGTCGAACCCGTTTCCGGTAAGAGTTGGACCCCGCCAGGGCTGCCCTTTGTCACCGATTCTGTTCATAACTTTCTGGACAGAATTTCTAGGCCCAGCCAGGGTGTTGGTGGGGTCCGGTTTGGTGGGCTCAGGATTGGGTCACTGCACGGAAAAGGGTGGAGTGCCCTCTCAAGGTTGGGAGCAAGATCCTGCCCCAAGTGGAGGAGTTCAAGTATCTCAGGGTCTTGTTCACGAGTGGGGGAAGAATGGAGCGGGAGATCGACAGGCGGATCGGTGCAGTGTCCACAGTGATGCGGGCTCTGCATCAGCCTGTCGTGCAGAAGAGGAAGCTGAGCCGTAAGGCAAAGCTCTCAATTTACCGGTCAATCTACGTTCCTACCCTCACCTATGGTCATGAGCTGTGGGTAGTGACCGAAAGAACAAGATCGCAATTACAAGCGGCTGAAATGAGTTTCCTCTGCAAGGTGTCTGGGCTTTCCCTTAAAGATAGGGTGAGAAGCTCAGTCATCCGGGAGGAGCTTAGAGTAGAGCCACTGCTCCTCCACATTGAGAGGAGTCAGATGAGGTGGCTCGGGCATCTGATTAGGATGCCTCCTGGACACCTCCCTGGTGAAGTGTTCTGGGCACATCAAACCCAGGACACACTGGAGGGACTATGTCTATCGGCTGTCCTGGGAACACCTCGGGATTCCCTCAGAAGAGCTAGTAGAAGTGGCTGGGGAGAGAGAGTCTGGGCATCTCTGCTCAAGCTGCTGCCCCCCGCTACCCAATCTCAGATAAGCAGAAGAGGATGGATGGATGTACAACAGTGGAAGTTCCAAAGATATTTCCTGTTTCCTGCTTAAATGACTTTCAGCCAATTGAGTTAACCTCTGTGGTTATGAAGTGCCTAGAGAAACAAGTCATGATCCACATTAACCATAATTTCCCTGGTGCCCTGAATCCAATAAAGTTTGCATTCCAGCGTAACAGATAGGCGGATGATGGTACGAAACCCCCACCCGGCACACTGCTCTGGGACATCTGGAAAGGAAAATCACCTGTGTCAGGATACTGTTCATTGACTATAGCTCTGTCTTCAACACCATTGTGCTCTCCTGCCTGGTACTATTTCTCATAGACCCTGGTCTGAGCAGCTCCTTCTGTGTCTGGGTGTTTGAGTTCCTGACAAACTGACCCCAGTCATTGAAGCGCAAAAAAAAAAAAAAAAAAACCTCCTCTATGCTATTCACCAATATCTGCGGTCCACAAGGCTACTGCTTACTGAATGTGTAGCAAAGCATGAGGGGAAACAGCATTATCATGATTGAGGACAACATGACTATGATTGTGCTCATCAGTGACAATGATGAGGCCACCTACAGGAGGGAGATAGAACACCCAACTATATGATGCAATAACAAACCACTCCCTGAATGTCGGCAAAACAAATGAGATCATTGTAGACTTCAGCAAAAACAGAGGCAGTCATGCTGGATGCCACATCAGCAGCTTCCTTGTGCAGACAGTTAGTTAGCACAAGGTTCATGGTTGTCCACATCACTAACCGCCTTTCATGGGCCGTCAACACCACTTGCATATTGAAAAAGGTTCAACAAAGACTAGATAGATAAGATAGATAGATACTTTATTAATCCCAATGGGAAATTCACATTCTCCAGCATACTGATACAATAAATAATATTAAATTAAAGAATGATAATAATGCAGGTGAAAAACAGACAATAACTTTGTATAATGTTAAATGTTAACGTTTACCCCCCCCCCACCCCCGCACCCCCCGGGGGGAATTGAAGAGTCGCATAGTTTGGGGAAGAAACGATCTCCTCAGTCTGTCAGTGGAGCAGGACAGTGACAGCAGTCTGTCGCTGAAGCTGCTCCTCTGTCTGGAGATGATACTATTTAGTGGATGCAGTGGATTCTCCATAATTGATAGGAGCCTGTTGAGTGCCCTTCGCTCTGCCACAGATGTTAAAACTGTCCAGCTCCATGCCAACAATAGAGCCTGCCTTCCTCACCATTTTGTCCAGGCGTGAGGCATCTTTCCTCTTAATGCTGCCTCCCCAGCACACCACCGCGTAGAAGAGGGCGCTCGCCACAACCGTTTGATAGAACATCTGCAGCATCTTATTGCGGATGTTGAAGGACACCAGCCTTCTAAGGAAGTATAGTCGGCTCTGTCCTTTCTTGCACAGCGCATCAGTATTGGCAGTCCAGTCTAATTTATCATCCAGCTGCACTCCCAGATATTTATAGGTCTGCACCATCTGCACACAGTCACCTTTGATGATCACGGGGTCTATGAGGGGTCTGGGCCTCCTAAAATCCACCACCAGCTCCTCGGTTTTGCTGATGTTCAGTTGTAGGTGGTTTGAGTCGCACCATTTAACAAAGTCATTGATTAAATTTTCACAATTTAATAAAATTGATTAAATTTTCACAAGAAGGGCTAAAGAACTTTGGGGTGAGAACCAAAACACCAATGAAGTTTTACTGCTGCACTACACACAAAAGTATTAAGAGTTAAAACTACAGTTTGTAATTCAGATATTGAAATTCTGCCTGTCCACATTATTTGCCCAGGGAAATAAATTACATCATCCCTCTTACTATTTAAATTCTTCCCCCTGCAAATAAGAATTTAGCAACGCAAATGATTCATTCTGTCACCAACACTTCAATGATGACTCATTCTGACCCTGCAGTTATAATATGTAATGTGGGGCTGCAACTAACAATTATTTTGATTATCAATTAAAAGGTGATTACTTTATTGATTAGTTAAATTTAGTTAAAAAAAAAAATTGTAAAAAAAATGTTTTGAAATTAAACACAAAGTGTATCAAATGGAACTTTTCACCAAATAAACATATTTGTATAAAATTTTCAGAAATGTATTTTTAATGAAATACTTGTAAATATTTTAAACAAAATATAGGTTTTTATACAACATTTATGAAATAATACATTGAAAATAGTAATAAATAGAAATAAAACACTTAGCACATCTGGTTGTGCAATGAACACACATACATAATTTCCTTAAACACAACTGTTATCAATAAATTAACTAAACTAGTGATTTCCTTATATTTTCAGAATCACACTAAACCCACACTTCAAAATTTAGACATGTAATTTAAACTTTTTTTCAATTTCTGTGAAAAAGAAGGTTTACTAGAAAATCATCATGTAAATATCTAACCACCACAACACTACAGAAGAATCTACTGCACCGTAATTAGTTGTTTAAAAAAAAAAAAAAAAAAAGTCTGCAGTAATGTTTGAAATTACTCGTGTGATGTGTTAGGGAAATGTCCAGACTGCTTTCCTTTTGCAGCAAAGCAAGTGGTTTCATTAGTGTGAAACTTGGTAATATGTCAAGTTTATTTTAACTGAAAGTTCATATATTTTTGCATCAGCTTTCGTCTTTTTTGTGTTTGGAAACCTTTAACCACTGCAGATTCTTTGACAAATTTGTTTCCAGCCAACACGTTGTTGCAGCCTGTCGCATATTATTTGCTATCAGGAGTGTGCAGTTTGATTTTCACGTTTTAAAACTGATCTGGCCACAAAATCTATTTTACCAACTACATTAGGAAGGAAAGGAAAGATGGCGCCGACTGGTGTGGCTGGCCGTCTACTCGTCTCTCTAGTCTATGTTTTAACTTTGTTTTTATGTTTTAGTTTATCCTAACGGCCACTGTCCTATGATCGTGAGTCTTTACTAAACATATTTTCTGGCTTGCTTTCCTCTCAATTTTCATCTCCTGGTTGGATTTTTGTGAACCTCCACCTTTGTTTTATTAATCTCCTGACTTCTTCACCTGGACGCCGGTGTTCACCTGTACCAGTGAGTTGAATGCCCCTCGGAGACACAAACACACCCGCCGCCGTCGTGGGAAAAGAGCCGGAATTGCTGTTAAACAACGCCGACTCAAGTCCCAGAGCTTTGATTCCCGATGCCTGCGAGTCGTCTGTGACCAATCTTCTCCTGCTCAAGACTCTACCATTGGTTCATGGGCGCTGGACACCGGATTTAATTTCTCAATTTCAAGACAGCATCACTTTTCCTCGGCCTGCAATCGAGCAGTAAACACTGCTAATCTTCGCACACTCACCCGTGCTCATCCTGCTACGAGCTCTTCTACCTCTATCAAGGCTGCTCTCTTGAACGTGAGATCAGTGTCTAATAAAACTTTTATTCTGCAAGACTTTATTACCTCAAATAATCTGGATTTCTTCTTCATCACTGAGACTTGGATTTTAAATGGTGACTCTTCTTGTTTTACTGACTTGACTCCACCAGGTTATTCATTTTTAAACTCTCCTCGCCTGACTCGTCGGGGGGGTGGGGGTGGGGCATTGCCACTATTTTTAAAAGTATGTTCTTGTGTCGGAGCCTTACAAGGGATCCGTTTAGCAGCTTTGAACTTCAACTTTTCGAAGTGTGCAGCTCCCCTTCTCTACTGTTTGCCGTGGTTTATAGACCTCCTGTAATTAATGAAACTTTTATCTCTCAATTCTCTGATCTCTTGGCTGATATCACCCTCTCTCATGACAAAGTTCTTATTGTTGGTGATTTCAACATTCACGTTTGTTGTCAATCGAAACCTTTGGTCAACGACTTTTTATCACTTTTGAACTCATTTGATTTTATACAGCATATTAATACGCCAACCCACTCTCTCGGCCACATCCTCGCTCTCGTTCTTACTC
Organism: Erpetoichthys calabaricus; assembly: GCF_900747795.2. Lineage (NCBI taxonomy): Eukaryota > Metazoa > Chordata > Cladistia > Polypteriformes > Polypteridae > Erpetoichthys > Erpetoichthys calabaricus. The sequence goes on along the minus strand of NC_041402.2, from coordinate 136,028,679 downwards.
GTGATATTTCAGTGAATAATATTCATTTATGTGATGTTTCTTTTACTGATCATTTTTCTATAATGATGGATCTGAATATCACTGTCGATGTCCCTACTAATAGCTGTCCCCCACGCTTCTCTGCTTTTTAAATTCTTCTATTATATCTGATTTTAAAACCATTTTCTCTAGTCTTTATGTGCATGACCAAAATAATTGTATCGATGATTCTGTCGTAAAATGTAATTCCTCCTGTAAAACGATTTTAGACTCAATTGCTCCGCCCAGTAATAAGGGTAGACCTGCTCCCTGGCTAAATGAAAATACACGATCACTGCGCCGCGCCTGTCGAACTGCTGAATGGCGTTGGAAAAAAGATAGACTGATTGTCTCTAAAACAGATTTTTAGGACTTCTCTTTTCAATTTCCAGGCTGAAGTTAAGATAACGAAACAAAATTTCTTTGCCAATTTAGTATCCCGTCATTCAAAGAATCCTAGGGTCTTTTTTAATTCAATTAATGCTTCCTTTCACCCCGACTCTGCGATGGGATCAAATAGCATTGTTCATTCATGTGACCAGTTTCTATCACTCTTTGTCAGCAAAATCGATACTATCCGCTGTGGCATTGTTCAAACGGGCTATGAACTTTCTACTGTTAATCATGACATTGTCTTAGAATCCTTCGATTTAGTCTCACTTTCAGAGCTAAAAAGAACTATTGACACCCTTAAACCAGTCCCCAGTCCACTGGATATTGTACCACCACGTCTCTTAGTGGAAGCCTTTGATGTGTTGGGCCCACCCTTATTAGCCATCATCAATGATTCTATTAGTTCAGGGGTTGTGCCCTCATTTTTTAAACATGCTGCAGTCCGTCCCTGTCTTAAAAAGGCAGAATTAGATCCTGGAGTTTTAGCTAATTTTCGTCCAATTTCCCAACTGCCATTTCTGGATAAAATTCTAGAAAGAATTATTTATAATCAATTGGTTGATCACCTTAACTCCAATAATTTATTTAAGATCTATCAATCTGGCTTTAGGCGTTATCATAGTGTTGAAACGGAACTCCTGAAAGTGTTCAACGACATCTCTCTTATTACTGACTCAGGTGATGCGGCAGTCCTTCTCCTCCTTGACCTGTCTGCTGCCTTTGACACTATTGACCATGAGATATTGCTGATGCGGCTTGAACATCTTGTTGGGCTTAAAGGGGCTGCTCTTAACTGGTTCAGGTCATATTTAACTGGTAGACACTTTTCAGTGACTTTTAATTCCTCTTCTTCATCTACTGCTCCTCTTAAATATGGTGTACCTCAGGGATCCATTTTGGGTCCTATTTTATTCTCCATATACCTTCACCCTATTGGAGCAATTTTTAGGAAATTTAACATTTCTTTTCACTGCTATGCTGATGATACTCAGGTTTATATTCCTGTCTGCAACTCTACAAAAAATCAACTCCACAACTGTCTGTCTGAATTAAGATCCTGGATGGCTAATAAGAACTCCAAAACTCTGGAAGTCTTAGATCGGACCATCTTTTCTGCCACTTGCTTATCATCTGCCTTTTTTCAAATGTGCTTACAATTGAATGAAATAGTGATGTAATTTAGTGGCACAGCATACTCCGCCGAATGACGTAACCAATAAATTGATGAAAGTGATCGCTGCTAATGTTTTAAATAATTGATTATTATCAATAATGTTGAAGTGTTGTTGCACCTCTAATGTAGTGAGTTCTTTCCAAAGTCATATGGCTGAACAATTACAAATTTGTCTGTTTGTGACTTATTCTACTCGTAGGAGTAACAAGCTGAGCCCACTGTATTGAAATGTTAAAGATACAGTGGAACCTCTATATACGAGTTTAATTCGTTCCAGCACTGAGCTTGTATAGCGAATTTCTCGTATCTAGAACAAACTTCCCCATTGAAAATAATGGAAATCCAGTTAATCCGTTCCGCACCCTAAATATATTAACATAAAAATCAATTTTCCTAACAAATAACACTGATAAATTATATATACTGTAGTCTACCTTTAATAAATAACACTGGTAAATAATATAACTGATTATTAAAAGAATCAAAACAGGTGTCCAAAGTGCAGTAGAGCATTCAATAAATCTTTAAATAAATAATCCTTAAAACAGTTGTGAAGTGGAGGTTTAAAATACACAAGAATAACAATCCTTTAACACGAGGTTAAAACGTCAAAAGGATGCCGTCTTTAAAAAACAGATGACAATCCCCGGTGCTTCTTCTCTGTTAGCGTCTCACCTGCGGGCTCTGCAACAGGCGAGACACTCTTAATGCAGCTGACCTTCTCTACACCGTCCTGCTTCAGCTGTTTGGCTCGCCTGTTCAGCTCACTGTTCAGCTACACGTGAGCCTGCACTCGCTCGCTCGCTCTTCCGCACCGCCTGCCTGCCTTCGCGCGCGCTCTCTCTCTCTTTTCTTTTACTTCTTCTCCCCCTTAACCGGCTCGCGCTTCTCTATATAGCTGCAGCCCATCAGCCACAGGAACAATCATGGATGTGGGCAGTTTCCCACCTGTGCACTTAAGTGAGAAACGCAGACACCGCAGATCGCGGCTCGCAACTGCTACCACGCCCCCTCGCTAAGCCGCGAGCTATACCCACAGCCTGGCTCGTGGCTCGTTACGCGAGCCAATGCTCGCATTTAGATCTGAATTTTTCGCTCATACTTTCCTCGTATTTTGAATTTCTCGTATACAGAGGTGATCGTATCTCGAGGTTCCACTGTACCTTTAAATGTAAACTACTAGCACCTTTAGGCAAATCTGACCACAACATTTCCAGCTACAAGCCTGAAATTAGACGTATCCTGTTACTCCCAGGGATGTTGTGCAAGTGGAGCCTGGAAGCTAAAACGGCTCTGAACAACTACTTCCAAAGAAGAGAATGGGAAATGATGGGGACAATATTGAAGGACTCAAGTCACTGCATCAGACTATATTAAATTCTGTGTCTACAGAGTAGTACCCTCAAAGACAGGTTTAAAAAAAAAAAAAAACAAAAAAAAAAAACCTCGATGTTTGGAAAGCAACATAGTAAGGAGCTAAACTGTCTCTTGAATGAGAAAAAGAGCATTCAAATCTGGTGGCAATGAGGCTCTGCAAGATGTATAGCATGTGCTAAAGAAAAAGCATAGTGAAGGAGAGGAAGCTTACAAAGCTAAAATAGAAAACAGGAAAAGCTGTAGGATCAGATGGAGTCATTCCTCGAGTTCTTAAGGCTTGTGCTGACCAATTTTGTGGTGTCTTCTGTCACCAGGTAGAGAACTCTGCATCTTGGTTCAAAAAGAATTATCTGCACCTTAACATCAGCAAAACCAAGAAACTGGTTATTGACTTTCGCCTCAAGAAATAGCCTCCATGTCTGGTCACTGTTCAGGGAGTGGATGCAGAGCTGGTGCACTCCTACAAGTACTTGGAGGGAGGGAAAGGGGGGTAAACATTAATGACAGGTTGGACTGGTCTCAGAACACTGAGGAACTATGCAAGTAAATGCAGAGCAGGCTTTTTTCTTAAGAGACTGCATTCCTTTCATTTGGGAAGTGACATCCTTAATATCCTCTACAACTCTGTGATGGTCAGTGCAATTTTCTATACTGTGGTGTGCTGGACTAGTAATATCACTTCAAGAGAAACCCATCAAATTAACAGGCTAATTAAAAGGACAAGCTCAGTTATGGGACACACTCTGGATCCCCCTGGAGGTAGTACCGAAGGTAAGAATTAAAACAAAACACAGTGCCATTATGAACAATGCTGCAAATCACCTCTCTGACACACTAACAGAGTACTTTCAGCCAACAAATTATTCAGCAAAGCTATCTCAAGAAGCGCTACAGGGGATCCTTTACGGCAAAGGTAATATGCTTGAGTTATGCCTCACTGTGACAGCCAAGTCAGACGTTCTCTCTTTTTAATTTTCTTGCTTTTTAGTCATTCTGGTGTATGTTCAGACCATAGTATGGATATATATTTATTTTTTTATTTATTTAAAGAGCTTCGGTAAAAAGTCAAATTTCCTATGTGGACAAATACAATCGTATCCATCTATTTACAGTATTTATTCATGCTCTTTATTTATTTGTACATCACTGCAACAAATTTCACTATGCTATCGCTATATATGTGGCAATAAAGATCTCTAAACTCTAATTTAATAAGTAAACTTGGACTACAGACAAACCTACCTAAAACTAATATATCAAGATCAAACAGTTCTCGCCACTCCTGGTCAAGGAATATAGCCTGATTCTCTTCTTTGGTTACTCAAATATGAAAGCCTTTGTCAGCACTATGTACCAGTGTATTAGCTTCAAGAGTTACAGATAAGAGAAGAAACAGACTGTTCTGTAATATAACTAATATGCTATTGTGTTTAAAGAACCTGCCTCTATCATTTGAAAAGCTCAGTTTAGCTAGATATTTTAAATGCACAATTAGGCTGCAGTTTGCTTTTTTATTTAAAATTCCCCTTTTTATTTAAAGTGTTCATATCTACTGTTGACTACATAATTAAAAACATTTACAAGGGTTTTTGTTAATATTTGCAAGTATTAAAAACATTAAATGTTTACTTTTTTTTTTTTTTTTTTAAACACAAAAGCCATACATTTATTATGAATTATTAAATAAAACTGTATTGTTCTTATACTTGTTTTAAAAAATGTGTAATCTTTCGTTTCCAAAAAAGTGCTCATTCAAAATTTCGGTATAAGACTACAGTGTTCACTAATTGCTCGGTATCGGCTGTTAAAATAATGTTTTTGCATTCCTATTAATTAGGGGTCAGATTTATAAAACTTGCATTCACACAAAAAGAGGCCCGAAATGTGCATAAGCGGCTTTCCGGACAACCATTATCACTTATAAACGTGTGTATCATGGGAGAAACTATGTATATTTATGGCAACTCTGAATCATTCATACATAACATTTCAGAGAAACTGGAAAATGACAACAACCTTGATAAAGTAGGAATTTTATAAAACTTGCATTCACACAAAAAGAGGCCCGAAATGTGCATAAGCGGCTTTCCGGACAACCATTATCACTTATAAACATGTGTATGATGGGAGAAACTATGTATATTTATGGCAACTCTGAGTCATTCATACATAACATTTCAGAGAAACTGGAAAATGACAACAACCTTGATAAAGTAGGAAAATGCAGCCAAACTGCATTTGATAATTCATGCACATAATAAATCGCATCACCAAGTTGTAATTAGAACATGCATCGATGTGAAAAACATATTACAACTCAACAGTATTAATAATGATACACAGAATATATTTTAGTTCCATTTTAAGAGGGTCAATAATGCATATTTGCACTGAAGAATCTTTTAGCTTTGCTCCGTTTACATAAGTTATTCATTGTTGCTTCTCAGGGAACTGACATGTTAGGAATACCTCAGCAAACAGTCACTCCATCATGCCCGCTGTGCTAAAAGCTATTAATCGACCAGTGAGGTGCTATATCCGGGTTTTCTATGGTGCGAGTGTAAATACATAAAACATGTTTTTGCCAACTTAAAAAGCATCTAAGTGAGAAAGTAGATCCTTTTGTTAACCTTAAGCAGTTACATTCCATTAGCATACAAGCCATCTGTGAGGCCAAGATGAAACTGACAAACGTTGTTGCTTGGTAGCCTTGGTCAAACTGCAATTCATTTATTTTGATGCAAGTAGCTTTGGTTGACATGATGGTACTGTACATGGTGGCTGGCTTGTTGGTGGGGTAACCAGTTGAACCCTCAGGTTTTTATATGGACTGTACTATTCATTAAAACGGCAATCCTGTCATATGTCCAAGGTAATAAAGGCTACCCATTCAAATGCCTGTGCCTCACACCTTTTCCTGACCCCCCCAAAATCAGAGGAGAGGAGCCTAAAGCTGTGCATGATCTTGTGCAGTCAGTTGCAGAGTACAGCCAGATACTCCTGAATGCAGGTGGTGGGGACTTGATGCGTCAGCAGGGCTGCTCTACCAGCCAGTGAAAATATGCAGCATCACTACTGCATAACAATGAAGTTGATTAGCATTTATTTATTGTATCAGTATGCTGCTACTGAAGAATGTGAATTTCCCATTGGGATTAATAAAGTATCTATCTATCTAGTCCACATGATTGTTTCAGGGCAGCAATCATAGAAATGTGAATATGCCAGATTTTTTTTTTTTTTTTTTTTTTGCAGGATACATTTTCCTGTTTTTTGGCATTTGCATATTATCACACTCAAATCCATCCATCCATCCATCCATTTTCCAACCCGCTGAATCCGAACACAGGGTCACGGGGGTCTGCTGGAGCCAATCCCAGCCAACACAGGGCACAAGGCAGGAACCAATCCTGGGCAGGGTGCCAACCCACCGCAGGACACACACAAACACACCCACACACCAAGCACACACTAGGGCCAATTTACAATCACCAATCCACCTAACCCCATGCAAAGTTATATAAATGAGACCCACCAGGTCTCTCCTATATTGCCATACTAACATAACATTAACATTATATAAAGTTAACATTATATAAAGTTATTGTCTGTTTTTACCTGCATTATTATCAATCTTTAATTTAATATTGTTTTTTGTATCAGTAAGGTGCTGCTGGAGTATGTGAATTTCCCCTTGGGATTAATAAAGTATCTATCTATCTATCTATCTATCTACTATGCCTTCTAAAGTAGTAGCATTAATACTAGGAATTTTGAAAGTTATACACCTTGCAATTACGATATTTGTTAGGGCTGTGTGATTTTTTTTTTGATTAAATAATTTTACTGAAATTAAGGTTTGAGTGCAATGTCCATAATTGAAAATCTCTTTTTCTTAACTAAAAGGTACAGTTAAATAGTCAAGCAAACACTTTAGTTTGATCAGCTGATTACTCATGTGGTGCTTTTCTTGCATATGAGCTAGGTCCACAGTCAGTTGTCTGGAATTGATGTGGATATGAAAGATTGGATGGCAAACAAAAAATGTAAAATGCTAAGTTTGCAGAAGGATGACTTAAGTTAAAAGTGGCAGAACATTAAATTTATTTCAGCACTTAAAATAGGAACAACAGAATGGAATCAGTGCCAGAAAGCACAGGACAAAAAGTAAAACCTTAGCCTATTTTTCACCTTGCTTCAGCATGAACCCCAAAAAATTAGCTCCTCGTTATACAGTACATCCCATTAGACAGTGTGATTACATTAGGACAGGGGTGCTCAATACGTCGATCGTGATCGACTGGTAGATCGGAAAGGTAGTGCAGGTAGATCGCATTGCATTCAAAAAAATTTTTTTTTTTTTTTTAATGTTAGTCTATCATATATCCTCCCAATGGCGTTTGCCACTTGATTGCCATACAGGGCGGCCAGTCTGATATCTCTTTTCTTCTAACACACTGGTCATCCCACATGCATGATCAAACGCGCTAGCTACTGCAAAATTCCATATATCTAAGTGATCTAGTTAGCCTTCCAATTTATATGGACTTAAAGAAGGGATAAAAAAAAAAAAAATGTTGTTGGTTCATGGATATGGGCTAGATGTGGCATTGGAAGAGGATTATTTTCTCTCAGAATGTCACAATCGAAGTGCATTTGTCTGATCTGTCAATCTATCATTGTTATTCCAAAGAAGGAAAATGTGGAAAGGCACTTTCGAACTGTTCATAAAAACTACAAAACCGACTTCCTTCCGAAAAGTGATCTGAGAAAGAGAAAGGAGAGGGAACTAAAATCGCAGTTAATTGGACAGCTATCATTTTTCACTCGGCTGAATTCAAAAGCAAAGGCAGATACACCGAAGCATCATTCCGGATTAGTCACTCGATCATTAAGCAAAAGAAGTCCTTCCAAGATGGAGAGATGGTAAAAGAAGCCTTCATTGAGGCAGATGGCTAGGGAGAAGTTCCTGCTGAGATTTCAACACCCCTGGCTGGAGAAAAAGGAGTTTCTCCTTGTCATTAAACATGCAGAATACAAGCAACTTAATAATGATCAATGGCTGCTAGACTTGGCATTTTTTTCCGATCTGACCAACATGTTGAATGAGCTTAATTTACATCTGCAAGGAAAAGACAAAACCACGGTCAATATGATTAGCTCAGTTAATGCTTTCAAACAAAAAATGCAAGATCTGTCCTCAAAGCTGTAGCGCCTTGATTAAAGGAACATCCAAAACTTCGCGTCAGAGAGAGGCAATGGAAGGCGAGTGCGCAACTTGACCGCATACGCTACACAGAGCAGATTGAAAATTGTCTGTCAGACTTTGACAGACGGTTGGTTTCAAGACTCAGCTTTACTTGAGCCAATCGCTACATTTAAGTGCTATCCATTTAGGGAAGATGTTGAGGGTGATTCACCTGCATCAAAAATTGCAACACTGTTTCACCTAAAACTCCTCTACAGTGGAGGATGACATTTTGACACTACAGGATGACTTTCAGCTGAAGTATGGGGCTCATGGACAGTTTTGGAACTTACTCACAGAGGAAAAGTACCCAAAAATGAGGAAATGTGCTACCTCCTTGACTGCATTATTTAGCTCTACTTATTTATACGAGTCAGCTTTTTCCCACATGAAGATTATTAAATTCAAATACTGTAGTTACCATAAATGTATTGAATTGTTATTGTGCCATAAGGGTTATTCAGTTATGCAAGGTACGACAACATATATCTTATGTATAAAAGTATACTCTATAGCATTTTTAATGTAGGTAGATCATTTCGACCTGGTCATTTTAAAAGTAGCTCGCAAGCTGAAAAAGTGTGGGCATCCCTGCATTAGGAACACAGCATGCATGCCTTGTTTTGGGCGGGGGTAAGAAAACACTGGAGCAGTCCATCAAGTCTTCTTACCCTGCAACGGTAGGCGACAGACTACAGTGGGGGAGAAAATTGAGCAAACTGTCTGAAACAGACAGTTGGAGGGCTACCAATATCTGTACATTAAGTATTAGTGTATAAAATTGTTTCTAAATCTGATAAAGTAATTCTGTAACTATTGGGAATTATATGCCAATCGAAATAATGTATACTTTATTTTGCTTACAGCTAGTCAAAATGTGTTAGGCGAATGTGTAAGAGCTGACAGATTCTGTAATTTACAGACATGTCCAGTTATTGAGACCACTGTAACCCATATGGCTTAGAATGACGAATAGATGGATGACAGCAACAATGAACAGTGCTAACTTAAGTGACAATCAAATCAGTGGGCAGTAAAATGTAAAAAAAAAAAATCTACACCATAAATGCCGCAAAAATCGCAATTTTAAAACTGTTTCTTTAAGGAGTCTCGGAGATGTTGTTCATTTTCTTTGATAAAAGCATAGTAGAAAAGCTTTACCAATGCACTTTTTTTCAAGCTTGCTGCACAACACTTGGACTTTTTGTATAAAAAACACAATAATACGTTTTCGCATTTACAAAAATTCACAGCTGATAACATTGATGTAAAATTGCAAATTACTCGCAAAAACACTGAACATAAATTAACTGCGACCAGCGTATTTCAAGTTCCTTAAACATACTTTCACCTCTACCCGATATGCGTAACAACTCTGAAGATGCAAAAACACCCTACAACACTTCTCCATCGATCTTTTTGCGTTTAATCGTGTTTCTGCCTGCGTGAATTTTACGCATTTTTTACCTGGTGTCAAGAAGTTCTACTGGTAATATGTGCCCTGTGACGTACCTACCGGAACAGAAGATAATCCAGCAAAATACAAACACTGGACGCGTGGCAAGCCTATTGTAATGAATAGTTTAGGGGAAAAGGCTAACTGTAGTGTCCCTGTCAGGTCATCTTCAGTCGCCACAACAACCTGCGGATTCCTTTAACTGGACCCCGACCTACGACCCTTAAATTTAAAAAAGCTTTCTCCAACTTATAAATCTTTCTTACCTTTTGAAAAAAAAATCTTCACACTACCGCTCTCTCAGTCCACAAGGAATCAGGCAACTTTGTAAATCTTCAGATGACTTAAAAATATACAAATAGCTCTAAAAGACAGCGGCACTAATATACATCACCCCCATAGCCGCCATCTTCCAGCAGCACATCCTTCTGGGCTACGTGTACCTCTGACGTCACTATGCCAAACAGCACGCGTCATTAGACGGCGAGAAAACTCTTTCAGAATATTTTTTATTTAATATAACATAATATGCACCTCTCTCTTTTTGATTAAATATATATTCGCTTTGTAGTAAACAAAAAAATATTAAGTCGACAAGATGTATATTTTTTGCAGCCATGGTCAGTCAAAGGTCATGTAAGCAATACGCATGCGCTTTATTGGTGTTCTGAAGTAGTTGGGGTTTTATCTTTTCTAAAACTGGGCTTGATGTTTTAAAGTCTTTGTAAGTGGATGATGGAGCTTAATGGGAAAACGGGCAGGGATCTAAATGTTGTAATGTAAACATTTCAGGCTGTTGCACTTGAAATGGAAAATGTTGTGGACAATGGGGTTTATTTTTTTTTTCGTAGCAGAGTCTTAGGTAATTTGTTTTATTAAATTGGTTCACGTACCCTTCAGTTGACTTTACTGTATGGGCAGCTTTTGTTACAGGGTCAATGATTACATTCCTCGGAATGTAGAGGAATGTGTAGCTTCCATCCATGTATCATAGCAATAAATTACATGGGGGAATACAAGGCTGTACTTAATGTGTTTCGGTGTTTGGTGGGATCCGAGTAGGGTGTCTATGATTACTTTTTGTTATGCATTGATATAGATTGCTCACGTATTATGACTGTGTTGCGTATGAGTCTGCGCGTCGTTCTGTTTTAAAATCGCTATTATTCAAAGCAAAGTCAGGTTTTATATTTGTGTTGTGATGCTGTTAGTTCTTACCCTGTTTCCTGTTTACAAGTGGAAATGGTTGAGATGTCATTTCATGTGAGAAGGTTGCAGATGGCTATGCTATGTTTGGTATACATCAATAGTCATAAGGATGTTCACCCGGCTGAGAATATATTAAAAATCGTTGGCAACATGAAGGTCACAAGATTTATAGTTTTGAGTGGGACCGACATAAAGAGGCAAACAATAAGCCTCTCTCAAATGTGATTTGAATCATGGGCGGAGGTGGTCGGAACGGGCGTGGTTATGTGTCTGAAGAGGAAATTGTGCATACATAAATACATGTATCGGTGATATTCTGATATTGTTTTAGTTTTTACATATGGCTGTAAAGAACCATCATACCATCATGTTTGTTCAGCAGTGATATGTCCTAAAATTTCAGGCTTCAAATAAAAAAAAAAAAAAAAAAAAACAGTTCTCTGATAAACTGTCATTGAGTTTACATCATATAAACGGTGGCAATTCTTCCGATTGTTGCAGTGGTGTGATGGTGTGCAACCTTATTGTCTGTTCTGATCACTTTTCTGCCTTATGCAGCCTTACATTTTGAATGTCCTAGAGCTGTCCAGATCTTTTCAATGTATATACATTCATCTCAAAGTCTTTTAATACTTCATTTAGATTGATAACTAAAACTTAGTCTTCCTTTTATGCTGTCTTATCTATATATCTGCATGATTGTACCTACATATCTCTAATCAGGAGGCTTTCTGCCTGGTCTTTGCCACAATTCATTTATCATTGGTGTTGTGTACACTGCATTCCAGCTATTATACCTCTTCCAATCACGGCATCATCTGATTTTTACTGTTGGCTATTCTTATTGTTGATTCTGCTTGGTTTCCCTTCATTAAGTTTCTCAATGTACTCCTTTCACTTTTCTCTAACTTCCTCTGCTTCATGTACGTATGTAATACAGCTAGTATTAACTTTTTTTCTTGTGATTTCTTTCAATTTTTTGTAAAGTAAGCTCTTCTAGTTCTTGTCATTCTATGTCCCACAAGCAACTTTTGAATCATTTTCTTAATTCATTATTCATTTTTGCGTATTTTCTTTTCCTATCTTATGTATTGATATCTACCATTTTCTTCTTTCCTCATTTTTTTTTTTTTGGTTTATTTTCTACAATAATGACAATTAAACGTTTTATGCTTCTCCAGTAGTCCTCTACCATCACATTGTTTCTGTGGCAATGTTGCTTCTTCAGCCTGCTGTAAAAAGTACATTCTTTTTGTCCTTTTAGTAGATCAGTCTTCTTTTTCTTTCGGCTGCTCCTGTTAGAGGTTGCCACGGCGGATCATCTTTTTCCATATCTTCCTGTCCTCTATATCTTGCTCTGTTAGACCCACCACCTGCATGTCCTCTCTCATTACATCCATAAATCTAATCTTATGCCATCCTCTTTTCCTCTTGCCTGGCAGCTCTATCCTTAGCATTATTTTCCCAATATACCCAGCATCTTTCTTCTGCACATGTCCAAACCAATGCAATCTCGCCTCTCAGACTTTTGTCTTCAAACCGTCCAACCTGAGCTGACCCTCTAATGTACTCATTTCTAATCCTGTCCATCCTCGTCACACCCAATGCAAATCTTAACATCTTTAACTCTGCCACCTCCAGCTCTGCTCCTGTTTTTTGGTAGATCAGTATTCCATCAGTTTCTCCTATTTAATTCCTAGAATTAATTTTCTTCAGTTTTAGTGTTGAAGTTAGATCAGAGTATGTGTCTGCTCTTGGGGAGCTGCAACAGTTTAGCATTCTTTTTCGATATCTCTGTTTGACCAAGATATAATTTAACAACACTGCAAAGTTCTTGTTTGGTGGTCTGGCATTCATCACAGCACACTGTCTTTCTCTAAAGCTGTAAACTATAATAAATCCAACATGTACTACCTGTAGTCCAACAGAGAAGTTAAGTGGTTTAATCAGATACCAGAAAATTAATTTAGTGCTCATCCGTCCTAGAGCTCCTAATTCTTTTAGACTTTCAATCAGACTCTTTTATACCAAAGAAGGACTTGAGTCAAACCATCAAGGTGGTCAGGGATTAAAATGCCTTTGCACTTGAGTAATTACTTTAAGGTGGCACTACTGTATGTAAGTGACAACAAAAGACAAGATAGGCAAAACAAAAGAAGGGGAGATAGATTTAAAACATCACTATGATCCTGGCTCTCGAAGGCATTACGGTATACTGCAAAAAGTGTTAAACCCCTTCAAGTTCCTGGATGATCATTTCTTCTGACAGCAGCTTACAGTGGTGTGAAAAACTATTTGCCCCCTTCCTGATTTCTTATTCTTTTGCATGTTTGTCACACAAAATGTTTCTGATCATCAAACACATTTAACCATTAGTCAAATATAACACAAGTAAACACAAAATGCAGTTTGTAAATGGTGGTTTTTATTATTTAGGGAGAAAAAAAAATCCAAACCTACATGGCCCTGTGTGAAAAAGTAATTGCCCCCTGAACCTAATAACTGGTTGGGCCACCCTTAGCAGCAATAACTGCAATCAAGCGTTTGCGATAACTTGCAATGAGTCTTTTACAGCGCTCTGGAGGAATTTTGGCCCACTCATCTTTGCAAAATTGTTGTAATTCAGCTTTATTTGAGGGTTTTCTAGCATGAACCGCCTTTTTAAGGTCATGCCATAGCATCTCAATTGGATTCAGGTCAGGACTTTGACTAGGCCACTCCAAAGTCTTCATTTTGTTTTTCTTCAGCCATTCAGAGGTGGATTTGCTGGTGTGTTTTGGGTCATTGTCCTGTTGCAGCACCCAAGATCGCTTCAGCTTGAGTTGACGAACAGATGGCCGGACATTCTCCTTCAGGATTTTTTGGTAGACAGTAGAATTCATGGTTCCATCTATCACAGCAAGCCTTCCAGGTCCTGAAGCAGCAAAACAACCCCAGACCATCACACTACCACCACCATATTTTACTGTTGGTATGATGTTCTTTTTCTGAAATGCTGTGTTCCTTTTACGCCAGATGTAACGGGACATTTGCCTTCCAAAAAGTTCAACTTTTGACTTATCAGTCCACAAGGTATTTTCCCAAAAGTCTTGGCAATCATTGAGATGTTTCTTAGCAAAATTGAGACGAGCCCTAATGTTCTTTTTGCTTAACAGTGGTTTGCGTATTGGAAATCTGCCATGCAGGCCGTTTTTGCCCAGTCTCTTTCTTATGGTGGAGTCGTGAACACTGACCTTAATTGAGGCAAGTGAGGCCTGCAGTTCTTTAGACGTTGTCCTGGGGTCTTTTGTGACCTCTCGGATGAGTCGTCTCTGCGCTCTTGGGGTAATTTTGGTCGGCCGGCCACTCCTGGGAAGGTTCACCACTGTTCCATGTTTTTGCCATTTGTGGATAATGGCTCTCACTGTGGTTCGCTGGAGTCCCAAAGCTTTAGAAATGGCTTTATAACCTTTACCAGACTGATAGATCTCAATTACTTCTGTTCTCATTTGTTCCTGAATTTCTTTGGATCTTGGCATGATGTCTAGCTTTTGAGGTGCTTTTGGTCTACTTCTCTGTGTCAGGCAGCTCCTATTTAAGTGATTTCTTGATTGAAACAGGTGTGGCAGTAATCAGGCCTGGGGGTGGCTACGGAAATTGAACTCAGGTGTGATACACCACAGTTAGGTTATTTTTTAACAAGGGGGCAATTACTTTTTCACACAGGGCCATGTAGGTTTGGATTTTTTTTCTCCCTAAATAATAAACACCATCATTTACAAATTGCATTTTGTGTTTACTTGTGTTATATTTGACTAATGGTTAAATGTGTTTGATGATCAGAAACATTTTGTGTGACAAACATGCAAAAGAATAAGAAATCAGGAAGGGGGCAAATAGTTTTTCACACCACTGTAAATTCTGCTTTCTTTTGCCCTCCTTCTCTCCCATGAGCTTACAGCTGTGGACCTTCAACTATCTGATGACATTACAACTATTGTGTCATAACCAGCAAGAACTCTCTTAAGTATTCGCTCACTTATAAGACTTTGGGACTTCATTTCATGATTAAAATAAATATTTTGTCAGGTGATAGGTGGGGGAAGTTGTACTGTAATATTTTTGGTGATGTCATTTGGACTTCCTGCAGAATTCTAAAATTAATTTAAGTGTATGAACGAGAATGGTGTGATGTGGATCTAGCTAAGTCACTGATTTGTGACAATTTTATTTAGTTCTCTGTGACTATTAATTAGATAATTATAGGATTTTAGTGAGTCTTAATGTTTCATATGTAACAGATAATTAAAGTAAAGTTTCTTACATGGAAAGTGAATTAAGACTAAAAAAATGGATAAATTGAAAAGCTTGTATATTGACAACTTTGATAAAAAATAATTTGTGACACACTTGTGACTTTACAAAGTGAATGCAGAAGTAGGACATCAAGTTAATAATGAAGTTCAATTAAATGCAGCAATTTTACATCTTATTGAAGGTTAAAATTAAAGTCTCCCACCACATTGGTTGTGTCTTAAGACTGGCTCCACAAATGTGCAGTATGGTGGCACAAGTATTAGGGCTGATCTCCATATCAAACTAAGCCTGTTGGCATATTGTCCCTATGTTTTTGTTGTGTTACTCCTGGTGCTCCAACGTCTTCTCCAATCCCCAAAATAAGCAGTTTAAGTTAATGTGAGACTCTTTAAAGTGTGAACTCCATTATCTCAAAAGCCACAGATTCCAGGAACACAGTCTTGCCCCTCTGTGTTCCAGAAAACAATATTGCAGTGTTTATCAACATAGCAGCATACTCTTAAATAGTTCTTCATCTTTTGACATTAAGATGTTAACTTTCATAAAGTCATGTACTTGATGTGTGACCAAGAATACCCTACACTACTGATTCAATGTTACTATTTTCTACCATCATTATTTGTATTTTTTGCCTAGTGATGTTCAAATAAATGAGGGCAACATAAATGTCACATTCTAAAAATATTTTAATTGTTACTTGTAAAATGAAATATATATTTTTTCAACTTTTATGTGAAACAGGACAATCTTTTCTCATTGTGACATGGTAGGTTTGTTAGTATTCTTGCAACTAAGCAAGGTAAGGTTACATGTTAGCAGAACAGTGTAAATTATCACAACAGACTATTCATTAACCATAATCCAGGAGAAAATATTGTGATCCCAATAATGTATGATAAATAAGGAATATTTTAATCCAGTAGGGCATAAGCCATGAACATTTATAAAATATACACCCTAAAGGAAAGTGTGATAGAAGGCATTTCTCACAAGTAGGTTCTTGACTTGAATATATTCTGGATTGTCCAAGTTGTGAGAAATGTGCGTGATAAACAATTTTGAGTTAACTTGGACCATTTTTCACACACTTTGAGGAGGAGTGTATTTTATGGAAGATTGACTTTAATTTATCACTGAAATATAACTAAAGCAACACATTTTATGTACTGCCTCGTTGTTTTATTGTGTAAAAGCACTTTAATCTCCAATGGGTTTTTTTTAGTGGACAAGTTATTCCTGGAAATACCTAAATTATTAGCCTTGTTTTACATGTACACCCCACAATACTTACCTCTGGAATCATTACTAAGGGCTGGCTACCTTCTCTGAAAGTTTCAGCACTAAACCACTGAAAATAACTTAGCAATGGCTGAGGCTGGCTACTTTAGGTTCCTCCACTGCAAAGGTTGAATTTCAGAATGCCTTAGCAGAGACCAATGCTGCTTCAGAGCTCTACACTTGTACAATATCAGATAATCCAATCCACTGCTGAATCTATGCCTCTGAGAGGCTTCTTTACCAATGTACCTAAAAGAGATTGCTTTCCCTTGAAAGGCTTGCAAGAAATACAGTACTCTTAGGAAAGGCCTGGAGGACCAGCCTCTTACCAGGATTCGTATATCTTTAAGTTCCCAGATCGCCATCTTTGAAAGAGTTCACCTGCACTAGTACAGCTTGGCTGCTTTATGTAAGCTCCTGCATCAGCAAAAATCAGACAAGTGATAAATTGCCATGATGTTGTTTACCTAGGGATGCTCCGATCGATCATCCGCCGATCTCTTTCAGTAAAAAAGATTCAATCGGAATCGGCCAATCAAGTAACATGAAATTGGTGATCGGTATCGGCCTTAAAAAACCAGACCGGAGCATCACTATTGATTACTCGAGAGTTAAACTACGTTTACCTAATGTTTAGCTAACTGAGAAACCCGTTGACTTTCAAAGACCCAAGCCTCAGTTTCACATGTTTTTACAAGCATCTACACAGTGGTTAGCTTATCTAAGCTTAAAAATATGCATTCTAATAGTAATAATACCTTTTTTTTGTTTTTGTTTTACATTTGCATATACTCCAGAATTCCTTATCTATTTTGCATGCACCTCAGAATACAAAACTCTTTTAAAATGCATTGTCATTCTACTATCCTATTTCTGTTGAAAAATATCCTATAAATCATTGGTCATGTGCCTCTTTCGTGATATATGAGATAACTCTGTCTGCTGTTCCTGTTACATAACACTCACTCAGAAAGTAATGGTAGTTTTTCTTCATGAGCTTTAGGCACACATTTTAGTCACTAAAAACTACATCATATCTAAACAATTCTAAAATAAAAACGTACCTAAAAGAAAACACAAATTAAATGTTACAAGTCATATTTCACAAACTAGCAAAGACTCAGATTTTTATCTGTGTTGCATTCTAATTTCTCTCTTCAAATGTGCTTTTGTGAAAACATTTGAAGTTATGTATGTATTGAGTATATTATGCATTAATTGTCTGCACCTGGTTATTCCCGTTCAGTCTGGGAGATGCATTAGCAAATCCGACCGGTACCATATGAGTCAACGCCAGTGGAACGCCAATAGTGTTGTTTCAGACAGGGTTTCTCCCTGCTGAGGTTTAAATTTCTCATGTTTGTTTTGTTCATTTTGTTATTTTAACATTATTCATTATTTAGTTTCTTTATGTCTGTGTATGTTTTTCCATGTGCTCTGTGTTTTGTGGGTAGTCTCTCAAGAAGAAAAAACACCTTCCCCTTACCATCAAGGGACTGTCTTCAGTCGTACAAAGGCAAAGGAAAATCCATAATCCCTTGTGGTTCAGTGAACACACTTGTATTGGTGAGTTCTACAGTAGTGTCTTTTGCTTTTCTTGATTTATTGTACTGGATTTTGAACAGTTGCTCTGATTTTTGACTTTGCCTTCTGAATTGTATACTGGGACTTAATTGATCTGGATTGAATTGCTGTTTCAGGCAACTCATTTTGCCTTTGTGCAGGGCTTTTGAAAAACAAATCCTTTTATTTATAAAAATTCTACTTTTACCCTCTCTTTACTAGCCAGGGTTTGACACCCCAAGGGACATTTTGGAGTCATTTTTGAACATGTTGACTTATTGAGTTCACAACAAATAAAGGCTTTAATTGCTACGTTTATTGTCCATTAACTCAGGTAGCCAGACACACATTCACACTATCAACAAGACTTTAAGGAAGTTGCATAAGGCAGTACCTGATGCTGGCAGAGATCTGACTTTGAAAATTTCTTGTATCTGTAGAACAGTGAGTTGAGACTTGATCAAAAGCATAAAATTTACAAAGGACATTACTGAATGACCACACCTGTCCCAAAAAATTGTATGCAGAAGGTACTGTAGAAAATGTTGTAAGTCCAAAGGTTTTGGCACTGTTTTGGCTGATTTGTTCATATTGTTTGACTGGGATAACATTTATTAACTAATAATATTTATTGTTTTATAGCATTTTCCCCACTGAGTTTTCAATTATTAAAACAATGCAAAATAAACAATATAATAATAATATGGAGAGGACAAAAAATTGGCAGGATAGGAATACAATGTCTAAATTAAGAGGAAAACATTAAGAGTAGAAATAGTTAAAGAAGTGATAACGAAAGGTATAGAAAAAGGTTCTTAAGAAGAGACAGGATAATGCAAATAAGTATTTGTAAAGGGCTGTGTAGCAGTAGTAAAAAAGCTGGATTATAAAAGGTAAACAGGATTTGTGGGGCGTTCATGATTTGTACAGCAAGTGAGTTTTCAAAGTAATTCTCAAATGGACAGGATTTCTGTATAGTCAAGACTGCAGAGATGTTGTAGGGTTTTAACAATGGCATTTGCAACATATTTAAGTTTGTTAATACATTGTTCAGGAAGAAGTTTTAATGGAAAACTTGAGTAATCCAACCTAGATCTAATAAAGGTGTGACAAAATACTTCAGAATCGAGGAGGTAGGTTCTAGCTCTTACAATAATACATTTTTTTATCTGCAGGGGAGATATATTAGATTTACTTGTGGCATAAGGACAATGGTTGAAAAATTAGAAGTATATTTTTTTATGAATTCAGTGAAAGGAATATCCCACATAGGTGGCATGATGGCCCTGTGTTTACCATTACTGGCTAACAACTCCAGGTGATTGGGATTGAATCCCAGCCTGATTACTGTCTCGGTGGAGTTTTCACATTCTCCCTGTTTCTACATGCATTTTTTTTCCCAGTATTTCAGACAGTTATGTACTGGTACACTACCCAAAATTTGCTTCTTACTTGGGATCAGTGCTGCCACGACATACCCTGGGTCCTTATACCCCCTTAATTGGTTTAAGGAGCTTTAATAAATTAAGTTTATTAGTTATAACATCATCAGTACAACTGTTGTTTCTTTATTAATGACTTTTGTGAATGATTGCTGTTTCATTAGTCAGGTTTTTTGAGTCTCACCTGCACATTTCATTAATATATTAATTGACACAAATATATGTTGTTCCATTAGCCTGTGTATATGGTAGCATTTTTCTAACCATTTTAACTGTTAACGTTTTCTGTTTTTCTAAGTGTTTTTTTTTTAATTTAATTGAAGTTAACAATATGCCAGCAATATTAATTGGATAAAATGTTGGAACAGTGCTATTAGAAAAATGTGGCTCTGTTATTTTGATCCCACTCACATTATAGTCAGTGTAAATTATGTTGATTTGCTACTATAGTATAATATAAAAGAGCTATTATAAAAAATGATCTAACACTGATGATTTCTTTATGTTGTTTGACAAATACCTTATTTTTAAATGTTTGGCTGACATTTTTACCTAAAATGACTTTCAAGCCCACAGCTTTTAAATAGTTTTAACAGTTCCATCACAGTTTAAGTGACTGGCTCACACAGTAAATCAAATGGTGGCAAATGAATCGCCATCATTGTGGTTTATGCTTCAGCACCCATACCCCATTGCCTTCCACTTGTATTGGAAAATATTCAATGCATTTGTGATGAATTGAACAGTAGCGGCATTGAGGCTTCTGTAGCACAAAGAAAATTGTCCAGTTGATGGGTTTTATATATATATATATATATATATATATATATATATATATATATATATATATATATATATATATATATATATATATATATATACACAGTATATATATATATATATATATATATATATATATATATTGTGATGGACACTGAGGCGTCAGCGAGCCCCAAACCCCAACACAAACACACACAGAGTGCCAGATTCAAATAAAGGTGTGTTTATTACTCCAAAACACACCATACCTCCACAAGTTAACAAAAGCACAAGTTTCTCTCGCCACCAACTAATTCTTCTTCCCAATTCCTCCCACCACTGCACTGCCCTCCTCCAGTTGAGTGTTGCTTCACGTCCTCCCAGCTCCGACTCACCTGGGTAAGGGAGTGCAGTCCCTTTTATTGGACCTGGGACCTGGAAAAAAAATACGACAAACAAAAAGAATGAGGTCAAAGTCCCTTGCCATTTAATATAGACTGTTCCTACTAATGTTTATGCACTACTGTTCTAACGCCCGTTATTGTAACGGGCTAAATGACTAGTTTAAAAATATTTTAGCAAACAATGCATTTGTATTTGCTCATTGTAAGCATACAACTGGGTGACTTGACGTGTGGATTATACAACACAGGTAACATGAGATTTTTTTCATGGACATTTTTAATATTGTTTGCTGTTTTCCACCATTGTTCTCCATAGATGTCCATTCTCCAGTCAATAAGAAGCTTTGTTATCTCTGTTCTCCATGAAATAATGAGATTAAAAATTTCTCTGGGCCATCTCTACAATCCGCAGGGGCTAAATAACATTTAAATAAAATTCACTCTTGGGCAGAATATCCCTTTAAGCATGAAAAAAGAAACTGTCATGATTGACATATCCTAATTTTTCCTGAATTCACTGTTTGTTTGTCAATTATGTTATACAGTAAAACCTTTGATTATCCATCAGGGGTCGGGACCGAAGTCATCACGGCAGGGCTGTGGAGTCGGAGTCAAGGAGTCAGAATCAGAGACAATTTTGGGTACCTGGAGTTGGACTCTGAATTCTAATAAATTTAAATTGTAATGAAAAAAAATACAGCAAGTACAAATGTCCCATTTCACAAACAATAGTCATAAATAAGTACTTCTCTGATGTAAGAAAAAAGCCCAGTGCATAGTTGTGAACAAATTAAACTCTTTCACTAGGATAGATTTACCTGATTTACATAAAATAATTTCTCAACTGAAACCCTCCACCTGCATCCTTGACCCAATACCAACAAATTTTTTCAAAGAAGTATCGGGCATGCTAATTGATAGTATTCTTGACATAGTAAATTTGTCATTAGATACGGGGGTCTTCCCAGACTGTCTTAAGACTGCTGTAGTTAAACCCCTACTTAAGAAAAATAATCTCGACCCCTCGGTTCTTGGAAATTTTAGACCCATCTCTAACCTGCCTTTCTTAAGTAAAATTCTGGAGAAGGCACTCATTATGCAGTTAAATGACCACCTCAATAAACATGCTATCCTTGATAAATTTCAGTCAGGTTTTAGAACAAATCACAGCACAGAAACTGCACTTGTTAAAGTAGTACATGACTTGCAGGTAAATGCAGACAGAAGCCATTTTTCTGTTCTCATCCTCTTAGATCTGAGTGCCGCATTTGACACTATTGATCATAATATTCTTAGAAATCACCTTAGTCAATGGGTGGGCGTCTCTGGCAGTGTCTTAAATTGGTTTGAATCCTACCTGGCAGGGAGAAAATTCTTTGTTAGTTGTGGTAATTACAGCTCAAAGACACATGATATCCTATATGGTGTTCCACAAGGCTGTAGCAGTGCTACTTTATAAGAACTGCATCTCCCAGCAGTCCTTGCTGGGGTCAAAGGTGGCCACAGGTAGTTAAAAGGAGAGCAGAGGGCAAAGAGAAAAAAATGTTTGTTTTGTTTTGGTGCGGTGTGTGTTGCGGTTATCTGTCGTTTCTGCCTGCTGTTATTGGAACTCTAATCTTTTTGTCCTGGACTGTATTCGTTTGTTGGGGTCTGGATTGTCTGTCTACCTGTGCACTGAGAACTGTGTTGGATTATTTGGTTTTCCGGAAGAGTGGAGCGCTCCTGAATCAACCATCTGATTTAATCCACATCATCAGTAACTACCGGTAGTACTGTATTTTTCCTTCTCCTTTTCAACATACAGATTGCTGGACTTAACTTGGTCACTTTCATTTTCATCCTGTTTGGTTTATATGGACTTTGCTGTGTGGTGTTTGTGTTTATATGTAATATCGCCAAAGGGGTCAGGGGTGGTATTACTGATTTCATTGTTTATTTTGTGTCATTATATTTGTAATTGTTTGCCTTTCCCAGTGTGCTTTATTGTCTCTGTTGTGAGTGTGTGTGTGGGTCGATCCAAGGCTGGGGACGTTCCTGGGATCTCTTCTATTAAAATAAATAAATCACCGTCATCTTTGACGGTGTGAATCTTAGCGGCCCCTGACCGCTACAGATTTTGGTGAGCCGGGTAGGAGCCAGGTTATTTACGTTCCCTTCTAGCCGACTTTACATACACCTCCGACAGAAGCATGTCTGTTGTAAGCGCAGTGCAGGGCGAGGAGCTTGAGCTGAGTGGACCACTGGTGGATGTACATCCGCAGCCTAGGCCACGTCACGTTACGGTCAGAGCCCCTCCCGAGGAAGAGTTGAGCCTGCTGGATTCCTTGTGTGTCTCCAGTCCGGAGCAGCCCGAGACGGATGAGGGACGGCTTCTGCATGACCTGACGTTGCACCTAGAACAGCTAGAGACGCGGGTGGATCACATCGCCGGCAGTTTTCTCAACCGAGATGAAACCATCCATGATCTCATCGATGCCACGGCCGCCCGAGTTTCCGGCGAGGCGGTTGTGAGGGTGCAGCGTCTATAACAGTCCTTCGCGAAGTGTGTGCAGCGCCTGGAAGCCAATATGAGGGAGGAGATCAGGAGGCAGGTGCAGGATAGCTGGCGTGCCATCACGCAGCCACTGGGGCAGTCGACTCCTTTAGTGGGAGTGGGGATCAACTGGGGACAGTCGTCCTTGTCCGTTGCGATGCCACGGATGGAGTTTCCTAGGCTGGCCCCTCAGTGTGCACCCACGGGCATTGTCAACTTTGTGGAGGAGGTCGACTTGTTCGTGGAACTGCATCCTCTGAGTGGAGCCAAGCTGCGGGGATTCCTGAACACGGCACTCAGTGGGCCGGCGCGCTCTTGGTGGTTTGCTGAGTGGCACAAGTGTAACACCTGGGCGGAGTTTCGCGCTGCCTTCCTGAAAGCGTTCCTGTCAGATGAACACCAGGTGCTGTTGGAAGAAAAGCTCCGGACCTTTGTACAAAAGCCATCGCAGAGTCTCAGGGACTTTGTCTTTGAATTCCGTGCGTTGTGCCTTAAGTGGCGATCTGACATGCGTGAGGAAGAGATATTGCGACGTGTCCTTGACGCTTGTGACCCTCGGGTGGCAGCTACTCTGACGGGGGTCGTGAAGTCGGTTGATGAGTTGGTGAAGGTGGGGTCCCGAGTGGAAAAGGACTGGGCGGCTATCGGGATTAGTGGGTCTCGAAAGGGTCCCACGTCTCGGGATGTCCCCTGTCCCAAACCACGAGGAAAGGCCCCAGTGCCGATCTCACCCTGGTGCAAGCCACCTTGCCCCTCTTAGTGCTGCCCGTACAAGTGCGAGGTGTCACTGGAGAGGCGGTCGTAGATACAGGGAGCACTTATACCCTTATGAAATACAGCTTGTGGGAAAAGCTTAAAGTGCCTCATGAGCAGTTAAGGGGTAGTGCAAAAGTAAAATTCTTTCTTGCGGATGGAAGGGTGCACGGGGCCAGGGGCGGGGTTCCTATGAGGCTCTGCTTACATGAGACACACTGGGAGACAGAGGTTTACATCCTGGAAGATGACCACCTGTCAATGCCCTTATTACTGGGAATGGACTCTCTTGTGGCGGTAGGTCTGACTATCCATCTGTCGCGGCTGGAGTATGAGTTGCCGGGGGGTGAAGTCCATCGGTTTGGGACGAAGGCTCAAAGCAAACTGGTTTGGCCTAACTTGTGTTATTATCTCGCGCAGTTGGTGGATGAGCCCAGCCCAGTAGAGAAGGCTATTCTTGAACAGCCGGAGCTCGTTCAGCCACTGCTTAGGAGGTGGCACTCGGTGTGGATGGACAAATTGGGTCGGACTGAGGTGGTGTGTCATCACATTCACACAGTCGACCCTGTCCCTGTTCGGCACAGAGCCTACAGAGTGTCGCCTCTGAAAAGCGGAATAATCAAGGAATGGGTTGACCAGATGTTGGCAGAGGGGGTCATCGAGCCTTCCACCTCGCCATGGGCTAGCCCTGCGGTGCTCGTTCAGAAGGCCGACGGGACCTACCGATTCTGTGTGGACTATAGGGAGCTGAACAAGAAGACCTTGGATGACGCTTACCCCATGCCACTCATTCATGACATCTTGGAGTCTTTGCATGGGGCAGCAGTATTCAGCTCCCTCGATTTGAAGTCAGGGTATTGGCAGGTGAGGATGGGGAAGAGTAGCATGGAAAAGACGGCCGTCATCACCCCGGAGGGGCTGTTCCAGTTTCGGGTGATGCCCTTTGGACTGAAAAACGTTGGGGCGTCATTCCAACGGCTAATGGAGCAGGTACTCCGGGGACTCATTGGGAAGACCTGTTTTGTTTATATTGATGACATCATTGTATTCTCCCCATCTGTCCAACAACATCTAAAGGACCTCGACCACATCTTCCAGAAACTGCATAAGGCTCATCTCACCCTCAACATCAAGAAGTGTAGATTTCAGCAAGACCATCTGAATTTCCTCGGCCATGTGGTGTCAGCAGACGGGGTCCGAGTGGACCCGAAGAAAATTAAGTCCATCTTGGACTACCCAGCGCCCCAGGAGGTAAAAAGTCTCCAGCGCTTCCTGGGGATGGCTGGGTGGTTCCACAAATTTGTGCATGGGTTTGCCGACATCGCTGCCCCTTTGTTCCAGCTGCTGAGGAAGGGATCCCCCTGGGAGTGGTCACCAACGTGCCAGGACTCTTTTGAAAGACTCAAACAGGCCCTGATATCGCCACCAGTCCTGGCACAGCCTGATCCTTCATTAACCTTTCAGGTCCACACTGACGCAAGTGACCTCGGGCTCGGCGCCGTTCTATCCCAAACTAGCCAAGGAGAGGAAAGAGTGGTGGCCTATGCTTCACGGTCACTAAAGGGAGCCGAGTATAATTATTCCACCACCGAGAAGGAATGCCTCGCTGTCGTGTGGGCCGTGGAAAAGTGGCGGCACTTCCTGGAGGGAACATCGTTTGAAGTCTACACTGACCATAGGGCTCTGACCTGGGCATTCAATTGCCCGAAGACCACGTCTAGGCTAACAAGGTGAGTTTTGCGCCTCCAACAGTTCACGTTCAGGGTGTGCTATCGGAAGGGTTGTGCTAACGTTGTGCCCGATGCCTTATCACGGGTTCACGAGCCCGCGCCAGTGGTATGTGCGGTATTGGTCTCTAACCCTTGGCCTGATCTTCCCCTGAACATGCAAGAAATCGTTCAATCTCAAGCAGCCAGTACTGTATGTCAGGGGTTGAGAGAGGGCTCGGGGGGGAGGCCTGACCGCATACATTATAGGGAACTTCAAGGGGCACTCTATCGCTGTGTTCCAACAAAAGATCGGGGTTACCATTATCAGTTGGTAGTGCCCGAGACATATGTGCCCAAGTTCCTACAGTATTATCATGATAGCCCGATCGGTGGTCAAGACACTGTTTAAAATCTTGGAGGTGGCATGGTGGCCGACTGTACGCAAAGACGTCTGGTCCCATGTCCAGACTTGTACCACCTGCCAGCAATACAAAACCCCACCTGGTCTCCCCTCGGGACAGCTTCAGCCAGTAACCATCACTACCCCAGGGGAAAGCCTAGGCATGGACCTAATGGGACCATTTCCTGCTAGCAAGGACCGGAAGACCTACCTGATGGTGGTTGTGGACTATTTTACTCGCTGGGTGGAGCTATTCCCTTTGGCTAATGCCACCGCCAAGAAGATATGTTCCACCCTGAAGGATGAGATATTTACCTGATGGGGGGTGCCGAAGAACATCATCACAGATCGGGGCCCGCAGTTTACTGGCTCAGAGGCTGAAGAATTGTGGAAACAGTGGGGAGTGGTTCACCTGAAAACGACAGCATACCATCCCCAATCAAATCGCACTGAGCGGGTGAATCGGACCCTGAAGACCATGATAGCATCCTTCGTCGGAGACCACCATCAGGATTGAACAAAGTGGCTGCCTGAGCTGCGGTTCGCATTGAACACGGTGGTGCACGAGGTTACAGGTGAAACCCCTGTATTGTTAGCTTTAGGCAGACAGATAAATGGTCCACTAGAAAGGATCATTGAGCTCAACCCACCTAAACCAGACACATCACTACATAATCACTTGCAAAGTATTCAACAAATCACACAACGGGTAAAGGAGAGGATGGTGAGGTCCCAGTCCAGACAATCTCAATCGTACAACCAGAGACATAAGCCTGTGCAATTCTCGGTTGGGGAGAAGGTCTGGATCAGGACTGATCCCCTCTCCAAAGCCTCTGAGAAATTCACGGCTAAACTGGCTCCTAAGTGGTTCGGCCCAGCTACGGTTGTCCAAAAGAAGGGACCAGTGACCTACGCAATAGAGTGGGGATTGCCAGGGACTAAGAAAATAGACACTGTAAACATCTCTAATCTCAAGCCTTGGTTCGGCCATACACCACGGCCTGGGGGTGGGGATTGTAGCAGTGCTACTTTATAAGAACTGCATCTCCCAGCAGTCCTTGCTGGGGTCAAAGGTGGCCACAGGTAGTTAAAAGGAGGGCAGAGGGCAAAGAGAAAAAAAGTTTGTTTTGTTTTGGTGCGGTGTGTGTTGCGGTTATCTGTCGTTTCTGCCTGCTGTTATTGGAACTCTAATCTTTTTGTTCTGGACTGTATTTGTTTGTTGGGGTCTGGATTGTCTGTCTACCTGTGCACTGAGAACTGTGTTGGATTATTTGGTTTTCCGGAAGAGTGGAGCGCTCCTGAATCAACCATCTGATTTCATCCACATCATCAGTAACTACCGGTAGTACTGTATTTTTCCTTCTCCTTTTCAACATATAGATCGCTGGACTTAACTTGGTCACTTTCATCTTCATCCTGTTTGGTTTATATGGACTTTGCTGTGTGGTGTTTGTGTTTATATGTAATATCGCCAAAGGGGTCAGGGGTGGTATTACTGATTTCATTATTTATTTTGTGTCATTATATTTGTAATTGTTTGCCTTTCCCAGTGTGCTTTATTGTCTCTGTTGTGAGTGTGTGTGTGGGTCGATCCAAGGCTGGGGATGTTCCTGGGATCTCTTCTATTAAAATAAATAAATAACCGTCATCTTTGATGGTGTGAATCTTAGCGGCCCCTGACCGCTACAAGGCTCTATCCTGGGTCCGCTGCTCTTCTCAATCTACATGCTTCCATTAGGTCAGATCATCTCAGGGCACAACGTGAGGTACCACAGCTATGCTGATGACGCACAGCTGTATTTATCAATAGCACCTGATGACCCCGATTCTCTTGATTCACTAACACAATGTCTAACTTGTATCTCAGAATGGATGAATAGTAACTTTCTCAAGTTAAATAAAGAGAAAACTGAAATCTTAGTGATTGGCAATAATGGATACAATGAGGCTATTAGAAATAAACTGGATACATTAGGATTAAAAGTCAAGATGGAGGTAAAAAGCTTAGGGATAACTGTTGACTGTAATCTACATTTTAAATCGCATATTAATCAGATCACTAGGACAGCATTTTTTCACTTAAGAAACAGCAAAAGTTAGACCTCTTATATCATTGAAAGATGCTGAAAAATTAGTTCACGTGTTTGTTTTCAGTCGTCTAGATTACTGTAACGCACTCTTCTCAGGACTACCCAAAAAAGACATAAATCATTTGCAACTAGTGCAGAATGCAGCTGCTAGAATCCTAACCGGGAAAAGAAAATCCGATCACATTTCTCCAGTTTTGATGTCACTACACTGGTTACCTGTGTCATTCAGGATTGACTTTAAAATTCTGCTTATGGTTTATAAAGCCTTAAATAATCTCGTCCCATCTTATATATCGGAATGTCTGACACCTTATATTCCAAATCGTAACCTCAGATCCTCAAATGAGTGTCTCCTTAGAATTCTAAGAGCAAAACTTAAAAGAAGTGGTGAGGCGGCCTTCTGCTGTTATGCACCTAAAATCTGGAATAGCCTGCCAATAGGAATTCGCCAGGCTAATACAGTGGAGCACTTTAAAAAATCTGCTGAAAACATATTATTTTAACATGGCCTTCTCATAACTTCACTGTAATTTAAATCCTGATACTCTGTATATCCAATTCATTATAATAACTATTCATGGTGGCTCTAAAATCTGTACTAACCCCTACTCTCTCTTCTGTTTCCTTTTCCGGTGTCCTTTTGGTGGCAAGCCACCACCATCTACTCAAAGCACCGTGATGTTCCAATAATGATGGATGGATTAAAAGCCAGAAGTCTGTATGACCATCACCATCAAGTGACTCCGTGAGAACCCTAACTACAAAGAGGACTATTTCATTTATGTTAGGTAGAATGCCCAGAGGGGACTGGGTGGTCTCGTGGCCTGGAACCCCTGCAGATTTTTTTTTTTTTTCTCCAGCCGTCTGGAGTTTTTTTTTGTTTTTTCTATCCACCCTGGCCATCGGACCTTGCTCCTTTTCTATGTTAACTAATGTTGTCTTATTTTAATTTCTTGTTTTCTCTTTTATTTTTATTTTCCTCATTATGTAAAGCACTTTGAGCTGCTTTTTGTATGAAAATGTGCTATATAAATAAATGTTGTTGTTGTTGTTGTGTTACTACTAGTGTGAAGTTCAGCTAAGCTATTATACAACCAGACATTTACATATTGTAATCTGGATTATGGTACATTACAAAAAGTGTTTTCATTTTATTTCAGATATAATGTGTTTAACAAGTTCATTTGAGTGTAAACAAATGTAACGATGTAGGTGTAGGTGTGTGCTGTGGCCTGATGTGTGTTATGGGGTTCTGTCTGCACTCTCCACATATGCTCCCACCCAGGGCTGAACTTTAGCATAACTTTGCAAACCACCTCTTCTAGAAGATTTTGAAATTAAAAAGGAACAGATTCTACTGTATGTATTGTGACAGATAATGTTTCTAATATGTTAAGCACATGAATGAATAAAGTGGATAAAGAAAGTGACGAACAGACTGTTTTCAGCTCTAAAAATAATCAAGTCAGATTTAAGAGCTTCTATGAAAGAGGATCTGGCAGAAGCAATTCTGTTTATTAGAACATTGCATTGAGTTAATTTTGGATTGCATTTAACAGCTATTCCACTCTACAACTGTATTTGAAGTTTAATATA
Organism: Erpetoichthys calabaricus; assembly: GCF_900747795.2. Lineage (NCBI taxonomy): Eukaryota > Metazoa > Chordata > Cladistia > Polypteriformes > Polypteridae > Erpetoichthys > Erpetoichthys calabaricus. Next base: position 135,998,981 of record NC_041402.2, on the reverse strand, counting down.
TAAACTGTTTTTTGTTCATGTAGTTAAGCTTTGTTTTTGTTTTAAAACTACCGAAGAATGTGGTTTATATTTTTTGAACTGATAAAGTTCCTGTTCCTGATTTTTATGCATGCTACTACTTTATAGCCACTTGATAAAAACAATGAAACCTTATTGTTTTCATTTTTTTGTTTAACTGGCCAATACGGTAAAGAGTCAGCTTCCAAGCCAGTAGATATGTGGTTAAATGACATGTAAGTTGCCTTCTTTCAATCAACATGGAAAATACATTAGCATATTAAATAGAGAGGAGTTGGAGTTGGAGTCAGAAGTACTGGAAACTAAGGAGTCGGAGTCGAAGAATTTATCTACCAACTCCACAGCCCTGCGTCACGGATAAGAGAAAGTGTCACCCATTTCTATTTCTTTGACTTTGATATGTGGTTAGTGTTTTGGGCACTGTCAATTTTATTTCTGATATCCAGTTTTGATTTACACATCATTTCTTGGATTTCATCTTTTCTCCTTAAAAACTTTAACTGGCTTTCTTCAGTCAGAAACAAAACCCTGACCAGGATTTGACTGTTCAGCCTCTAAAACAGGCTTTACCACAGGCGGCCTGACCCCAAAATCATAATGCGGCCATCAAGGCCTGCACAGGCCCAAAATGGGGTCCAGGTTTTTAAAAGTTCAAAATACTTTAAATGCACAAAAATGCAGTGTAAAGGAAAGGATAACTGTAAACTGCCAGTTTAAACGGAGAAAGCAAAACAAAGTATCTTTATAAATAATGAATGTAAATAAACAAGGTGAAGCACAAAAATGGCAAGGCACAGGATAAGGGCCAAAAAAAAAGACCTACAGCTCCCCCTGATATACCCCCTGTGGGTGGTCCCTCAGCAGTAATATATTTGTGGCCCCATCATTTCTGTTTCCACTCATAGTACAAAAGGGCCATAAGTAAACAGCATAAATTACCATTACATAAATAGTAAACAATAAATAAACTTAATATGAATAAAAATGGCTTAAAAACAAAGTGATAATTTAAAAAGAATAGAAACACCCAAATGCCTGTTTTGCCTAAACTGCTTATCTAAGAGCCTTAAATAACTTCAGACCAGTTGTGTTACGTAACTTCTTATATCATGAAATCCTTTGAGAAGTTGATTAAGACAGAGCTGGTAAATAAAACTCAGACCCTTACCAATTTACATACTGAGAAAACAAGAGGTGAAGGACACCATAACTACTGTTCTGAATATACGAAATGTGTATTTAGCAGGCTCATCTACCTGTATAGCTCTGAGTTTACCTTTTAATCCTCATAGTGTTGCTGGCTTTGTCCAGATGGGAAAAAGCCTTATGGAGAAGAAAGATAATTGCATCTTCCAATCTAGTCTTTATCCAATAACCAAACAGCAGTGGGTCCAAATGGTCTTTCACAATAGGACTTATAGAGTTCAGGGCCAGCCTCTTGAAGGTCCTCATGATGTGTTACATATGAACATATGAACCACATGTCTGTTATCATCAGGTGGAAAGGCCACCTTCTTCCATTGCTCTTTGGTCCAGCTCTGATGCTTACGTATGCAGCTCCATACAAGGCAAGCCACGATGTACTGTGTGTTTTGACACCTTTCTTCAATGACCATGTTTAAGATTTTCAGTAGTTAGTACTACAGTGCGGTTTCTGTGTAATTGCTCCAGATGAGCTGGTCTTTACTCCCCGCCCATAACCCTGTCCCTAGTCCACCAGTTGTACTTTCTTGGACCACTTTTTGTTAAGTTCTAATCACTGCATACTGGGAATACCCCATAAAACCTGATATTTTGGAGATGCCCTGACCCTGTTGTTTAGTTATCACAATTTGTTCCTTGTTAATAAAGCTTAGATTTTTATGTGTGTCCATTTTTCCTGCTTCCAACCATCACCTCCTAATATATCCCACCCCTTGACAGTTGACATTATAACAAGATAATCAATGTTATTCACTTCACCTGTCAGTAGCTTTAATGTTGTGGCCAATTTGTGTCAAAGTTTAGAAACTACAGTATCTTAGATAATAATTTTAATTGGAACACTAATAGAAAAAAGTACTCTAAATACAATCAGCATGTATTTCTGCTCTGTAAACTGAAAACTGAAGTGGACAAGGACCATATACTGTCCTTTTATCACAGTTCAATCCAGTCTGTCATTACTTTCAACTTCATTACAATTGTTTAGTGGTATAACAAATGAAAATTTAGAAAGGCTGTTGCAGATTACCAAACATTCAGTCAAAATCATTGGGGCTCATTTGGAAGATTTGGTAAATGTGTGTCAAAGGGCAAGGTTAAAAAAAACTGGAAATCATCTCAATTGAGATAGACATCCATTACTCGCAGAACTTAATTTCAGTTAATCACGGAGGATAGTTGTACCAAACACCCCCACAAGCTATTCTGGAATGTCTTTTCCTCCCAGCACCATATGTCTTTTTAATAAGGTATACTGTATTAGAGACAATAAAAAATTACAGAAGTGTGGAATTTTCCATATACATCATGTAACCATTTTAGGTAAAAACATTCTTTGAAACTGCTAAAAGTAGATAGCAAAGAGGTTGTTGTAAATATTTTAGAGTTTCTGTGTAGGTTTTAATCTGCCTTGTCTTTACTTTTTTTTATTTCTGTTTGTTATTAGATGCAACTGAGAAGGCAAACTTCTTGTTACATTTGCATCACTAAATAAAAACCTTGAACCTTGAATTTCTTACATATGCCTACAGGTATATGCTCACACCATACAAATTTGTTTGACGGTTGTAGTATTCTAACATTCACATTCTCACTATCTTTCTTCTCTTGTAAACAATATTTGAATATTAATGCAGACTCAAAACCAGTCTGTTCTTTCTTGGTTTTAATTTAAACTTTCCCTGCTGTTCAATGAAATTATACTTTGCATTTCACGCTGTATAATATATTAATTTGATCTAATAGATTTAAAAGATCTATACAACTTCTTCTTCGTTCGGCTGCTCCCGTTAGGGGTTGCCACAGCGGATCATCTTTTTCCATATCTTTCTGTCCTCTGCATCTTGTTCTGTTACACCCATCACCTGCATGTCCTCTCACCACATCCATAAACCTTCGCTTAGGCCTTCCTCTTTTCCTCTTCCCTGGCAGCTTTATCCTTAGCATCCTTCTCCCAATATACCCAGCATCTCTCCTCTGCACATGTCCAAACGCAATCTCGCTTCTCTGACTTTGTCTCCCAACCGTCCAACTTGAGCTGACCCTCTAATGTACTCATTTCTAATCCTATCCATCCTCGTCACACCCAGTGCAAATCTTAGCATCTTTAACTCTGCTACCTCCAGCTCTGTCTCCTGCTTTCTGGTCAGTGCTACTGTCTCCAACCCATATAACATAGCTGGTCTCACTACCATCCTGTAGACCAGGCATGTGCAACCTTGACAGGACTATGGGCCGGATTAGAAAGTAGAACGATTACGCGGGCCGGAGTACTTCAGGATATATATGTATTTCTGAAAATCGAAAATGCAAGAAGGCCAAAAAAAAAACAACAAATATTTATTAATATATTATTTAATAAAAACTCTTTATTAATGCAACGATTGAGATTGCATGGTGGACACAAGCTTATCAATATTAGGAGATATTGTGGACGTGGAAACTCGCAACGTGTTTTCTAGGTGGTCATCAGTAATTCGCGTCCTGGTTTTGGATTTTACGAAGTTCATCCTTGAAAAAAGTTGCTCATATTTATAGGTGCTGCCAAACAGAGTCATTCTTTTCTGAGCAAAAGCTGTCAGCTTTGGAAACTTGTCACGTGGGAAATAGTTTTTATAAAAGTCAAGTAATTCAATATCATTGAATTTTGATTTCAGGACAAGGTTCTCTTGTAGTTCAATTAATTCCATTTGCAATGAAAGTGGAGCTAGTTCGACATCAACATCAAATGGACAAGAGAAAATTTGCAAGTTTTCTTCTTGATTTTTAAAATCACAGAACCTAGTGTTGAATTCTCCACTCAATGAATTTAATTCATTCGCAAACGATTCACAATCAAAATCTTTGTGGTTCGCAAGTGTGGGAAAATGATAAGTATTACCTTCCTTTAATTGGCTTTCCCAGAGTCGAAGCTTATTTTGAAATGATTTTATGTGTCCATAAAGCTCATGAATCATTTGTCCCTGGGTTTGTAATTTAGCATTAAGTTCATTTAGATGTGTAGTTAGGTCGACAAGAAATGCAAGATCACACAGCCAGGGTTTGTTTTCTAGCTCAGGAATAGGTTTTCCTTTCATGTCCATGAAAAGAGATACCTAATTTCTCAAATCATAAAAACGTTTCAACATTTTTCCCTTGCTAAGCCAACGCACTTCACAATAAAATGTAAGATCTTCATGGTCAGAAAGAACGTCAGCCAGAAATTCTTGAAATTGGCGGTGATTTAGCGCCCTGGATTTAATGAAGTTTATACATGCAGTTGTTGTGCCCATTACATGCGCAAATTTAACTGATTTTGCACATAAGTTTTGCTGGTGTATAATGCAATGCAATACCGACAAATCTTCGGTATTGATTTTGTTAACTTGATAATTCGGTTTTTATTTGGGCAACAACTCCGATGTTTGGTCCAATCATCGATGGAGCTCCATAGGTGGATATTCAACATAACTTTTCCCACTTTAAATCAAATACAGAAAAAACAGTTTTTACTTCCTGGAAAATGTCTTCACCCCTTGTTGTATTCTTCATTGGTTGGAGAGCAAGCAATTCTTCCGTACAATTGAAGCTAGTGTCAACTCCGTGAATAAATATAGCCAATTGAGCGGTATCGTTGGAGTCTGTACTGTCATCAAGAGCAATGGAAAATGCTTCAAATTTTGATGCAATATTTTTAATGCTTAATTTTATGTCACTGGCCATTTCGTCGATTCGTCGGGTTATTGTCCAACGAGAAAGACTTATCTTTTCCATTTCATGGCTTTTCTCTGGACACAGAACTTTCGTGACTGCAGTCAGGCATTCCTTGACAAACTCGCCTTCAGAATATGGTTTTGAGTGCTTCGCAATTTTTCGCTAACAATAAAACTTGCATGAACAATATTGTCAGCTACATCAGTATGTTTGCGGAATAACATCTGTTGTGCTGATACACATTTTTTCAAATTTTGTATCTTATCTGTTCTTAGTTTACCCTTGTAACTATTGTAATTAGCGTGTTTTGTATTGTAGTGTCTTTTTAAATTGTATTCCTTTAAAACTGAAATAGTTTCCAAGCATATCAAACAAAAAGGTTTTTCTTTCTGCATTATAAAAAATAATCATTAGTCCATTTCTCTTGAAATGTACGACTCTCAGCGTCCACTTTTCTCTTCTTTGTTGAAGCCATCTTAATTAGGGTTTGATCAAAAATTCACAAGTATTTGAAAGTATTGAAATGTAGGCCGATATAGCGTGAAACTCGAAACAACATGCAGATAGGTACAGCACTAGCAAAAACCATGAAAAGACTGCGCTATGCTACGCACAACAGCAGAGCAGAGAGATGCAGCAGAGTCAACGACTACGTGACTACGAGCTCTTGCACATTTTAAACGTGTGACAGTTCCGGATGTGCCGTAAAAGTGGGGGAAGCACAATATAAAGTACTTCAGAAAGCACTGGCCGCATCATACTATCAAACATAATCCAACAATACCACAAGAACAAACAAGCATTACCAAGAGGGTTAACGGGCCAGATTCAATGATATTTGGAAAAGTCGTCGCAGGCCATATAAAATCAGTACGCGGGCCGGATTCGGGCCGTGGGCCGTAGGTTGCACATGCCTGCTGTAGACCTTCCCTTTCACTCTTGCTGATACCCGTCTGTCACAAATTACTCCTGACACTCTTCTCCACCCATTCCACCCTGCCTGCACTCTCTTTTTCACCTCTCTTTCACAGTCCCTATTACTCTGTACTGTTGATCCCAAGTATTTAAACTCATCCACCTTCGCCAACTCTACTCCGTGCATCCTCACCATTCCACTGACCTCCCTCTCATTTACACACATGTATTCTGTCTTGTTCCTACTGACCTTAATTCCTCTCCTCTCTAGAGCATATCTCCACCTCTATAGGGTCTCCTCAACCTGCTCCCTACTATCGCTGTAGATCACAATGTCATCAGCAAACATCATAGTCCAAGGGGACTCCTGTTTAATCTCGTCTGTCAACCTGTCCATCACCATTGCAAATAAGAAAGGGCTCAGAGCCGATCCCTGATGTAATCCCACCTCCAATTTGAATGCATCTGTTACTCCTACTGCAGACCTCACCACTGTCACACTTCCCACGTACATATCCTGTACAACTCTTACGTACTTCTCTGTCACTCCTCCTCTCGAGGCACCCTGTCATATGCTTTCTCCAGGTCCACAAAGATGCAATGCAACTCCTTCTGGCCTTCTCTAAACTTCTCCATCAACATCCTCAGAGCAAAACATTGCATCTGTGGTGCTCTTTCTTGGCATGAAACCATACTGCTGCCCAATAATCATCACCTTACTTCTTAACCTAGCTTCCACTACTCTTTCCCATAACTTCATGATGTGGCTCATCAATTTTATTCCCCTGTAGTTACTGCAGTCCTGCACACCCCCCTTATTCTTAAATATTGGCACCAGTACACTTCTCCACTCCTCCAGCATCCTCTCACTTTCCAAGATTCCATTAAACAATCTGATTAAAAACTCCACTGCCATCTCTCCTAAACACCTCTATGCTTCCATAGGTATGTCATCTGGACCAATGGCCTTTCCATTTTTCATCTTCTTCATAGCTGTCCTTACTTCCTCCTTGCTAATCTATTGCACTTTCTGATTCATTATCTCCACATCATCCAACCTCTTCTCTCTCTCGTTCTCTTCATTCATCAGCCTCTCAAATTACTCTTTCCATCTGCTCAACACACTCTCCTCGCTTGTGAGTACGTTTCCATCTTTATCCTTTATCACCCTAACCTGCTGCACATCTTTCCCAGCTTGGTCCCTCTGTCTAGTCAATCAGTACAGGTCCTTTTCTCCCTCCTTAGTGTCCAACCTCTCATACAACTCATCATATTCCTTTTTTTTAGCCTTCGCCACCTCTCTCTTCACCTTGCGCCATATCTCCTTGTACTCTTGTGCATTTCTCTGACTATCTCACTTCTTCTTTGCCATTCTCTTCCTCTGTATACTCTCCTGTATTTCCTCATTCCACCACCAGGTTTCCTTTTCCTTCCTCTTTCCAGATGTCACGCCAAGCACCCTTCTTGCTGTCACCCTTACTACATCTGCTGTTGTTTCCCAGCTGTCTGGTAACTCTTCACTGCCACCCAGTGCCAGTCTCACCTTCTCCCTAAACTCAATCTTGCAGTTTTCTTTTTTCAACTTCCACCATTTGATTCTTGGCTCTGTCCTTACTCTCTTCCTCTTCTTGATCTCCAACGTCATCCTACAGACCACCATCCTATGCTGCTTAACTACACTTTCCCCTGCCACCACTTTGCAGTCTTCAATCACCTTCAGTTCAGCTATTCTGCATAGGATGTAATCTACCTGTGTGCATCTTCCTCCCCTCTTGTACGTCACCTTATGTTCCTCCCTCTTCTTAAAATATGTATTCACCACAGCCATGTCCATCCTTTTGGCAAAATCCACTATCCTCTGACCTTCTTCATTCCTCTCCTTGACACCATACCTACCCATCACCTCCTCATCTCCACTGTTCCCTTCACTAACATGCCCATTGAAATCCGCTCCAATCACCACTTTCTGTCCCTTGGGTACACTGTTCATCACTTCATCCAACTCACTCCAAAAATCTTCTTTCTCACTCATTGCACACCCAACTTGCGGTGTATATGCACTAACAACATTTCTCATCACACCTCCAATTTCCAGTTTCATAATCATTACTCTGCCTGATACTCTTTTCACCTCCAAAACACTCTTTTCCTATTTCTCCTCCCATCCATACCATGATAGAATAATTTGAATCCACCTCCAATCCACCTGGTCTTACTCTCCTTCCATTTAGTCTCTTGCACGCACAATATATTAACCTTCCTTCTCTCCATCATATCTGCTAACTATACAATAATCACCTTAAACTCAGCTTCACCATACATACTGTGAATTTTGCATTGCTTCTGTACTTGATTTGTAAACATTGGTTTGAAATTTATGGTTAAAATTTTTCACATACACTTATAAGTACCTCCTTGTTCACATGAGTGGTACATTTTTTTAGCTTATATGTGACATGTTGATTTGCCATAGTGATCACTTTGGATACTTGATACTATAATCTTTCTTGTTCATTAATGTACTTTGTAATGGTACTGTGATGGTGCGGGTCCTGCTCCATGCTCCCTATTGTTGTTTTGGGAGCCTCTTGAACCCAGCACCATTGGTAGTGTAACTATACAAGCTGTGCAATGAGGACAAATCACACATGGAGCAAGGGGGTGGTGTAAAATTGTCCCCTGCTTTTAAAAACTATCAAAACAGTGTTCAAATAAAAAGTGCAGTTCTTTATAGTTCCATAAATAATCCATAAAAATCACAAGTGATAAGTGGAGGTTAAAATCCATAATAAATAAGTCCATTAAAAAATGAGGTTAAAATAATTGTTGGAAGTTGTCCTTTTTAAAAACCTTTTGCCTTCTCCTTTTAACTGGTAGCTCCGCTGCTTCTCCCATATGGGCCTTAAAACAGGGGAGTCGCCCTATCCGCAGGTGTACCTGACTCCCAACTGGTCTGGTAGCCTTCCGTTCCCCTGGCTACATATAGCTTGCTTACCGGACCGAGACTCAGGCCCCTATTAGCCAGGGCACTCACACTGGGGCTGTCCCTCCTAAGCCTCCTCAACTCCTGCTGCCTTCTCTGCCTTACACGACGAGCTGTCCATGATCCTGGTCATTCTTCTTCTAAAAAGCTCAGCAGGAGTGATCCAATCCATCCGCCTCCCTTACACCCTGCCAGGGCTCTCCTTCCAACTGCCTGCCTTTGCTGAAGTGAGCCTCCTCTCTCTCACTCGCTTGCTCCCGCACCAGCTTTTTTCTCCTCCTGCCTTCTTCTTTCTCTAACCTCCTTTCTCTCTTATTCCTTCACTTTCTTTCTTTCTTTCTTTCTTTCTTTCTTTCTTTCTTTCTTTCTTTCTTTCTTTCTTTCTTTCTTTCTTTCTTTTTTTCTTTCTTTCTTTCTTTCTTTCTTTCTTTCTTTCTTTCCACCCATCCACACTCGTGAATCTACATTTTATAATGGGGATGAGGCACAAGTATAGCGATTAACAGCATCAATTATGGACATGGGCGATCCCGCACCTGTGCACTTCAGTGCAGAAATGCCCACACCCGCATTGTGCCCGGGAACTGCTACCACCACACTACCATACCCCCACCTTAAGTTGCGAGTGTGGAGATTATTTATTTAAAAACTGGCCATCTTGTTCCATACTTTACTTTGTATGTAAAGCGACCTTGGGTTTGTGAAAGGCGCTCAATAAATGTAACATATGTGAAGGATGGCCGGCAGTTCAGTCCGGCCGGGACGTTCCTGGAAAAGAGGAATGGAGGAAGGCAGCCTTTTCAGGGCACTGCATCCCCCGGGACACTAGGTGGCATGGCAACAGTTCCCCGGATTCACTCAGGGCATCCTGGGACATGAAGTCCGTTTCCTCAGCCCTGTTGGGTGCCGTGGGTGCCGCCAGGGGGAGTTCACAAAGAACCTGGGGACTCCTATTGTTACAACAACCCGGAAGTACATCGGAGTCACGAGGACAGAAGCCCGCAGTAATTCCGGGCTACTTGAGAATGGATGATGTGGCGTTGAACCCAGGAGAAACCTGGCCATGGACAAGTCCTGGTCATTGACTATTTAAAGGACTGGTGAAGACCCAGCAAGGAGAGCTGGAGTTGGGTGGTAGAGTGACGGAGCTGCTGGGAGGAGTGGAGGATTGTGATTAGTGTATTGATTATTGATTATTCTTTATTATTATTGTTATTGGAGAATTGTGGAGTGTCCGGTGCTTTGTGCACTTATTGAAGAAAATATTAAAAGTCTTCTTGGTGCTTTTTACAAGTGTGTCTTGGACGTCTGTCTGGTGGGTTTAGCGGGGCAACAGCGCCTCTAGCGTCCACATCTATTATTATTATTATCTATGCTAATAAAAGGCAAAGCCCTCACTGACTGACTGACTGACTGACTGACTGACTGACTGACTGACTGACTGACTCACTCACTCACTCACTCACTCACTCACTCACTCACTCACTCACTCACTCACTCACTCACTCACTCACTCACTCACTCACTCACTCATCACTAATTCTCCAACTTCCCGTGTAGGTGGAAGGCTGAAATTTGGCAGGCTCATTCCTTACAGCTTACTTACAAAAGTTAGGCAGGTTTCATTTCAAAATTCAAAGCGTAACGGTCATAACTGGAACCTCTTTTTTGTCCATATACAGTAATGGACGGCAGCTCGCTGGCCGTGGGAGGCGGGGTTGCGGGGGTTGCGTATTGCGTCATCACACCTCACACGTAATCACGTAAACTGACTGTGAAGGAGAAAGGACGGCCTTATATGGCATTCGTTTATAAAACAGCGGACAGGCTGTGTAAAGGCAGCTTCACAAAAAAACAGATCCTTAACAAATTGTTATTGGTATATTTTCCCTCAGTTTAAAAAGGTTTTCTTTTCTTCTTAATAAAAAGTTAAAAGCAGAACTTCGCCGCTGCAAAGTGCACCTGACTTTATTGAAAAGAAACTAAACTTGCAGCACCGCCGCTATTCAATGACACTTGCCTAACGCCTGATTTTATTGAAAAGAAACTAAACTTGCAGCGCCGCCGCTATTCAATGACACTCGCCCAACGCCTGACTTTATTGAAAAGAAACTAATCTTGCAGCGCCGCTATTCAATCACGCGCCGCTATTCAATGACACTTGCCTAACGCCTGACTTTATTGAAAAGAAACCAAACTTGCAGCGCCACTGCTATTCTATGACACTTGCCTAACGCCTGACTTTATTGAAAAGAAACCAAACTTGCAGCGCCGCCGCTATTCTATGACACTTGCCTAACGCCTGACTTTATTGAAAAGAAACTAAATTTGCAGTGCCGCTATTCAATGACACTTGCCTAACGCCTGACTTTATTGAAAAGAAACCAAACTTGCAGCGCCGCCGCTATTCTATGACACTTGCCTAATGCCTGACTTTATTGAAAAGAAACTAAATTTGCAGTGCCGCTATTCAATGACACTTGCCTAACGCCTGACTTTATTGAAAAGAAACTAAACTTGCAGCGCCGCTCTTCAATTACGCGCCGCTATTCAATGACACTTGCCTAACGCCTGACTTTATTGAAAAGAAACTAATCTTGCAGTGCCGCTATTCAATGACACTTGCCTAACGCCTGACTTTATTGAAAAGAAACTAAACTTGCAGTGCCGCTATTCAATGACGCGCCACTATTCAATTACACTTGCCTTACGCCTGATGAGCCAAGAATTAGGGCGAAACACGTGTCGCGTACTCTTTGTATTATTTGACAGTAAACTATTTTCAACCATTCTATGATCTGCTTCTCACAACTGAAGGCACCGTGGCTGATGTTAGCTGACTTGCTGGCCAACCATAAGCGTTACCTGGTAGGTAACCACCCATACAATCAGATTGTGATTCAGACTACGAATGCCGTGAATGTAATTACCCCGATCTACATACTAGAGAAAACCTCAATGAAGAAGAAACAGTGTGTAAGCATACATATTAACACATGTGCAATTAAACGTGTGCATTTACGGGGTGATTTCTCAGGCTTAAAAGCTCGCCTTTGTTAAAAAGGTAAATGCAAACTGTTTTCATTCTGAAGGGCACAAACCACGTTGGATTTCAGCTGTTAAACGCGCAAAAATGTCGGTACACCAGATAAATAAGCGCAACATATTATCAGTTGTATTGTATGCTTACAATACATACAGAAATGTGTTAATCGTTAACTAATAGTATGGGATGGTGTTTTTCGACTCGCGCCTTGATTTAAACGATTCCATGTCTTGGTGGGTTTGCGTAGCTTATTGTCAATATCTTTACACCTGTTTTTAAGACTTATTGACTGAAACGGGCTTTCATGAAAGAAGTTAGGGCTTTGCTACAGGATACACCCTCCACAAGTTAAGGAAGTAAAAATAAAGGTATATATTTCTGTTTTATTTAAACCTTTTAAGTTCGTATGCATAGCCCCATTTGGCTGTTTTAGTTTTTTTTTTCTTTCTTCAGTAATATTTAATCTCCTTAAAGAAAAACAACATATGCATTTTACTTTTTTGGTATCTCTTTAGTAATATTTTAGTGTAAAAGGATAACCAGTATTTAAACCTTTTATGTTACTTTATAAAGTTATTTTACACAATGTTGAAAAATTAATAAGAACGCTACATATTTTGGCAGCTGCTGCTTTAATTTTCAATGAAATGAAAAAAGCTCTCCAAGAGAAAACCTCAATGAAGAAGAAAAAAAAGGCGAAACCCTCATTTATAAAGGTTTGCTGCAGATGACTTAACTGAAAATAAATGAATAGTTCCTATGTGTATAATACATATTTATCTATTTGACTTATGCCTTTATTCCAGCAACTTGCAACATCTGAGGTATAATTTGTTACATTACTTTTGTTTTTTGCAGCACAGGCAGGTGAAGTGACTTCCTCAGGGACACACAGTGGTGTCAGTACCAGGATTTGAACTGACAAGCTCCGGGTTTGCTGAAATATTACTGAAGAAAGAAAAAAAACGAAAACGGGCAAATGGGTCTGTGCATACAACTGTCCATCCATCCATTATCCAACCCGCTATATCCTAAATACAGGAGCCAATCCCTGCCAACACAGGGCACAAGGCAGGAAACAAACCCCGGGCAAAGTGCCAGCCCACCGCAGGGCGCACACACCCACACACACCCACACACCAGGGACAATTTAGAATCGCCAATGCACCTAACCTGCATGTCTTTGGACTGTGGGAGGAAACTGGAGTACCCGGAGGAAACCCAGACAGACACGGAGAGAACATTCAAACTCCACGCAGGGAAGCGAACCCGGGTCTCCTAACTGGCACCTTTCACTGCGCCACCATACCACCCGCATACAAACTTAAAAGGTTTAAATAAAACAGAAATATATACCTTTATTTTTACTTCCTTAACTTGTGGAGGGTGTATCCTGTAGCAAAGCCCTAACTTTTTTCATGAAAGCCCCTTTCAGTCAATAAGCCTTAAAAACAGGTGTAAAGCTAACCTTGCAGCACCGCTATTCAATTACACTTGCTTAACGCCTCTCCTAAGGGGAGATACTGTGGGATCTGGGCATCAGTCAAAGCACCAATCACAGGCCCGATTAGAAAGCGGGAAGCTGTGATTTGTCGTCTCCCTCCCATGTAACAATCACAGCCCGTGTTACAACGCACTATGTATGTATGTATATATGCATATATATGTATATATAGATATGTGTATATGTAGATATGTATATATATGTATATGTATATATATATGTTTACATAACCTCTTTAACACACTAGTTCTCTGCTGCGAAGCGCGGGTATTTTGCTAGTTATTATTATATATCAATCCAAAGATGACAAAAATTCAAAAGTAAATGTTTGTTTATGCATCAATTATTTATTTTCTAACCTGCTGAACTCAATTCAAAGATATTGCAGGGAGCAGCCTGTCCCAGCCACAGCACAGAGCCACAATCCATTACAAGGCCTACTGATGCACAAATCTACTTAGATGGGATTTAAATAATATCACACATAGAGATAGGAAAATGATGCTGAAGCATCGAAGCTTGTGTCAGTCAATCTGAAACATAGTGAGTCAAATCACTGTGTCGGAGCTAGTGTCAAAACACTGCTGTCACATGACCTGTGACGTTTGAAGCTTGGAATGTCATCAGTGCTTCACAGTGTGCTTTATTGGTTTGACAATGTTTCATCGGTTTGTCAGCTTTGGTGCTAAGTTAACAGGTAGCCTGTATAAAATGCATCATTTTCATTCTACAATGTTGGGTTGTGAGGAGAGAAAGATTTGGAGAGTTTTGGTGACAGATGGCTACTAAAAGCAGAAAATAGATAGATAGATAGATAGATAGATAGATAGATAGATAGATAGATAGATAGATAGATAGATAGATAGATAGATAGATAGATAGATAGATAGATAGATAGATAGATAGATACTTTATTAATCCCCAAGGGAAAATTCACATACTCCAGCAGCAGCATACTGATAAAAACAATATTAATTGAAGAGTGATAAAAATGCAGTGCAAGTTAAAAAATGCAAGGTGGAGAGTGCGAGGCAGGTATAACAGTCAATAACCTTGTATTGTGTTAACGTCTACCCCCCATGGAATTGAAGGGGGGGGGGGGGAACAATCTCCTCAGTCTGTCAGTGGAGCAGGACGGTGACAGCAGTCTGTCGCTGAAGCTGCTCCTCTGTCTGGAGATGATACTGTTCAGTGGATGCAGTGGATTCTCAATGATTTACAGGAGCCTGCTCAGCGCTCGTCACTCCCCCACAGATGTCAAACTGTCCAGCTCCGTGCCTACAATAGAGCCTACCTTCCTCACCAGTTTGTCCAGGCGTGAGGCCTCCCTTTTCTTTATGCTGCCTCCCCAGCACACCACCGTGTAGAAGAGGGCGCTCACCACAACCATCTGATAGAACTTCTGCAGCATCTTATTGCAGATGTTGAAAGGCGCCAGCCTTCTAAGGAAGTATAGTCGGCTCTGTCCTCTCTTGCACAGAGCATCAGCATTGGCAGTCCAGTCCAGTTTATCATCCAGCTACACTCCCAAGTATTTATACCTCTGCACACTGTCACCTCTGATAATCACAGGGTCAGTGAGGGGCCTGGGCCTCCTAAAATCCACCACTAGCTCTTTGGTTTTGCTGGTGTTCAAAATGTTTAAATGGTGTTCAAAAGTTAAATACAGGTAGTATAAATGGACAAGGACCTTAGCAGAATTAATTGAACACAGACTTTTCTGACCTTTTACTGGTGACATTAGACTGAAACAGTGAGTGCTACTTCACTTGCGCTCTTGAGAGTTTGCCTTAATCTCAGTTAACCACCAGATGTTGCTGTTCATACTGGGGCTGAGGCTTCAAAGCATCAAATCTTTTTTGGTACAAATAGAAAAAAAGCCTCAAAGCTTCACAAGGCTTCATTTTCCCATCACTAGTCACACATGCATGTCAGAGGGTCACACTCCGGGTTCTTCCTAGGTATGTAATTCCACGGTGGACCGTTAACTCTGTTGCCTTTTTTTGCCTCCACAGAGTAGAGAAATTGCCCCAGGACCAGAAGAGTGAAGAGACAGAGCTCCTCCATACTTTGATCTATGTGTTACAAAGATGACATTAGAGGTAGTTTTTCTTTTGATTGAAATGCCAATGGGCAACTCTTTAGTTTGTTATTGTGCCATTGCACAATATTTTTCGTAAAACTTGAGAAGTAAACGGGGATGGCTGGGTTGGCGCCCCAACATTTATCATGGGTTTCAACCCGTCATTCCCTCGGATGACCACAATAGAATTGTTAGTTAACCTTTTATACATGGGTGTGAGATGTTGTAGGAAAACCCAGCAAGACAAAGGGTGAATGTGGAATGACAGCAGGGATATGAATTATGGACTCAAGTCTAACCCTGTCCTGCCTAACTTCATACTCTTCCCACATAACAGTACAATAGTTAAAAGATTAAACACATAGAATGCTGTTCTTAAAAATACAAGGATACCGGTAAATGCTGTCTTCCTCTAATGCCATTTTAGGGTAAATTCAACAAACAAATGAAGAAATCCTAAAATTATAGCTTTTGTGATAGTGTTGCTGGTTACACGCTGCAGTTTATAATCCCAAAGCTTGAATGCTTTTTACTCATGTTCCCACTTTAGCAATTATTACATATAAACCAGTTTAGCCGTTTTAGTATGGGTGTTTTTTTCCTTTTGTGTACAGCATTCAGCATGAAACTATGCATGGCAACTGATAGCAACAACATTATATTTTTTATGTCCAGCTCCACAATGAACCTTTGTATTTGAAAAGGAATAACCCTAATACCATCCTCTGGTTCTGAAAAATTGCCACTCCTTTTTTTGGTATTTTTTAAAACAAATAATAGCAGTAGTGTGTGCCAGAAGGCATGAAAAATGAGTGAATCAAAGAGCATGAAGAATGAAAGGAATTTCATGCAATTTATTATTGTCCATGCATCTTCTCACCTGGCCTGATATTAGGAATGTTGCAACTCCGTGCACATTCAGATTAAATTAATCTTGATTTTATTTTCATTTGTCGCCAGTGGGCTATTGGTTGGCAGGATGGTATTTAACAGTACACTGTTCTAAAGATTACCTTAATTTCAACAGGTTCAAATGACATGTTTTTGTAAACAAAAAAGAACACTTAATACATCAGACCACTAAAAGACAAGGGCTGCAGTGTGTATGGTGCATCCCTGTGTGTTTTACTTCCTACAAGTGTCTACATTTGTGTAAAGGAAAATCCAAACATCAATGTTCTGAATATTTAAACCAAATTACATTGAGCACAAGAGTGGAATCAAGCCTGTGTTGGGATGACAGTCCATCAAAGTGCATGCAGAGGCATCCAACCACACTCAATTAAACTTGGACCTATTACAATTAATAGGCTTCCCTCAGTCAGTTCACGTATTAATAAACTGTGTATAACAGTCCTCAACCTTGTCTTCTTGAGCAATTTTTTCTCCCAATTTTTCATTATATTCTCAGTGTAATTTCCTATTGTTTCCTTTAGATGAAATTGTATTCATGCCAGGTCGTGCAAGTCTGCTTCCGGCCGAGAATCTAAATCGATTGACCCTGCAGTGTTGTCAGTTTGTCTTTAGATGTTTCTGTGCATGTGCAACCAAAGCTTTCAGGTTTAGTGATTGGGCATAAAGGTTAGAATCCTTTATTTTCATCTCTAATGTGAGGGCTATCCCTCAGCTCCATTTGTATACTTAAAGGTAACCACATTCATTTGAAAAATATAAAAAGAAAGTGGTTCAGTATCAGGAATGAATCGAGCATACGCAAACATCTGTTCAAAATAGGGCTCAGGAGTTATACCTGATGGTGCTAAATTTGAAAAAGCCACCAAAGAAGTCTTGCTTATGTTCCTTCTACTTGATGAGGTCTTGGTACTAAAACAGCAGATATGGATACAATTATTTTTAATTGTTTGCTGTGCTTGTACTGTCCATCAAAGACCTGGTGCATGGTAGTTAGAAGACAAGAAGAAGTGCTACAGAAGAGTCTTGTGTTTGACTCATGCAGTGTGTGTAGTCTATGTGTTCTCTCCTAGAAATTTGATTCTGTTCATCTGGACAAAGTTTTTAAGTGGGAGAAATATTTCGAGACTTATCCAAGTCTCTTCCTCAGTCTCAATTGACTGCAGGTTTCCCCAACCTTATAAACAGTACCTTTGCTTAATCACAGAGACTAGCACCATTGACAAAGGGCCAGTTGATCAATGATATGCAAATTGTCCACTGATTAGTAGACGTGTGAACCATTCATAGAGGGTTGAGGAATGGCTGCAATCACAGCATTGTAAGATGGCGACAGATGTACCCTTAGGCCCCCTCCTCTGTTCAGAGATGGTCGTTCCTTTTTCACGTAAGTGGCCTCCTTGATTCCTCTCTCAAACCAGCGCTCCTCCCTGTCCAGGATGTGCACCTCTTCATCTTTAAAGGAGTGACCACTATCCTGTAGATGTAAATAGACTGCGGAGTCCTGGCCTGACGAGGAAGCTCTTCTGTGTTGTGACATGCGCTTAGCCAGTGGCTGCTTGGTTTCCCCGATGTACAATTCACGGCACTCCTCCTGGCACTTAACTGCGTAAACTATGTTACTCTGTTTGTGCCGTGGGACCCGATCCTTGGGATGGACCAATCTTCGGCGTAGCGTGTTTTGGGGTTTGAAAGCCACTGAGACCTGGTGTTTCGAGAAAATGCGCCTCAGCTGTTCCGATACTCCTGACACATACAGGATCACTAAGCATTTTCGCTTAGGCAGTAGATGTCCTTCCTCTCTCATGAATCGCTTGGAGCGTTCTTTAGGTGTCCTCCCTGCTTTGACAAAGGACCAGCTGGGATATCCACATTTACTCAGGGCCTTTTTGACGTGGTGTTCTTCTGCTTCCCTGGCCTTTGAGTCTGTGGGAATGGTGTTAGCTCTGTGTTGTAGAGTCCTAATGACACCTAGTTTGTGCTCTAGTGGATGGTGAGAGTCAAACCTTAGATACTGGTCCGTATGTGTGGGTTTACGGTACACATCCACTTTCAAATGTCCCCCGTTGACGATGGAAATTTCACAGTCTAAGAAGGCTAGCTTGTTATTTTTCATATCCTCTCTGGTGAACTTGATGTGTTTGTCCACCCCGTTGATGTGGTCTGTGAACTGTGGTACCTCCTGAGATCTGATTTTCACCCAGGTGTCATCCATATATCTGAACCAATGGCTCGGTGGTGTTCCAGGATAGGATGATAGAGCCCTCTTTTCCACTTCTTCCATATATAGATTGGCTACTATAGGTGACACAGAGGAACCCATGGCACACCCGTGCTTCTGCCTGTAGTACTGGCTTTTGTATATGAAATATGTTGATTGAAGACACAGTTCCAAAAGCAGGCACACTTGGTCTGCATTGAGAGAGGTTCTTTTACTGAGAGTGGGGTCATTCTGTAATCTCTTACGTACTACCTCCACTGCTACAATGCTGTGATTGCAGCCATTCCTCAACCCTCTATGAATGGTTCACACGTCTACTAATCAGTGGACAATTTGCATATCACTGATCAACTGGCCCTTTGTCAATGGTGCTAGTCTTTGTGATTAAGCAAAGGTACTGTTTATAAGGTTGGGGAAACCTGCAGTCAATTGAGACTGAGGAAGAGACTTGGATAAGTCTCGAAATATTTCTCCCACTTAAAAACTTTGTCCAGATGAACAGAATCAAATTTCTAGGATTTCCTTACCTGGATTATTGAGCATGCATCGAGATATGTGTTCTCTCCTGTAATCAAACCCATTCAGTTCTAAACATGAGATGTTGCTGTTTCAGTTTAGGCAGTTCATAGCCAACATATTGTCTTGACCTGTAGGTGATTGTGAGGCTCTCATTTTACTTAACATTTAAATTTATATTCCTGTATTTTGCCAGATAATGTTGATGATGTCAGAAGGCACAACAATTGTCTGATGCCAATCCAGACAGACCAATCCCTGGCTTCCCATTATTTGATTGATTTTTTTTGTGATGCCAGCAGTGCATGAATTCACACATTGATAGTCATTAGTAAAATTGGAACATGTATTTTTTTTATCAATTATTTATTAATCATCCACAGATGAACAGTGTACATGATTAAAAAAAGTTATACAATGAAATAACTGCCCTCCCTCAGTAGACATCCCCCGACACTGTAAACCCCTATCTCTTTTCCCCATCCCTTCATGCTAAGATATCTAATACATAAAATTAAAGAAGTCCAAACTGTCAAGGAAGAGATGCAGTCCAGCCAACATGTTCCAGAGCCCCCAGAGGTGCCATGGTAATCAGCAATGATGAACCACTCCAAACACAGGTCTGAATGACTTTCACCCAGTGCTGCCACTTCCCTTGTTAACCCTGGATACCCCATTAACCCTTGCTGCTGAAAGCGCTAATCAGGTTAAATTAAGAAACGAGGCTTTGAAAGCTGAAAATGAAGGAAAGTGTGTGGATTTTCCAACAGGTTTATATTAAAACAAATTTATCAGCAAGAAAGCCAAGGGAGAATAACCACTGTTGGAAAATATTCAATGAGAGGGAGGAAAGATCAAGCAGAAGAAAATGATGAAGCAAAAGAGAAATATTAACAATAAGAATGGAAGACAGAAAAGGGACAACACTGCAACAAAAAGAAGTTATGATGGGCTATCCCCAAAACATTTGAACAAAAGTGCCTACTGCCCCAGATTGACACAAATGGTATGAAGGGTTTGCGGCAAAGCCTATAATATACAGTATTATTTATGTGGGATAGACTATAGTCTACATACAAACTTAAACTGAATATTTTGGAGATTAGGGTTTCTAACTGATGTAGTAATGTTTTAAAAATAATAGACTATTGCAGAGGAATGTCCATGGAAATATCCCATTTTCAAATACATTGAATAGGCAAAATATGATGCGAGGTATCTTGCAAAGCGATGGAGGCCAAAGCAGAGGTAGATGGATAAAGTAAAAAAAAAAGATCTGAAAGAAAAGGGTTTGACTGGCGAGGAGGTGCAGGACCAAGCCGTTTGGAGAAATTTGATCAAGCATATCAACCTCACATAGAAGTAGGAAAAGATGAAGAAGAAGAAGAAAACACACAGAAAGGAAAATTCTGCTGTGGAACCATCTGAATTTTCATGCCAAAAATGACGCTTCATTAATTAAGATCATCTGATTTTCTTTGTGATTTTGTAACAGTATTTATTGTGTTCTTCAATTTCAGTCTTTGGAACCCCCATCCCCATAACTCTCCCTTCTCTCTTTGAGAGGCTTCATTGGTTTCGATACTTGACCTAAGCTTAACTCTCATTCTCTTTTATCTTGCAATGCAATTCTTGATATTTTCTCATTATTATTCCTTGTTAACACAGTTTCCATTTTATCATCTGCTTTCACCTTGACATGTAAAGTAATTTCTTCTGTGGATTTACTGTACTATTGGTTAAATTAAATTTCTGTTTAATACGGATCCCATTTAGCTCTGTATACCTTCTTCTGATTCTTTATTGGTATTGTTTTCCAGTAAAGTTTCTACATAAAACCCAGATAGATTAGATTACCGTAGACTGGCACTCAATTCTGAGTTGCCTTCCTGCGACTTTACAACTGGATTCAGTAAATGGGTAAATACATGAATTAAAGCATGCTTGAAGTTAGGACTAAGTCAACAAGTGAGCATTTTCTCAGTTGTTTTGGCATTAAATGCTCATAGGAAACTATAGGCCATCACTGCGTCATCAGGTACAAGCATCATGGAACTTACAGAGCACACCCTTACACCAAGTCCATTTAGAGTCAACAATCAACCTAATTGTATGTTTGACCATCCAAGGAGATGTTTGGTGGCATTCAAGGCCAGGTGTTTTGTTTTATTTTCTTCTCTTCCCAGATTATCTGACTACAGCACATATTTGTTGCACACTGACATTTCTCATTATAACCATCTGAGACTCGACAACTGCTTAATAAAATTAGAATTGTATGTGCTCTCATTTCTTTTGGGTAATTTTCTATTCTTAATTTTTTTTAAATTTTGTAACTGTAATATTTTTTACTATTTACAAAGTGTTTTGACCTTGTCTCTTTGTACAAAAATGTGGTGAAGAAATAAATGTTGATAGCATGATTCTCAGAGAAAACCCACACAGAGAAAGTGAACTGTTCCCCGTTTTTACATATTATTCAAATAGGATTTGTTATTTGTGCCCTGTGTTTGTTGTTCTCTATCTCCAGAAGGGGGCACTGCAGACATATTTTACATTTAAAACTCTTTTTACTCTGCTTAACATTTCACTGTATTAGAGTTGGCATTTGAATCTCACACAGTAACAGCAGACAGCTTTGTCCCTACAGTGATATAGGAACTAGTGGGATGTTTTAATCTTCAATTTTAATTTATTCTAACAATGTACCCATTATATAGCCTGTACGTATTATAAAGCCTGTGTGCTAGACACAAAAACTAAACAGTTTAAAACATAGTAAAACATCTAATTGCAAACAAAAAAACACATTAGTAATTATAAAACATACCTTTCTATAAAACTGAAATTCTGTGCTCATTTCATTTTACACAAAGCTGCAATGTCATTGGCTTTCTCTTGCACTGGAATAATTAGTAGTAATTCATGAGTGATAGAGACCCGTATTTTTATAGTATTGTAGCCACTCAGCCTGTGAAAGAATAGACAGGTGAGAGCCCGCAGGTATTACATCAGCATTTCTGACATCCAATTCACCTTGCACAGTTTCCATTCGTAGCATGATTTCACAGTCCATTGCTTCCTATAATGCTTTCTGCAGTGAGATAGGCTTTGTGGCGCACTGCCGTCAGTATTAGGCTCTACAAAAAGGTGTCTCCTACCAGATCATTTTTGCATCTGGTCAAAAATGAGGGAAAGTCCATCTCACTAAGGACTGAATCTTTTCCGCAGACTTCCCCAGTCATTCATCGGACACTCACACACAGGAAGCCCAGTGGTCCTTCCACTTTGTCAAACCATCCCTCATTAGTGACCAATAGCGTGCTCAGTTCTGTAAGGTCTCTGTGGGACAAGTTTTCTAAAACACTTATTGCTTCTCAATGCAGTGCTGCAACCAACTGCACTGTCTGTTCTTTCAATCCCCATCCATTTGCGACAGCAATTACTTCAAATATGCTCCAGAAAGCTTTCCATGAACGTGTGCCTTTGTAGTGGCCAGACATCAACCTTGCACTCCAAGGAGGGTCAGGGTCCCTTCTATTTGCTTGTGGGGTTCAGACTCCAGTAAAGGACATGGATTCTTGCCAGGTGATTGTTAACTGGCTCTGTTTTGCTTCCTTTTTCACACATTGCCATGTGAACAGACTGCACGGAGAAAGGTGCCCAGAACAATGGCCAATGTTCATGCAGAGCCAATCTTCCATCTCAAGTTGTTAGGTGATTCAATCTCAATCACGTCCACCAGTGTAACAGCCTGTGGTATAGCGGTGGAGGGACTGACACTCAGACACAAGCAACTTGAAAGGCCCATTTAATGTCCCTTTAAGATAGGATCTTAATCAACAATCACTGTTATTCCAGGAACATGCTGCTCATCCTCTTCAAGATGGATTGCAGTCCTCACAAGCTTTCATGCCACAACAGTAATCTCCTTTCCTTTCGCAAGGTCAAATCTCTCATACTATTCATAGCACCTCCTTTTAAGCTTCTTCAATATGCGCCCCCATCCCTGCCGCAGACAAAGTGTTGACTCTTGCATCTGCTGGGAATAACGTCAATTCTGAGTGAAGGCAAGGAGATGTCAGAGAGCCCTGAACCCCAACACGAACACACCAAGACAGTCCTGGATTCAAATAAATGGGTGTTTATTGTATAAATACCTCACAAAAAGTACCAAGCACAATTTACTTCTCCTCCATACACTTCTCCTCTTTCCACTGCACTGCCCTCCTCCCAGCACTGACTCGCCTGGACGAGGGAGTGTGGTCGCTTTTATTGAGGACCTGGGAGTACTTCTGGTGCCAGGGCTGTTGCCCGTTGGAAGTACTTCTGGGCCACATGGAAATCCCACATAACAGGAAGTACATCTCCCTGCAGTGTCCTCTTGTGGACCCCAGCAGGGCTGTGCTGCCAGACCACAACTCCCAGTATTCCTAGCTGTTTCCTGAGTGGATGCCGATATCGAGGGCCACTGCCATCTAGCGACTGGGGGAATAAATACAGCCCAGAGACAGCCCTTCCCTGTCCTTTTTGTCCTCTTTTATCCCGACCTGGGAAGGTGCTATACACATGTCCAGTTGGGTCACCTTTCTATTTGTATGGGGCTTCCCGCCCGAGAAAGGAACCATCTTCTCTGGCTGGGATGTCCATCCATCCATTAGGGAAATCTTGTCCAGGTGCGACATCCTTCCCTCTCTCAGCTGGGATGCTTTTCTGTCCACTTGGGGTCTCCTGTCCAGGTAAAGTATCTTCCCGATTCCTTGCCAGGATGACCATCCGTCCCATGTGCCACCTACAGTTGAGTCAACACCCATGTTAGTTGGCATTCCACTTCAAATGAGTAACTACACTGCTAGCTGCAGAGGAGCCTAAGAAAAACAGGTAAACTTGTCACTGCTGCATGATCTCCAATTGGTGTGGCTTATACAAGAAGACCTAAGGATAGTGAGCTACCTAAAACAGAAAGAAATAGAGAAAAAATCCATTGGGTCAGTGCTGTCAATCACAAGCAGCACTATAGTATATAATGAGGTACACAATAAAACATTACACCACAGCAAAACTTCTCTTGCTTGTTGTAAAGAGCACCACCTGCTGTAGTCAACAAGAGCTATTGACTGTTCTAGTTTAAAAAGATATTGTTATGACTAGGATAGAACAATAATGAGGGAAGGTGACTGGAAACTAAATGGGGATGGGCCCCTACTACCAAATGACTTTGCAAATTAACCTTACCTTACTTAGCATGAATGTATTTTATGAAGTACATGAAGATATCATAATCTGCAGATTCCAACAATAATATGCAACTTCAGTTTTGAAAGCCATGTGCAAGACATGGTAGGAATTCTACATGTAAAGCCTCTGTAGGCCAACCTATTTAGCATACCTGTCACATTGGCATGGACACTCCTAAGATTTACCTCCAACATCGCCAAATCAGCCATAATGAGAGCTCCAGCACCACACCTTCATGTTTAAAAGCAGCCTTCTGAGCCCATCTCCCAATCTATTTGTGACCTTTAAACTACAGTATGCCACACATTAACATGAAGAAAAAAATAACAATTCATTTTTAATAGAATTTGATTTAAAAATGACGTACTGAAATCTTCTTAAAAATGTTTTTTAGACTTTAAAATGAGAAACTTGTTGAAAGATAAAATAAAAAGAGGTAGCATCACCTGATGAGCCACTCAGCCTATGACAAGGTATAAGGAACTACTCTATAACTGTAGATGCAAAGCCCCTTTGAAGTATTTACGTAAACTGTCTTCACAGGCATGTAAAGAGCCGCAGAGTCAACAGGAGAGACCTTGGTGAATTCTGGGAAATTTTCTAGGGCTACAGGCCTTCTCCTGTCAGGGTGTGTCATAACATATGGTGAGTGCTTGTTTTTATCAAGTGTAAAGCAGCAAAAAGAAAGAAAAAGAATGAAGAAAATATTTCACCACAGCGAGTGTAATAAGGAACTCTTTTGAAGTGAAAGTTTGAAAGTAGCATTTCTCAAAGCTGCCTGTTTAATCAGTAAACAGATACTCACAGGTGCAGTTTGAATCCCACTGCTTTGCAGATGGCATGGCTAAAAGGAAAGAGACAGTAGTTAGGCGGAAAGTTGGGGGGGTGGGGGGGGGGGGGTTGTTACTGGTTCCTCTATCACGAAATCCTCAGCAACATTCAAAAATCCTGATCACCAAGTCTCATTATATTTAACAAGGCTCATTGACATGAGAACTTTTTGAATTTCTTTCAGAGAGTCTGCAGAAAGATGGATCAAAATAAAAAAAAGAAAAGAGAAGACTCTAGTAATGGGCTGGGTCAAACCAAGCAGATCATTAAAATGCAAATGGCCAGTTACACAGAAATGAAAGACCAGAAGCATTTCTTTATAAACAGTTATAACGATTTTAAGTCAGTTGTCATTGGATAATTAGTATGACTAGGCTCACTATAAACACAACTGTGTGCTTGAGAAAATCAAATTTAAAAACACATTATAATTAGTCCAAACTAGGGTTATGAAGAAGATTAGAAAGTGAAAGAAGACCCATACTAAGTAACCATGATCCACCGTTTTTGTTTCTAGGACTTTATTTATGAAAGGAAGCTTGACTTTGAATGGTGAAAGAAATGCTGCCCTTCACACCAAGTTATCAGCAAAAACATTCACAGAATATAATTTACATGTGTTTTGCTTGAAAAGTAAACAACAATGCATATTTATCTTTATAAGTGTGTATATGTATGTGGTCTACAAGGAGAAAGAAAAGATTTATTTAACTAACAGAGAATCCATCCATCTATCCATCCATCCATCCATCCATCCATCCATCCATCCATCCATCTATTAATTATCAAACCCATTTCATTCCATTCAAAGTCCCAGGGGTTTATTTCCATCCTTGAAGCTCTGTGCAGAACAC
Organism: Erpetoichthys calabaricus; assembly: GCF_900747795.2. Taxonomy (NCBI): domain Eukaryota; kingdom Metazoa; phylum Chordata; class Cladistia; order Polypteriformes; family Polypteridae; genus Erpetoichthys; species Erpetoichthys calabaricus. Next base: position 135,972,964 of record NC_041402.2, on the reverse strand, counting down.
TCTGACACAGACATTCACACTAACAAGGAACAAACAAACTCAAAGGAAATATACAGTGTAAACCATAATGCTGGTTAAGAAATTAATTAAAACAGAACATCTGATGAAGGAATTTCCATTGTGACTGGAACTATCTTTCACCAAAAAATGTAACTGACTGTGGAGATCAATTAAAAAACAAATCAGAAAATGTATGCATGGATTAACACTGAGCTGTGTTTGGGAATTGTGTTGTCAATGTGGCCTCCCATGGACTGCATTCAGTAGTTAAATTCTAATACCTTCTCAATCCATTTCAGCTTTGTGGATTGAGGCTATACCACTAGGATGGGGCAAATGGCTGAAAACAGGGCTGGGCAGGACTCTAGTCCATCACAGGGAAAACTATACTTATGCACACACATTTAACAAGTGGAATCACAGTTGTTAAAGATACTTATCAAATTTTGAAACCATACTATATCCTCAAATAAAAAGTATAGCAGATACGTTATTTGATTTGCTATAGAAGTTTGAAGATATGGTGAATATAAAATCAATTGTTATCTTATATAAGTTGAAGAGATAACTAAGAAACAAGTAAAGGTAACTTAACAGAGCATTTTCAAACATACTCAAGCAAATTTAGAGTCACAAAGGAAACAACCAATCTTAGCTTCTTTGTGGTCAAGGCAGCAACCAGACCTTAACAAGTTACCAGTTTCTAACTGAGCCATTAATTTTTGAGCAATATCAAAACAGCCAAAGCTAGCTGAAGTCACCTGAACATTGCCAACGTTGCATTGTTAGAGATAGCGTCCTACGGTGTTCATTGAGTGTTAAGCGATAAGGAGTTCAGATGGTCATTTCCGCCTTAATAAAAATATAAAAGTCTTTTTGTCTGTCTGTTTGTCCATTCAGTTGCTATGTCTCTGTCATTCCAATAGATGGAACATCACAAGCATTAACACAGCTTTTATGAATCCCATAGCAAATGACATATACTGTAACAGAGACATATGCATTACATGGTGAACTGCAAACGTTAGCGCTGAGGTGTTCATTGAGTGGGATAATTTACAAACTATAGGGGAGCAGGGTGATGTTCCAAGTAGTTCTGTTGCCACACAGATCCAGTGTCCAGGTGTGAACTGTGGATTTCATCAATGTGGAGATTGCAAGGATTTTCCTCCCACATTCTCAAAGTGTTAGTGGAACATGCCCTGGTCTTGTGACACTGAATTGGATAAAGAGTATTTGAAAATGTTATGTTATGTGCAATATTTAAATGGACAATGAGAAATGCTTCAAAAATGTTTTCAGTTTTGAAGCATACAGGTGAATTGAACTGCATTAGATATAAGATGGCAATGAGCTTCTCCTGCTCTGCTACCCATCTAAGAGGAGTTGAAATCTAAGTAATTCACATAGACCTCAGCATTACTGTTTGCAGTGCAGCATGTCCATCTCATTGCTATGTCTCTGTTAATACCATTTGGTACAGGATTCATAAAAGTAGTGCTAAAGTTTGTGATGTACCATCTGTTGTATAGTAGAGACATAGCAGTTGGATGAACACACAGACTGACACACAGACACTTGTCCTTTTATTGAGGTAGATACTGTTTTTATTTATAATATACTACCGTGGCTGTCCGTTTGTCTGTCCAGGATTTTAAATCACCTGTAGCTTGCAAACTGAGCTGAAATTTGATACACATATCCTACATGATGTCTGCTATCTGCTTTCGTGGTGACGATTGATCTCCAAAGTTATTCCTTTTTTTATTTTTATTTTATTTTATTTTAGAATCAACTCTCAGCAACGGCCAGCACTTCCCCTACCTCTTCATATCTTAAATTATTCTTGAGGCAGATTGAAGATTTAAGTGCCAGCTTAAGTGAAAAATTAAAGAAAACATAATAAGTAATTGCAACACAAACACTGACTTAATAAGTTTTAATGTGAAAAGATGCCGACAAAAGAAGAGAAGAAGCAGGCCACTAGGGTGGAGAAAAGAAAAGCTGCTCAGGAAGCAGCAAGTGCATCAACCTCTGAGCAAACGAATGCTAAACGTATAGAGAAAGAGTATGAAAACTATGAACACTCAAGTCAAGTGTATTTACTGCATGTTATTGTGCATTGCACCGTTACTGGTATATAAAAAATTAGCTAATAGGACCAGACAGGGGTGTAGAGCTGGCTTCTGGAGAGCTGCAGTGACTGCAGGCTTTTGTTTCAACCCAGTTGCTTAATTCGAAGCCAGTCCTCACCAATAACAGATTGTATTTAAATTCATAGCTTGTTAATGTTTAACTCTATCATGTCAGTTCATTTTTAAACAATAGATTTATTTCCTTTCTAGTGATACATGTATCATCCAAGTGATTTGAAGCCTAAAATGGATGAGTAATTTTCAATTCTTCACTTTCTCTTCAGTTTCCATCTAAGTTCTTAATTAGCCCAAATAGTGAATGATGCATACACATGGATGGAAATGGAGACAAGCGAGATGGAGAACTTCTGGTTCCTTTGTCATTTGCATCTTATTGCTAATAAGAAGCAGTTAAAATAATGAATACATCTGTTTAAAACTAAAATGAGCAGTTAAAGGTTCAAAATCTTAACAAGCGAGACAATTAAAATGAACCAGACAAATGCCACTTGAGCAATAAGAGCTTCATCAGGAATGAATTATTTCTCATTAAGAAATTAGGTTGGAACTTAAACCTGAAGCCACTATGGCCTTCCAGGTCCGACATTTCTCACCCTTGATTTAAAGGGTCTGGGTCTTAAACAGCAAATAAATTAAATGACATTAATTAGTAGCAAAAACTAGTCACTAATTAAGAAAATAGTTAGGATGAAAACCTATAGCCCCTGTGGCTCTCCAGGACCAGAGTTGGCCACTCCTGGACTAGAGCATTAGTGGTGCCACTAAAGCAGGGGTTCTCAACGTCGGTCCTGGGGGCCCACTGTGGCTGCAGGTTTTTGTTCCAACCAGTTTCTATTTTTATTCGGACTCCTGGGCTAATTAAGTGAAATGTTATTTGCCATATTCTGTGTTTTGGGAAAAATGTAGAAATTAGAAAACAAGTTTGGTAAATATATATATAAAAATTTACCAAGCAGTTATATGGGAATAATGTATTTTTTTTCTTTTTAACAATATTTTCATCTTGATTTTCATTCTATTTTTTGCCAGGTGTTTATTATTTAATTGTTTAATTAATTGATTAATTATTTTCTAATTAGTGGGTCTAACGCTAAAGTAGTTGCAGCCTTTGATTATTCAGTGTTGTTTGCCTGGCTGTCTGCTCTGCTGGTTGTCATTATTAAGATTCAATGAAGGGAGCAAACTGCACAGAGAATGGACAAAATATAATACAATCAAAAAAAGATGGTTAAGCATTTAAATCTCTGGTAAAAATGGAAATATTCCTAAATGTCTTATAAATGTAAAAATCATGTTGTGGTGCTTTCTTAATGTAGAATAAGAGAAGAGGAAAAAAATACCAGCTAATTAGTTGTGATCAGTGTTATCAGTTGTTGTCACTGATTACGAATTTGGTTGGAAGAAAAACCTGAAGCCACAGTGGGCCCCCAGGACCTACTTTGAGAACCCCTGCTCTAAAGGGACAATGACACTGCTGTGCTCACTCTTTTTATAGAAATGTTTGGAAAGATTCTGAAATTGAAGGAAGCTTATTCAAATTATAAATGCATGTGGTTCATGAGGAGGCAAATAATCAATGGAGGTCTTCCGGTTTTAAAAATAAAATGACTTCAGTGTTGTGGTGGTTGTGGAAAATGCTGCACCAAACTGCCACTTCATACCATAATAATTCACCTCTAACTTGTGCCCAATATTACAATTCAAGGACGGACTATGAAGAATCACATCACCCAATTAGTGTTAAGCCAAGAAATCTTTGTTGATGTGGATGAGGGTTCATTGGCCAAGAGGCTCATTTAGGAAAAGGATCTAGCTGAGTAAAAAGCATTATTGGAGAATGCCTGTCTAAGTAGCTTGGACAAAAAAGAAATCAATGCTTTCCATCATGTGTAGTTGTTTATAAAGTCTCAACAGGTCCCTGTCCCTTTTGTCCATTGGGGTGCCCCAGCCCACTAGGCACATTCCAAAATAACTTTATTTCTGTTGATTTTGCCATACTCACTTTTTCTTCTTGCATACTATTTTGGCAGTTGACTACAGAATCCCCAGAATGCTCGACCACTTCATCTGCAAAAAACTCACGATGTGGAGGATGACAGATGGCAGGAAGAGTGGTCAAAGCGAGGGAAGAGAGGAGAGCAGGCAAAGTTTCAATGGTGTGGGTCTAGGAAATAATGCTAGCCACAGAACTTTGGGATTTCAATGTAAGGCAGAGAGAGAAATTGCCTTGTGTGAGAGTTAGTCTCCTTCCACAGTGCATGTGTGAGTGAGCCCACAGGAACTGATTTAAGTGATGTGGTCTGGTGCCATTTGTTCCGGATACTGTGCTATGCAGGGGGTTGTCCCATAACGGTTGAAAGTTAGAGTTTGTGGTTATATCAGCTATGCCATTCCACTCTTGTTAATGTTGTAAAGCTTTAAATTGATTAAAGAGTGAATGCCACAACAGAAACCACAATAACGCAATTTGCAGTCTTTCCCTCACTGCACCACTTTCATCTTGGCGCCACTGTAACAGCTTTTGCCACAAGAGATTTCAAAATGGAACACTGGCTAGCTGAGATATTTTTTTACTCAAGACCAACATTTTAACAGTCTACCAGATGTTGAAATTTAATTTACCAATTCTACAATACATTGGCCCTATTTAGCAATAACATTTAAGCAGCAAGTACCAATGTTTATGCTTGAGTCGGACTCTATTTCCTCTGTGTAGCTTGTTATAAGTTTACGAATTACTTAAATGTAGTGTGCTGAAGTAGAAAACACCAGTTTAAGTAGCTCTAACAGGTCTAAAGAGCCTTCACTTAATTTCAAAGACACCTTAGGGCAGGGATGTCAAATTCAGGTTGCGGAGGTTTCACTGTCATTCCAGTTTCATTCCTGTCCTTTATTAGCAAACCATTAATGCTACTAATGGAATCTCCTTCTTTTGCCTTAATTTTAACTGACTTGCTTTTTAAGATTCAAAACTCTTGTTTCTTCTTTCTACTAACCAGCTAACTTCTGGGTCTCCAACTCAGTTCCTGGAATGCTGCCATGTTTGCTTCAACCAATTTCTTAATAAGAGGGACGTTCTTACTGTTAATGAAACACAATTATTAAAAAAAACTCTGTGGCTCATTAGTGGTTTCATTCTGCAACACCAAACATCCATTATATATCCGAACTACAGGGTCATAGGGGTCTGCTGGAGCCAATCCCAGGGCACAAGGCAGGAAACAAACCCTGGGCAGGGCACCAGCACACACACACACACACACACACACACCAAGGACAATTAGAATCGCCAATGCACCTAACCTGCATGTCTTTGGACTGTGAGAGGAAACCGGAGTACCCGGAGGAAACCCACACAGACACGGGGAGAACATGCAAACTCCACGCAGGGAGGACCCAGGAAGCGAACCCTGGTCTCCTAACTGCGAGGCAGCAGCACTACCACTGCGCCACCGTGCCGCCCACACCAAACATGCCCAATCCATTTAGTTTTTTTTTCTGAGAGCAACATTAAAATATGCTTAGGACATAATAGATCAATATGCACTATTTTCTTCAATAAAATATTGAAAAGGGCAGAAATGAAAACCAGCAGCCATTGTGGCTCTCCAGAATCTGATTGTGACATCCCAGCTTTAGAGTCTTTAAAGGGTGGAACATCTACTTATTAATGACCTGTCTGAGTATAATTATATCCTAAAAATAAAGCCAAGCATTCATATATTCTTTATCTGTACATGCTCAATTTAGTTTGGATTTGTGGGGACTGGCATTTACTTAGGCAGCATTAGATTCAAGGCAGAAACTAACCTCAGAAGGGGTGCCTGTCCATTTCAGGGAAGCATCCACAGTTAAGGCACCATCATTCTCTCAAAGCAGACCAATTTAGAGCTGCCGATCAATCCTTGTTCTGTTAGGTAGTGTTTCTCACTTACAGTTTGAAAATGACACATTGCAGTGCCAATAATGGCAGGTGGAACATGAAATGAGGCAGTGTAAAGCAGATCATCTAAAGCAGTGTTTCTTAAACTATGAGTCGCAGAATTGATTGTAATGGGTCACCACATAATCGTGTAGTAAAATTAGCCAAGTTTGTCCATGCATGAATTCCGTGGTGAGTGATATACCGGCCTCTATTTAGTGTGCTATTAATAGTGGTAGTATCGTATGATATGAGACTTAGCCAGTATAAAACTCTGTTGACAACTCACAGAAAGGTTTTATTTGTAAGGTAAGAAAATATAATTAAAATTCTCCTCGGCACAAATCTGTGAAACAGTCAGACTGACAAGCAAAAACATGTATAAGAAAAAGGGAAAATGGTTGAAAAGACACAGAAAAGAATGTAAAGATTGAAATGGAAAATGATCACATCCTTGTGCCACTTTACTTTTAGAGAAGCATTTATTTCTCTTAGCTTTAAGCATGGCAGTGATATACCACAGAAATCTATTACCTGTTTTTAGTAATTATTATTATTTTATTAACTATATTGTGTGTTTACTTTCCTTTTTTCTGTTTTAGCAATATTCATTTGAGAAATATGCTTGAATTGAAACAAAACTTTGTAATGCTTTCAATATATAGCAATTGGTATTTGTTGTTTTCAGACTATTGTCTGAGGAGTCATGCTAAACAGTGGTATTCTCTTCACTGACCTACTTATTCGTAGTATTACTGATTTCTGTAAAACCCCTTTGAGAAATTTCTGGTAATTGAACATCATAGGGAACCTTTTAACTACTGACACATCAATTTTCTCAATCTGGTCAAGCTTGTATTACTGTATGAAGAAAAATATTTTAAAAATCAATTAATAAATTTATCCATTTCAATCCCACTTATTTCAATTCAGGATTGCAAGGATATGAGAAAATGTAATTTATATTTTCCATGAGTGAGTGCACAGGTGTAGCACAGAACTCTGGGCCCTATACATTAGCAGTCTCTGTGGGCCTCTCTCTTGTTCCATGTCTGTCAGACAACCTTTTCATTCCAACTTTAGAGCCCTTCCTCCCCCCCATCAGTGGGCCATGGGTAATCATTACCTTTTATCCCCCCACTGCAACACCCATGGTGGGTGGCATGATGACACAGACTTTAGCTTCGTCATTTGGAGTTTGTGGATTTTCTCTGAAGTTTTCTAAGACATGCATTTTAGATTAATGCAGGTATGGGTGTCATGTGAGCGGACTCTGTGATGGACTCTGTGATGACGCTAGTCCCCTACAGACTCCCTGTTCCCACATGGGAGTCTGCTGAACCAACAACGTCGATAGTTATGACCGAGATGAGCTGACAAATGAGGACAATTTACTGATGATGCCAGAGGATAGTGGAAAAAGTGCTCAAGTGCCTTTATTAAAAGCAAAGTCAAAACACAAGTAAAACCAACAAAAGTATCAATGGTGCAGTGTTCAAAAACAAAGTACATATATAAATCCATAAAATCCAATAAAAAGTGGGAATAAAAAATAATCACTAAATAAATCCATTAAAATCCAAGGTTAAAATGCAGTCTAACTTGTTCCGATCTCTGTCCACCTCCTTCTCATGCTTCCCAGCTCACCCATTGCTCGAGTAGACAGCGGAGACTCAGCAGCCACGAGCTCCTTTCGACCGACCTCCATCTTGGCTGCCTCCAGGCATAATGGCCAGACCGTTCGAGGTCAGCTCTCCTCCCTTCTTCCTTCATGCTCACGTAGTCACACCTCGGAAGACTAGGGAGGGCACCTGCCTTGCTCGCCACACTCCACCTGGATGTTCAGTGCGGCGAACTAGCCCCTAGAGCACCACAGCTAACGCTCCTTCACGGGGCTCCAGCTCATACTGTCTCCTCCTTCCAGGTGGCCAGATCCTCCTGCTAAGACTGCCTTTTCCCGTCTTTTGACCTCTTTCCTTCTTTTCTTTGATTTTCTCCCCTTTACTTGTGCCGACCTGTATATATACACTCAACGTCTCTGTGGGTGCAGCGCCTTAATCACATGCCACAGGAAGCCAATGAAGCAATTGGGAACGATTGCACCCACACGTGCAAGGGTGACTCACTCCAACTACCTCATTAACTCCCCGCGGTCGTGCAATTGCGCCCACGGAGAGCGACACGGCTCTTATGGATTTAAAACTGGCCCTTTTTTTTTTGAAGAAGTGGACTCGCTATACCACAGACTCGTGCACAGCTTCCATGCCTTGTGACTCTGTTTTGAATTAAGAAAGTTTAGGAATTTTATATTTTCTGTACCTCAGTCTTTCTGTTTGTGCTCATCTTACTATCTCTATGAATGAAATCCGTCAGGCTCACTTATACAGGGTGCTGAGCAGCCAGCCAGCTGCATGTCTGTCTGACCCCCCTCCCCCCATTAATCCACCATAAGAACCTGTGGGTGGTGCCTAAAAGGACTGAGCTTGGCTCCTAATTCACTGATCCTCAGGGGAGAGTTTAAACTCAGTCAACTGCAAAGCACTTTGTGATTGTTTGGGCCAACCTCTAATGTCTATTGATAAAAACGTGAAGGAGACCATCTGCCCCTGTGCTGTCAGCAACTTTCCCACATTAATCCAGCAGTCTCTCTGCCTGCCACAGATAATTAGCACAGATAACGTCTCTCTTCTGAAGCGTGACTCAGGGATCTGTCCTCTTATTTCAAGGTTAAAAGTTAAAGTTTCTCAAACACCTTTGCATTTTTACTAAAGTCTTATAAATCTGCTTAAAAAACAGAACTTGGCTAAGTATAGATAGTGGGTGGAAAATACAGTACATTATTGAGGGCTGAATAGTATGCCACTCTCACCTTTTGGGCTTTGAACTTCAAAGGGGGTTGCATTGAGCTGTATCTGTAGGCCCTAAAATGCAATCTCACCCTGGAATTTCAATAAAATAGCGTAAACATATACATAGACATTCTTCTTATATTATTTATTTTCTTATATTATTTTCATTTTGTTTTTTTTTTGTTTTTTTGTTTTGCTTTTTCTCGGATTGCTCATGGTTATAACACATTGAGCTGGACTGAACATGGCCTCCCTGTCCAAAGAAGCTTCCTTCAGCCCAAATATACTCATATGCTCCAAGGATAGTTAAAAGATATAACTGCTCCAGAGTATCCTGAGTCTACCACCATACCTATTGGTACACATTGTGTGGGAAGCAATCAGGGGATATCAAAACTACATGTCCAAACTGCCTCAATTGGCTCCTCTGGATCTGGAGAAGGAGCGGCTCTACTCTGAGATGCTCTTGTATTGGAAAGGTCTTCACCTTGTGTGACAGAAATTATTTTTTGTCTTCTTAAGTATCTTTCTCTATTACTAGCTTTATTCATATGTACACTTATATATATTTCTGTTATAGGACATTAGCCATTTTGCTTGACTTCTCATTACTTTAGCCTCACCTAAAATAAGGCGTAGCTTCAGTCGTGTGAGAAGTTGTGTACTTTAAGTTTCTGACTTTCTTTTTACAGTCTGTAGGAAGATTTACTACCTTTGTAAAATGCCTTTTTGCCTACAGGTCAGAGAGATTCCAGCCGGATGACGAGTGACCTCAATTCCGCATCCTGAGGTGAAGCTATGCTTTTCTCCGCATAATAATGTTAAAGACCTGGAGGCCATCAGAAATAGGTATTCATTTCAGATCTGCGGCTGAGAGAATCACTTCTTTCTTTTGACCCAGCCATATTTTTGCATCCATGTGCGCATTTTCTTTTTAACCTTTTTCTAACAACCATCTTTAAATGGAGTTTACTGTGGTGGTACCTAAACCCTATGGTTGACTCCTCTCTTTTGCCATTAAAGTATATACACTGAATGCTTTGAAGTATGACTTTAGAACATTTATTTAAAAGAAATCCATAGCATCCTGTCATGGGAGCCTTGCCCAGGAATGTCATTATGGTCACCTGCTGTCATGATCTTGTTTGTTTAGTCACTATCTAGATAATGACAATCAAGTCAAGTCAAGTCAAGTCAAGACACACAGCATTGCAGCATACAGTGGCACAAAATAACATTCCCAGGACCATGGTGCAACATATACATAAACACAGGGCAAGGGCAAGACAGTTAATGAACTACACTACACTATAACTAGATAATTAAATAAATATAAATAATAGCTAAGTGAATAGATAGTAATAGTTTGAAATATATATTAATAAATAAAAAATAATAATAACCAGTACTAATATAAAAAACAACAGTAGTAACAATTTCAACAAATGTACTGTAAATAAGCTACTAGGGGTATATCTGAAGTCAGGAGAGAAGCGCAGAGTTCACAGTTAGGATAGCCAAGGGGTAGGAGCTGCTGTCAAACCAAGCAGAACTATGCTGGATGCTACAGTACCTTCTGCCAGATGGAAGAGTGACAAAAAGACCGTGGGAAGGGTGGGAGCAATCCTTTACAATGCTATAGGCTTTGTGGATGACTGACCAGTAAACTGACAGTTTCATGATTCATCACCACAATCAAGTAGATCATTTGTAAAACCACCACCACACCAATTCATTGGTCAGTCTCACGATCAGTTTTACACTCATTTATGACCTTGGATTTGGAGGTGCTAATTTACATTCCAACAACATCACACTCAGTTTCAAACTGTGCCAGAGTACACTTCAGCTGTGTCTTGATATCCTGTGTGTGAAAAACATGAAGAGAAGAAGACAGGAAAAGAGAGGAGAGGAGAGGAGGGGAGAGGAGAGAAGACAAGACCCACTCTTGGTAAAGTCCAAAGCCTACGCTGCATGGTCATGACTTTATATGAGGTGTATGAGATAGGCATTTATGTACTTAGATAGGAATATATTGGGAAAGCCAAAGAAATAGTGCAGTGCAAGGATGGAATATTAAGTACATAAATGAGTCAGGAGACAAACGTCCATAAGTTGCAAAAGAAGCCAGAGTGCATTCATATGTCTGTGAGTTGCCTTATGTGAATCAACTGGTTTACACAGCAGATCACTAATGTGTTCACTTTGAAAACATAAAACTGTAGGTTCAAGTGTGACCCTTAACAAGAAGTGATGAGTGAAACAGGTAAGTTTCAATTTATGAACAGTTTCATGAAACTGACACTAAAATTAATTTGGCAGGCAAATTAAAAATTGCAAAATGCAAATCTTACTAAAGAGCCCCTTCCAACAAACACACAGGTAAGAATGTATAAACTCCATAGGATTTCTACCCAGTTCCCTGAAGCTAGGAGTCATAGTGCTGGTCATTTCTTTTCCAGGATGCCCAATTACATCTGAACAAAAACAAATTAGAAGGTTCCATACAAATTTGACAGGGTGTCATTCAGCGTATACAAATAAGAACATTCTGTATCTCTTCTTCTGTTGCATTTTTGTATGTTCATACCTGATCAATAACTGCCCCACCACATTTAGTCAAGTGTCAAAGGGTAAATCAAGTGCTTTTCTTTAATAATTTAAATTTGTGAATATTTTTCCATCAATTATCACACCGTGGAGGGAGGTACTAGGTCTCCTAGGGAGTGAAAGAGCATGTAGTCCTGTCAGAATGTCAGGACGGGCATTTTAGTGCAGATGGCTGATGCTCATGTCTGCTGCGCACGTTTCATTTTATACATCTGCACCTGACCCAGTAAAAATAATAAAACCAACCTGACCCACAAACCACATACTTAATAACTAACCAATTGTGACCTGACCCAGCTCTGATACAGTCTGCCTAAATAAAATCTGTAATCTGATACAAAATGCAAACAAATGCATTGTTTCTAGTTTTAATGACTTCAGTAACGTTAAGCAAACAAGATAAAAAAGGAAGGACATCATTACTGAAACATTCAAAAAAGCTAAGGTTTTCGGTAGGATTTTTCCTCCCAGCACATTGACTGTGCTTCACTTTCTGATCATTGTGTTTTCTGTCTGAAATCTTTACATAAACATGCTACCAAGTTTACTGCCATTCTTTAATCAGGCCAGTGTGAGTACATGAGATTGTACCTTGTGATGTACTTGCAGCCCAACTGCGACTGGTCCTGGCATTTCTCCCACTGAATTTTGGGATAGGCATTTGGCACACAGTGTATCAGAGCTATAAAATATATTTATTTGCCTGAGGACTTAACATTCTTCTACCATTTTTATATTGTTTGCTGCCAAGTTAAACAAGTTAATTCTTCTCTGTCATCGTATCCCAGAAGTGACTTAACATCTTTTAATTAGTGTTTGTTTATTTTATTGGTATAAAGTGTTTAATTATAAGTGTTTTAACAGCATTATATTAAAATGTGGGCCAAGAATTCACAACTTTTCTTCAAGGATGTGGATGTTCAATGTAGAACATTCATCTCTTCTGCCTCCACTGCTACAGTATATTCGTTTTTTTTTGTTCTTTATTTCACCTTATACAATTTCTTGTATTAGGAATTTTTTAGTTTTTGCATACCCCTTGTGGCCAGAGATTGTACAGTGCCCCTGGAACAATTATAGGTTAAGGGTCTTGCTCAAGGGCCCAGCAGAGTACGATCTCTTTTGGCAGTGACGGGAATTCGAACCGGCAACCTTCTGGATACCAGCACAGATCCTTAGCCTCAGAGCTACCACTCCGCCCTAGAACATTCATAGCTTCTGCCTCCACTACTATATTCATTTGTGATGAAGAGTTCAAAACAGACTGATTTAGATTGCCATGGTAAGGAAATAAATTGAAATGCTAAAAAACAATTGAGCAGTGGTTCAAGGTCACTATGTATCTGGAAATGCCTGCCTACAATACAATGTAGCTTTGTTAGTAGAGATCCATCAGCCTTCCGACAGCCTTTGGACAAACTGGAATCAACATGGGCTGCTCTCCTGCCTCCATGATGCTGACACTTTTTCAAAACCACTCTTGGTGAAGTCTTGTAAGGACAATCACCAACCAGATCATTAACTGAAGTTGGGTTTTGATGAAAACAGACAAGCCTGGCTTGGCCATTCTTATTCATTCCACAGTCCTAAAATCTTATTGAGTTAATGTCAATTGATAGCTTGCCTCAAAGTCTCTGCATACCATGGATGTGCCTCATACATATATTTAGACCTTTTATAAGTGATCATAAAGTATAATATGACTGTCTATCCTGTTTTGGGGTAAAATGTATTGATGCTTTCTTAGGGGAAAACAACTTGTTATTAGGTACTGAAGGTGTATCTGGTAAAGTGACTCTGCCACCCTTCATAGACAGATGATAACAAGAAAGAAAGAAAGAAAGAAAGAAAGAAAGAAAGAAAGAAAGAAAGAAAGAAAGAAAGAAAGAGAATATTACTTGAAACATACAGTATCTGCTAGAAATAATAATTTGATAACTTGTCCAGTAGTTGCCTTGAAGGGCCATACATATGTATTATATATCTGAAGACAACTGTGAATGAATTTGGTTTAAATGTGGATGGGAATAATTAAAGGATTCACTGAGTGTGACATTTCCAAACCAATCCAACTCTTCATGGAGGTGGAATTTAAGGGTGATGATTCAAATAGCAAAGGGCAATGGTAATCTTGTTAATGTTATCTGACTGACAGCAAGTCCATGGTTGTAATGGTTAAACACTTGTGGTCAAGTGAGGAACAAAATGCTGGAGAAAATAGATGTTGGGGCACCAACCTAATAGATCCCATTTAATTCTCAAAGGGACTTGCATAGAGAAAATAGAAACAGCCACTCTGTGGTACAAATGAAATCAAAACAAAAAGATCGCCTCCTAGGCTCTTAAATGAATGTTTTTCGTGGTGAAAGATCATGAAGATAGGAGAATCTGATCATAGAATGACACCTTCTTCAGGTGGCCTCAGAACTTATAGGTGGTGGACAGGAAGGAGCCCTCATTAAGCAAGGTCTTTTTTCTTTTGATAACAAAGAGCCAGAGAGGAGGTAAATTTCTGTAGTCAATGCAAGGTAAGAACCATCACACACACAGCTCACACACACATCTGTTATAAACCTAATCTTCCATTCTTTGAGTTTCTCTATTCAATTTTATTTGAGATGTTGAGTTGTTTCTGATTCTTACTGAACTTTGCATAATCAGGTTTCAGTTTTTTGTGTTTTGTTACATAACTTCTGCATCTACATAAAATGAAGGCACTTCTAGGAGGCTGGGTCATGGCCATGCAGTATACTGAGTAAAGTTGTTGAGAGGAGCTCTGTTCAGTACACAGGCTGCTGGAAGATGGTCATACTCCTGATAGTCTACAAGTGGGTAAATGGCCCATGTTTCTGCCAAATGCTGATGTCATTATTAAAAATGTATGTATAAGATAGTAGGGAAGTGCTACCAATTAAATGGCGTGTTGAGTAGTATTGATGCTATAAACTCAGCAAAAGAGAAATATAGAAGTAAAAGTTCCAAGAGATTCATCCAATTACAACTTCTGGAATAGAAGGGAAATTAATATGCAAGATCTTTGAGGGGATTCATGTTGTAAGATGTGGCTGATGAAGGCGAATCATGAAGTAAAACTGAAAGCAACAGAGTGTCATGTCAGGAGAGATCTGTCCGTAAAATTTCTTTTTTTATCTGAGTTATAGATATATGTGAGTGTGGGACGTCTGTAGCCTCCTTAGTGCTAGCTATTTATACGATGGTGAACCTTCAGATGACCAAATTCACCAGACAAATCATGATGGTTTGGTGGTACAATGCCACATGCATCAGTTTCATTATCACTTGATCAGACAATTGGTTCAGTTTCAGTTTGTTCTAAACTGGCTTTACATAAACAGATAGATAGATAGATAGATAGATAGATAGATAGATAGATAGATAGATAGATAGATAGATAGATAGATAGATAGATAGATAGATAGATAGATAGATAGATAGATAGATAGATAGAGAGATAGATAGAGCTTTATTTGTCCCAAGAGGTAAATTTGGCTTATCACATACACTATAGTTTGGACACACACCAGTAAGGCTAACAAAGGAAGAAAATGAAAAGCAAAGAAAACATCTCACTTGGCAGCCACAGTCACTGTGAGGCATTATGCAGATACATTGCTTTTGGTATAAAGGAGCTCCATTTGTTTTTCTTGACACACTTCTGCTAAATTATTCATTAGCTGAAAGTCCTCAGTGTTAGTGTGTCAAAGAGAGGATGCACAGCATTGCTTATAATGGCACTTAGTTTTGTTTTAATTGACTCCTATGCTCAGACCTTCATGGTGTCCAGAGTGTGCCCCATAACTGAGTCTGTCTCTCTAATTAGCTTGTTTATTCTGTGGGTCTCTCTTGAAGTGATGTTACCAGCCCAGCACACCACAGGTAAGAAAGAGCACTGGCTGGAAGGATGTCACTACCCACATAAAAGAACTGCCATTTCCTAAGAAAAAAGAATCTGCTCTGCCCTTTCTTATATAAATTACAAGTAAGCCCGCGATTCGCTAGCGAATCGTAAATCCAAGAATGGCAATCAGTTTCTGTTCCGTCCGATATCTGGATGGATGACATATCATGGAGGGTGGGTGCGTCTGGGGAAATGTCATTTAACTACATAAGCATATCTGTAGTAAAGCGGTCTCATTTTGTGGAGACGTGATTCCGTTGCCTTTGCTTACACCGACTGCTGGCAGAGTGGAGCACAGCAAGTTCAGTTTACAGGTTGTGGTGTTCGTGTGCCAGCCACTGAGTCTGGGAAGCCGCTGGGTTAGAGTCTGTGACCGTTATGTGATCTATATTACTGGCACAGTGGATTAGAGCAAGTGTAGCTCACAGGTTGTGTTGTTTGGGTGCCAAGTGCTGACTCTGGGAAGCCGCTGCGTTTGACTCTGGGGCGGGCGCCACGCCGCATTACGTTGTGTTATTTGGGCGCCACCTACTGACCCCGGGAAGCTGCTGCGTTTTGGGAAGTCGCTGCGTTTGACTCTGGGGCAGGCGCCACAGCGTTTTGGGACACCGCTGTGTTTGACTCTGGACTCTGGGGCGGGCGCCAAACTGAATGACCGTTATGTGATCTACATTACTGGCACAGTGGATTAGAGCAAGTCTAGTTTACAGATGGCAGGCTCGTTGCAGTGCGGCAGTGCGCGTGACATCCGGTTTACAACCTTCTCCTTTCTGTGTTTTCTGTGGCTGTGTCGTTAGCTATGGGCGGGCTCGTTGCAGTGTGGCAGTGCACGTGCGCCTCAATGCGCCCTGCGTTCATATCCGGTTTACAACCTTTTTTGTTTTCTCTGTGGCGGGCTCGTTGCAGTGCGGCAGTGCGCGTGCGCCTTGATGCGCCCTGCGCCCAGCGCCCTGCGTCCATATGCGGTTTACAACTTTCGGTTAGTAATATGGATAAATATAAATATAAATATTTGGACAGAGAAAATTTTTTCTAATTTTGGTTCTGTACATTACCACAATGAATTTTAAATGAAAACAACTCAGATGCAGTTGAAGTGCAGACTTTCAGTTTTAATTCAGTGGCGTGAACAAAACGATTGCATAAAAATGAGAGGCAACTAAAGCATTTTTTAACACAATCCCTTCATTTCAGGGGCTCAAAAGTAATTGGACAAATTAAATAACTGGAAATAAAATGTTCATTTCTAATACTTGGTTGAAAACCCTTTGCTGGCAATGACAGCCTGAAGTCTTGAACTCATGGACATCACCAGATGCTGGGTTTCCTCCTTTTTAATGCTCTGCCAGGCCTTTACTGCAGTGGCTTTCAGTTGCTGTTTGTCTGTGGGCCTTTCTGTCTGAAGTTTAGTCTTCAACAAGTGAAATGCATGCTCAGTTGGGTTAAGATCAGGTGACTGACTTGGCCATTCAAGAATTTTCCACTTCTTTGCTTTAATAAACTCCTGGGTTGCTTTAGCTGGGTCATTGTCCATCTGTATCATGAAACACCGCCCAATCAATTTGACTGCATTTAGCTGGATTTGAGCAGACAGTTTGTCTCTGAACACCTCAGAATTCATTCGGCTGCTTCTGTCCTGTTTCACATCATCAATAAACACTAGTGTCCCAGTGCCACTGGCAGCCATGCATGCCCAAGCCATCACATTGCCTCCACCGTGTTTTACAGATGATGTGGTATGCTTTGGATAATGAGCTGTTCCACGCCTTCTCCATACTTTTTTCTTGCCATCATTCTGGTAGAGGTTGATCTTGGTTTCATCTGTCCAAAGAATGTTTTTCCAGAACTGTGCTGGCTTTTTTAGATGTTCTTTAGCAAAGTCCAATCTAGCCTTTCTATTCTTGAAGCTTATGAGTGGCTTGCGCCTTGCAGTGCACCCTCTGCATTTACTTTCATGCAGTCTTCTCTTTATGGTAGACATGGATATCGATACACCTACTCCCTGGAGAGTGTTGTTCACTTGGTTGGCTGTTGTGAAGGGGTTTCTCTTCACCATGGAAATGATTCTGCGATCATCCACCACTGTTGTCTTCCGTGGATGTCCAGGTCTTTTTGCGGTGCTGAGTTCACCAGTGCTTGCTTTCTTTCTCAGGATGTACCAAACTGTAGATTTTGCCACTCGTAATATTGTAGCAATTTCTTGTATGGGTTTTTTCTGTTTTCGCAGCTTAAGGATGGCTTCTTTCTCCTGCATGGAGAGCTTCTTTGACCGCATGTTGTCTGTTCACAGCAAAATCTTCCACATGCAAGCACCACACCTCAAATCAACTCCAGGCCTTTTATTTGCTTAATTGATAATGACATAATGACGGTCTTGCCCACAAATGCCCATGAAATAACCTTTGAGTCAAGTGTCCAATTACTTTTGAGCCCCTGAAATGAAGGGATTGTGTTAAAAAAATGCTTTAGTTGCGTCACATTTTTATGTAATCGTTTTGTTCACCCCACTGAATTAAAGCTGAAAGTCTGCGCTTCAACTGCATCTGAATTGTTTGATTTAAAATTCATTGTGGTAATGTACAGAACCAATATTAGAAAAAAGTTGTCTCTGTCTAAATATTTATGGACCTAGCTGTAGCTTGTATTATGAGACTAGTCCAACGTGTCATTAATGTTGACCCCCAAGTACTTGTAGGAGAGCACTACCTCTACATCCACTCCTTGAATAGTGACCAGACATAGAGGCTCTTTGGTGCAGTGGAAGTCAATAACCAGTTCCTTGGTTTTGCTGATGTTAAGTTGTAGACAAATTTTATCTGCACCAAGAAACAAACCTCTCCACCTGACTCATGTACTCTGCGCCATCCTTAATACACCTCATAGAATTTCTGCAAGTGACATGAACTGATGTTACATTTGTAGTCAGAGTTGTACAGAGTGAAGAGAAAAAGAGACAGGACTGTTCCTTGTGGTGCTCCAGTGTTGCTCATATCCATATCAGAAACACAGTCATTGAGTCTTACATACTGTACTCTACTCTACAGATAGTCCATTATCCGCGATACCATAGGCTCATCCACCTGAATATCTCTGAGTTTACTCCTTAACAGGGATGGCTGGATGGCATTGAAAGCACTGGAGAAACCAAAAATTCTGCACAGTGCTGCCAGCTTTGTCCAGGTGAGAATAAGACAGACAGATAATTGTATCCTCCATTTCAATCTTTATCCAATAGGCAAACTGCAGTTTAAAAATAATAAAATTGTCAGAAAATATTGTCTGACAAAGTCTCAAACACAGGAAAAATAATGTTTACAACATGGACATGTTCAAAAATGAGCTAAATGCTTACTCTGATAGCACACCAGTCTTAATGGAATGTCAAAGAAATGATCCAAATCAGACTCACCATTGTCTGAAACCTAAATTACAATGTTAACAATTATCAATTTCCACTGTGGTGGGTTTTGCATCAGAGCTGTAGGAGACATGGTAGGTACTGTAAATACATATGGAAAATCATTAAATAAGTTTGCTTTAGGCTTTTGGGATGTGGAGTATACTGTAACAGGCTCATGTCATTTTTAAATGTGAAAAGCAATGTTAGGATATCTGATCATTTGCAGTTCTACATACAAGAAAACAAAAACTTAGTTGTGAAGATTGTGGTTCCTATGCTAATTTTCAGAGTTAATCTTGCTTTAATTATTTTTTGGCTAGCTTTAAATCTCAGTACATTCTGCCTGGTCTTCAGCATGAACAGCTTCAAAAGTGTATTGTAATTCAACCATTTTTTCTTAGGAACCAACCACTTTACAAAATTAATACAACATTTCAAACCCTCGGGCTCTTCCTACTCTGACTTTTTGTAATCATTTAATCATTGACAATGTTCACCACCCCCTCACCCCTAAATAGGAAATGAGTTCCCACCTTCTCCAGTTAGGGTCACAAGGCTGCCACTTGTTGGCTGCTTTTCTCTTAATAGGGGGTCAGACACCTTTTTAAAACAGACTTCGTAATGCTTCCTGCTTTCCAACAGTGCAGACTCTCGTCCGGAAATGTTGTGTGTGACTGCTCTGTACCCTGTTTAAAATCATGTGCTAACACCACAGACAAATGAGTTTTAACTAAAATTCAGGTGCTGTGAAAATGCTTAGAGATTTTTTGGATATTATTTAGGTAGGCATTGGCCAATAAATATCAAAAACCAAACCATCTGCCCGTAAGGATAAACTTATGCCTTACCTTAGGCTGAAGGGCCTTGCTTAAAGAGAAGTACTTGTGCACTGTGATATGTACTTGCCACATCTGGTGAATGACGTAGTGCTTCCATCATGATAAAACAATAGAAGGATTTAGATAGAGAGATAGTACTTTATTTGTCCCAAGAGAGAAATTTAGCTTTTTAAAGAAGCTCAATAACTTTCATAATAAACAATGATCAACAACCCTCCTCAGATACATACAAAGAATTAAAAAATAAGAAAAAATATGAAAAGAGCAGGGACAGTTACAGTAAGACATTATACTGTAAAGGCATGTTGTCATTGGTATAAAGTATCCAAGTAGCATTTCCTGACACACTTCTGCTGAATAATTCATTGGCTGAAAGTCCTTAATATCAGTGTGTCAGAGAGAGGAAGTGCAAGGTTGTTCATAATGACACTCAGTTTTCTTTTCATTCTCTCCTCCTCTAACAACAACAACATTTATTTATATAGCACATTTTCATACAAAGGATGTAGCTCAAAGTGCTTTACAGGATGAAGGAAGGGGAACAAAAGAAACAAAATATTAAAATAAAATTAGGCAATACTAATTAACATAGAAAAAAAGTAAGGTCCGATAGCCAGGGAGGACAGAAAAAACAAAAAAAATATCTGTAGATGGCCAGAAAAAAAAATTAAATCTGCAGGGGATCCGAGGCCACGAGACCGCCCAGCCCCTTCTAGGCATTGTACCGAACATGAAAGATCTCAATCAGTCCTCCTGGTTTTCAGGCTTCACATGGAAGAACTTGATGATAATGGTCATGTGGACCTCTGGCCTTCAATCCATCAATGCAGGGTCAGCACGGTGCTTTGATCAGGTGGTGGTGGCACAGATCGCCACCACAGAAAACCAGAAAAAGAACAACAGACAAAGTAGGGGTTAGGTACTTTACCTCCAATTGGTCGAGAGTATTTCCAGTGACAGACTCTTCCTTCTTAATCATCTTGTTTCTTTAGTGGGCCTTGAAGTGATTTTACCAGCCTAACATACCACAACATGGAAAACTGGCCTGGCTATCATAGAGTTGCAGAACATGTAAAGGATGTCACTACACAAATGAAGGAATGCAGTGTCCTAAGAAAAAAGATCCTGCTCTGCCCTTTTAATATAGTGCATTAGTGTTACTAGACCAGTGTAGCTTATTATTGAGGTGGACCCCAAGTACTTGTAGAAGTGGCCCACACCCGAAAGAGTGGCCAGACATAGCGGCTCTTTGCTGTGGTGAAAGTCAATAATCAGATCCTTAGTTCTGCTAATGGTAAGATGCTAACAATTCTCTTGCACCAAGAAACAAAGTTCCCCATCTGACTCCTATACTCTGTCTCATCTCCCTTGTCAATACACAGCATAAGTGCAGTGTGATATTTGCCAGGACACCACCAGTCAGAGACCACATCTTTATACAAATCTCTTGTTTATTTGTCTTCCCACAACACAACTCACAGTCCCGCACAACAATACAGTGCCTCTAGCCCCAGTCACCCTTCTCCTGGGCCTTCTCTCTCCTCGTTCCTGGGCCACCTGTCCTCTCTCTCCATGAGCTTCGTCCTGCTCCTGCTCCCGACTCCAGCTCGGTGATTGGAGAGAGGCGGCCCCTCTTATCCTCACCCGGATGAGCTCCAGGTGTTCTACCTGACGTCACATCCTGGTGTGGTGGAAGCATCAGGAGAGCACCCGGAAGCACTCCGGGTGACCCTGGAAGGGTCGTCCTCCATGGGTGTGGCGGAAGTAAATAAGTCCCGGGCTCCATGAGGCTCGGGGCACCCCCTGGTGGTGGATACGGGCCTTCAAAGACTTGAGCCTCCCTGCACCCCTTCCGTGGCCCTCTTCTGCCCCCTCGTGGCCCGGATCACAAATATGCCACCTCTCGGTCCCTCCAGGCGTCCTGGCCGGGTCTGACCCCCAGCCATGTACGACAGCAGAATCCTCTGAGAATTTCTGCAAGTGAGATGACCTTGTGTTATATTTATAGTCTGGGGTGTAGAGTGAAGAGAAAAGGCGACAGGACTGTTCCTTGTGGTGCTCCTGTGTTACTCACATCCACATCAGAGAGGCAGTCCTTGAGTCTTTCTGAGCCTGACATATAGTCCATTATCCAGGACACTACAGGCTTATCTACCTGTATATTTCTCTTGCCTCGTAACAGGGATGACTGGATGGTATTGAAGGCAAATGAGAAATCAAAAACATGATGCTGTTATCTTGTTCAGAGGGGAATCTTCCTGTGCTTAAGGAATCCATGGCTACCATCACTTAATGCCAACCTTCCTCTTTAAAACGAGAAGTTTGATGTCATGGAGGCTACTTCATGAGCACCTTGCAGAATAATCTTCCTGCAGCAGCACTAATGTATTTCACAAGTTCATTTCATTGGTATTGCCCATTATCCATCTATCCATGATTTTTCTAAACTGCTTTAGAAAACAATATAATAGAAAGCCGGAACTGATCTCAATACTACCCCATTATAGAGCATACACAGGCAATACATACAGGCAATGCCTGTTTAGCTTCTTCAATTCAACTGATACAAAATAGTAATAAAGTAGAAAAAAACACAAATGTGACTAATTGCTGCCATTTCAACTTGTTTGATCCTCCTAGGCTGACCAGCTTGACAACACTAAAATATGTGATTTATTCTCTCATTGGTCCTGGCAAAGCTTGTGGCTAGTGGTTTCCATGTTAAATATTTTTAAAATGAGAAGCCACTCTTGGCTGCTGTAATTGTTCTATTTCTTTAATTTGACTGCTTGACTGGTTTAAAGTAAAAATACCAGCTTTGAGAGGTAGCCCGGCCACAGACAGACACAACAACGCAATGTCCACAAGACACGTTTATTCACAGAAATATTTATAAACTATTTACAATTCACAGTCCTTGGTTCCTTTGGCCGCCTCCACTCCTGTCATGCAAGCTCCATCCTTCTTCTGCCCGACTCTGGCTCCTCGACTCTAGGACAGCCACTTTCTACCCTGACATTAAACTGGATAAAGTGGGTTATGTAGCCTATCAGCTCTTATTACTGAGTTCTGAAAGGGTTTGAATATTTCCTTTGAATATTTCTTATTTTGAATGTTCTTGTATTTTTTTCTTCTCAACTTTTAGGAGTTATAGAAGGAATGAAGAAACTAAGGAAAAGAAGCAGACATTTGGTCACACATTCCCCGAGTGTGACCAGCAACTATGTTAATTAAAGAAAATATCCAAGATTAGCTGATAGCGAACCTAATGATGTTTGGAAGCACTAACATGGAATTACAGAGATTAAATGGCAAAGATGAATGCAATCGGGCAAAGTTTCATAAACAGGACAGACCAAAGTTCAAACCCAGGAATTTGAGTGAAAAATGTGAATTTTGTTATTATTTTTTTTTATTTCAAAGAAAGTGAAGAGTTCAGATGTTTCCTTTCCTAACAGCAGCCCCTTGCTGGTAAGCAATGTGTCATCTACAATGTCACTAATTGATACCCAAACTGGTGGCCTCATTTAGGGTAAAGTATTCACAGAAACTAGTTCAAAGTAACAATTAATGACACAATAAAATTGGATGCAAAAATAAATAAAAATTAATTTCAAGCAAACAACAAAATGAGGCATAAACATCCAAAAATACTACAAACCTTAAACAGCTGTATTCCTGATGCCATCTAAACTGCTACAGTTCCTGATGGCCGGCTTTGAACCTTTAACCTCATCCTTTGCCTTCTCAGATGGCTCTCTTTTTCACCCTTCCATTCTTGTTATCTCTTCTACTTTTTACATTCACCACGGTCCACTGCTTAGCTTCTCTGGTCACTCGATTTCAGGCCCATGGTTAATAAAGGCTCACAAGCTAGACTACTGTTTAAGTGATTTCAGTTAAATTTTTCCATATGAAATTAACTTTATTATTTTTAGTGTTGTAGACATTGCAAGGGCGGCATGGTAGTGCAGTGGTAGCATTGCAGCCTTGCAGTTAGGAGACCTGGGTTCGCTTCCCGGGTCCTCCTTGCGTGGAGTTTGCATGTTCTCCTCGTGTCTGCATGGGTTTCCTTCCACAGTCCAAAGACATGTAGCTTAGGTGTATTGACGATCCTAAAATCTCCTTGGTGTGTGTGCCCTGTGGTGGATTTATGCCTGCCTTGTGCCTTGTATTGGCTGGGATTGGCTCCAGCAGACCTCCGTGACCCCTGTGTTAGGATATAGCAGGTTGGATGATGGATGGATGGATAGATATTGTAATAAGATTACAAAGTTGTCCTACATTAGAACTGCTGATTCCACATAAATCGTATCTGTATGCGTTCATTAGTTGGGGGGCTCCTTAAAAATTTTTCAAAAGATATATTAAGATGGGACTCGACTGGGTCAGAATGTTGTAGCCATAGCACCTTTTGTCTTATGTGTTGCAGTGCCAATAAAAGTGCCTCTTGGAATTATTCACATTTTATTCTTGCAGTAGTTGTGCTACCCATCAACGATGGGGTGAAATCTAACTAATCAATGTAGATCTCAGTTTAAACATTTGCCGTGCACCATCTATTGTAATGTGTATTGTAATGCATTTAGTAATAAAATGCGTTGCATTTGTCATTCCAACAGTTGACACATCACAAACTTTTGTAGAAATAAAATGCATTATTACAAACATTTATGATATGCCATCTGTTATGGGATTCATAAAAGCAGTGTTAATATTTGCGAAATGTCATCTGATAAAATGACAAATGTTATGAATTTTATTACTACAAATGATTATGATGCACCATCTGTTGGAATAACAAAGACATATCAACCAGACGGACGCACAGGTACAAAGATCCACAGACTCTTGTCCTTTCATTTAGGTGGACAGCACTGAATCACAGTGAATTTAATTTGGCTTTTTTGATACTGATCAACTCTTTAATGTTGTAACCATTAGGGGGCATCAGTGAGCCCCAAACCCAAGACACATTAATACAGCACACTTTATTGGAATAAAATAAAAGATTTTTATTCTCTCACAGCACTTTTCACAATCTTCTTTCCAGCAATCAGCCATAATAAATTCAATGAATAAATGATAAGCCAACAAATCTTCCTCCTTCTGTCTTCCGCTAAGTGTTGCCTACTGCCTGCAGACTCTGACTCAAACGAAGTGACGCAGCAGACTCCTTTTAAGTCATACCTGGGAATAGGTTCAGTGTCACACTGTGTCCTTGCAGAAGCACTTCTGGGCCACGGAAAAAGTAGGTAGGTCCCCAGAGACCCCTACAGGACTGCACTTCCAGACTCTAAGTCCAACGCACCCCTGTGGGTGTCCCAATTGGGTTACCATATGCCAATTAGTGTATGGTGGATGGAACCCCTCCCGATTCTTGTTTTTTCTCAGTCCATCCATGAAATAATACCAGACGGGTACAAATGTATTTCCATGCCCTGCCCCCAATCCGCTTGCTTCATTGCACTGGCCTCCCATCCAGGTAATGAACTATCCTCCAATCTGGCCGGGCTGTCCATTCTCCTGCTACAGTGTCAAAGTGAAATCAGATCTCTGCAAAGTGATCTAAATTATTTAGAAATATATATCACAAAATAATTTCATAAGTATTCACTCCCTTTAATATGGAACATCTAAATCCTCAGTGGTGGAAACTACTGGTTTTAGTCACAGAATTAGTTAAATGGAGATCCCCTGTCTGTAGTCAAGAAGTTTCAATTATAGTAATAAAATGCATTTCTACAAATGTTTTATGATGAAGCATCTATTGAAACGACAAATGCAACCCATTTTATTTAGTATAAATACACTGTATGTGAAAGGTCCAAGTTGTAGTGAGTCAGTATCATGGCGTAACATGCACATTAAAGGTAAATGAACACTCCAATGTAACTCTGTAAAAAAGTCATTTGAAAACCACAAGTTAGGAGATGGATACAAGAAAATATCCAATTTATTGAATATCCATAGGAGTCCATTTAAATTATTAATTTTGAATTGGAAAGAGTGGCACAGCTGTAAATCAGTGTAGATCAGGCTATCCAACAAAACTGACATTATCATGCAAGAAGAAGACTAGTGAGGAAAACAACCAAGAGACCTATGATAACTCTGATGATGAGGAATTTTATAATTTATAGTGGCTGAGATTGGATAAATTGCATACAACATCTGTTTCACCAGTCGCAGCTTTATTTCTGAATGGCAAAGAGAAAGAAACTTTTAAAACACACGCACACACGCACTGATTGGATGATAAATTGGACTGGACTGCCAATACTGATGCGCTGTGCAAGAAAGGACAGAGCCGACTATATTTCCTTAGAAGGCTGGCGTCCTTCAACATCTGCAATAAGATGCTGCAGATGTTCTATCAGACGGTTGTGGCGAGCGCCCTCTTATATGCGGTGGTGTGCTGGGGAGGCAGCATTAAGAGGAAAGACGCCTCACGCCTGGACAAACTGGTGAGGAAGGCAGGCTCTATTGTTGGCATGGAGCTGGACAGTTTAACATCTGTGGCAGAGCGAAGGGTGCTCAGCAGGCTCCTATCAATTATGGAGAATCCACTGCATCCACTAAATAGTATCATCTCCAGACAGAAGAGCAGCTTCAGCGACAGACTGCTGTCAATGTCCTGCTCCACTGACAGATTGAGGAGATCGTTCCTCCCCCAAACTATGCGACTCTTCATTTCCACCCGGGGGTGTAAACGTTAACATTATACAAAGTTATTGTCTGTTTTTCACCTGCATTATTATCACTCTTTAATTTAATATTATTTATTGTATCATTATGCTGCTGCTGGAGAATGTGAATTTCCCATTGGGATTAATAAAGTATCTATCTATCTATCTATCTATCTATCTATCTATCTATCTATCTATCTATCTATCTATCTATCTATCTATCTATCTATCTATCTATCTATCTATCTATCTATCTATCTATCTATCTATCTATCTATCTATCTATCTATCTATCTATCTATCTATCTATCTATCTATCTCACACACACAACATCTCACCTAGAGTTTGCCAGAAGAAACATGGCAGCCTCAGTAGTTAGCAGAAAGAAGGTTCTATTCCCTATTCAAACCAAAATTTAGCTTTTTTGCTGTTAGACTAAACATAAAGTTTGGTTTAAACTAGGCACTGTACATTATCAAAAACACACCAGCCCTGTTGTGAAGCATGGTGGTAGCAGTATCATGCTGTGGAGGTGCTTCTTTGCAGCAGGTCCTGGAAGGCTTGGGAGGGTAGATGGTAAAAGGACAAGGAAATCCTGAAGGAAAATCTGATACGCTCTACAACAAATCTGCACCTTTGATCTTTGAAGATTTGTTTTCCATCAAGATAAACAACCCCAAGCGTAAAGCAAAAGCTGCAGAGCAATGGTTTAAAAACAACAACATTAATGTCCTTGAGTGGCTGAGTCAGCATCCAGATGTCAATCCAACTGAGAATTTGTGGCTGGTTTTTAAAAGGCTGTTCACTCCTGATTCCCATGCAACCTGACTGAGCTTGAGCAGTTTAGCAAAGAAGAATGGGTAGAAAAATAGCAGTGCCCAGATGTGTAAAGCTGATAAAGTGAGATCTGTCCACACAAACTCAAGGCTGTCATGGCTGCCAAAAGTGCCTCTACAAAATGCTGACCTAAAGGGGGTGAATACTTATATAATCAGTTATTCTGTGTTTTACATAAGTAACTAGCCGTGTTACCCGGCTTCACTCATGTAATAGAGTCGATGGGCCTCCTCAGTTATAGTACTATTGGTTAATCGGATGTATCAGAAGTACTATATAACTGACTAAGTACGCTTCTATATACAGAATTTGTTTTTATTTTTCCAGGGGCTAATATTATTAGTTCACCTGAGTGGCTTGCTGTTGACCATGCACTCCTTGGTGGTGTTGGTGTAGTGAAAGAGACTACAGCAGAATTCCATATTAAGTCGGTATTTTCTAATGTCACAAAGATGATTTAAACTAGTTTCATTCAAAGCTAAAAACTGCTAAAGACTTTCCATTAGCATCAAGACCTTAAATTAGTACTGCCTCAGTATACAGTGGGTCTGAACAAATGGTACTAAAGTACTAATTATTTTTACTCACTCAAAAAATGCTGTCCTGTTCTTGTCTTATGAAATTTTGAAAAAAAAAATCTGAAAAATGGTACTTCATTCTGTTTAATTGTGGTTTGGCTCCATTGGTTACTTTGCAGTATTTTTTCCCTCTTTGTTTTTTTTTATATATATCCAAAATCACTTAATCATTGACCATTGATCATTGGTTGATATGTAGGGGGACAACAGTATTGGGTTTTTCAAAAATGCAAGCCTATTTACTCACTAATAAAAAAGTAGTGTAATCAGTTTATATCAGACTTATTGTCACATTTGACACAAAAAATCCACTGAAACAATCTACAATGCTGCGTGATATTTATCCCCATTTCTAACTATGCTTGTTTCACTACGGTGGTGTCTTTCTGCTGCTCTTTTTTATTCACACTCAATTCACAAAGGAGGAAAACCTCTCAACTTTTCAAATGCTGTTTGTGGGTCAACAGGGAACTTTAAAAGGTAAAACTGGATCCCAAGGCCAAAAAAGGTTGAGAAACACTGGTCTAAAGATTAATGCCGTAATCCAATGAGACAATGAATTTGTTATCCCAAAGTGGTTGAGGTAAAAGAACACAGCAGTTTCTAATTGTGAGGACATGCCACTTTTATCAATGATCTTATTTAAACTTTGTAAGTGCTGATGAAATCATCTGGAGCAACGTAGTGACTGATGGGAATTGTAGTCCCCACATCAGTATTTGCAGAAGATTACAGGTAAGATGAAGGGGGAGTGGGAAGGTAATATACAGTGCTATTTAAAATGAAAGATCAGATTTCAAAAAAATATTTCAAACAAACTGTATAAGACAAAAACACATTCTGCACATCTTTGGATAAAGGAAAGTTCAAAGTTTAAAAGCCTGCCTAAAAGTACCAGTGAATGCCATGTTTCCTATTTATAGTATAGTAGTATTTCCACTTGGAGGTCTGGAGTTACCTGAATGACACCATTCCAAGATGATGGATTGGAAGAGGTGGACAACAAGATCTTGCTCATCATTTATGGCCTCCCAGGTCTCCAGACCTTACCCCCTGCGATTTATATCTATGGGGGTACATTAAAGAAAGAATGATTGTTCCACCTATGTCCGCTAATTTTCAAGATTTGCAACATCGAATTGAGGAAGCTGTGAATTTAGTATCTAGGGACCAGTTGACTCATGTGTGGCAAGAAATGGTCTACCATTTTGATGCTTGTTAAGCTACACATGGTGCTCATGTTGAGTGCATGCAACCTCAAGGACCATAGAACCAAACTTTGAACTTTCCTCTATCCAGTGATGTGCGGAATGTGTTTCTGTCTTATACAGTTTGTTTGAAATACATTTTTGAAATCTGCTTGTTCATTTTGAATAGCTCTATATATTAAATACCTTTCTTACTGGATCTGTTGCATGAAACTAACAACGCTCACAACCAGAGCACCTGGCAAGCACTACACTAAATGCGTCTTCTTCGAGCTTCGCCGAACTTTGCTTGTTTAACTTCGGTTCTGCAGATGGCCTTCATTTGCATAAACTGGCACCCACCATTGTTATCAGTGTTGAGGTAAAATGGGGGATGAAGTATTTTTAGAATGTCCACTCACTAGAGCATTATTAATGACAAATATCAATAAATAAAAAACTTGTGTTGGTTAGTTTTCTTTTTTCTACAACATCAGCAAATTATAATCAAATCTGTCAAGGTATTTTTGAGATTTTGGGGTATTTCATTTTTCTATTGTGGGTTTGGAACACCCCTAAATATTAATATATCAAAATGTTCTTTCTTAGTGGATACGTATTGCCCTAGATGTACCATCAGCTTTTTAGATAAATGGGAAATAGTGTTTTTATTAATGAGTGAGTGAGTGTATGGACTTTGCATTACATATATAGATTAATTTAGATCACTTTGCAGGGATTTGTTTTCACGATTTCTGTTTATCAGTGTCAAAAAAGCCAAATTAAATCCATTGTGATTCAAGGTTGTATAACAACATAATATGAAAATGTCTAGGCGGGGTGAATACTTTTAAAAGGTACTGTAGCTGTTTGTCCAGTGGTGTGCGCTATAATAAGGTGCTAATGATGCCCATGACTGCACATGCACACCACAAAAACTAAATATTATCAATGACAGACCCCCACCGCTTATTATACTTTGCCATGTGTATGGTCTAAAAGGAACACACCGGTAGGTTTTAAAAAAAAAACCTTATTATGGAAAGAAAAACAAAGTAAATGTGACTTTTTTACTGAACAGAAGCAATATGTAATACAAAATAAACAAAGGAGTCAGAAGTGGATTGGCCTATCATTCCTCTTCCACCTCTGTGGCAGCAAAACGAGAGTGAGTGCAGACTGAGGGCGTGAGAATGTCTCTAAATGGAGACCTCTCACTTTCACTTAGTCTCTCTTTGGAAGAAACACAGACCCTGTAGGTTTGGGCCTGCTCTGGTGTTTATTAATGCAGAGGGATGTAGGCTCTGTTCCATGGGAAAATTGTCTCGGGACTTAGCTTTGGAGTGTATTTACATTAATGTGTGTGTTTGTGCTGGGAGGTGTTTTAAAAGATTATGAATTTGCTGTCAGTCTCTACTGGCAGGCACACAGGGGGGTATGTTAATTTGGCCCTTGAGATGGAGTTTATAAAACTGTAAGGCTCCTTTAACACCCTTGAAAAGGGAGTGCTAACTGGGTGCCCTGTGCTTGAAACAGCCAATGTCCATCTGCTGCACACCTACTCCATTTGAAGCTTCTCAGTTTGACGCTAACCACATTTGCCCAAACCAATAAAGATACCATCAGTGCTTATAATGGTTGTGGCATTAAAGGTCACGAGTGTAACCCCCAGTTTCCCCTTCCTGCCAAAAATGTTTTCAAGAATGAAATTAATTGGGAATGTCTTTTAAAGCTAGTGAACAGCCTCTGGCAGCAATATCCCTGTTGATCTTCTGGATTTAGCAAAGAAAATGGTTTTACCTTATTTGGAAATACTGTCCTTGAGGTCTAGAGCGTGTATTCTTTATAGTATTCTGAAGACTAATGAGCTTCAGTTGAAAAGTAAGCCTTGTATGTTTTAATTGCAGAGGGTAAAAACAGACTGGATGTACAGTAGAAAGCACAGCTTAGCTCAGAAATCTTTTTAATCCTTATACAGTATGCATAAAGATAGTAAATGCCCATGCAAGAGTATAGCTACAAACCCACGTTACTTACAACCTCCCCACAAATCAGCACACCCCAAACTCCTTTTTCACTATTTTTTGGGCCTTTTTTGTTTCCAACACTGCTGTGTATAAATATCCATCTCTGCATTTATCATCCATCCATCCATCCATTTTCCAACCCGTTGAATCCGAACACAGGGTCACGGGGGTCTGCTGGAGCCAATCCCAGCCAACACGGGGCACAAGGCAGGGAACCAATCCTGGGCAGGGTGCCAACCCACCGCAGGACACACACAAACACACCCACACACCAAGCATACACTAGGGCCAATTTAGAATCACCAATCCACCTAACCTGCATGTCTTTGGACTGTGGGAGGAAACAGATCTACCTAATCCAATTTGGGGTCAATGAGGCCTGCAGACTTGCAAAATGCTCTGGCATAAGGTGGGAATCAACAGCACCAGCCATCACTGGTCACTCACACTCATTTTTATCTGATGACTTCCAATTGATGTAACATAATGTCTTTGGAATGTGGGACTCACACAGATCCAGGGAGAATACGCAGACTTCTTACAGGTAGTGACCTGACATGTGATTTGAACCCTGGACATTGGATCATTGATGCAGTAGTGCTGAACACCGCACCACTGACTTAGAAAAAAGGCAGATAAAATTTCCTTAAGTAGGAAACCATTACATAGTCACTAAAACAGAACAGAAATAAAATACTTTTGGTATTTTACTAAGATTAAACTGTTATTTGAGGTAGTTGAAGTGTGTAATAAAATTTACTGAACTGTAAAACGACTTTAAAAATGTACACATGGGGCTCCAACACATTTTTATGTGTTGTCTGAGATTAATATATCTATAGGCCAGTGAAAACAAATATGTACATATGATATTTATTTCCTTAATACAAAACACGGATAAAATGTTGTTTAGGTTGGAGACAATGAACAAGCTAAACACACGCGTCCAGTGCCGGTCAAAGCCCACATGGAGCCTTAGGTAGAGGTTTCCCTTTGGTGGCTGGAGCATGGCCCCTTTGAGTTACCAAAATGGCACCCCTCGGTGTCTATAGTGGGGACAGGAGGGAGGGTATCTGGACAGCGCACCGCTTGACTTCATATACTGCACTCCTCTGTGTCCATAGCACACATTTATTATTATTAGACTTTGTGGACTGTCGGGGAGGAGTCCCCCTTGGTGTCCAGAGTATGCGCCACTTGAGTTATGGAAATGGCGTCCCTCAGTGTTCATAGAGCCCCCTTTCATAAACGGCACCCCTCTGGTGAAGGCACTCATGGTATCCACCTATGTCACCTAACAGATCCACCGTCCCTGCACACTTCTCTTGAAAGACATAATAACACTGTCTTGTCACTAGAGAGGAGTATGTTGATTGGCATAATTTGATGAGCTTTTTTTGCAGTGAATATTATGTGTTTGCTGGTGATTTTGTTTGCCAAATACTTTGGAAATTTGCTGTGTGGCTGTTTTTTTCCCCAGTACCCCATGTTGCATTGTGTTGTCACTGAGATGCAGCAGCCAAGTGTTCCGACACCTGTCTTAGCGGTCTCCATCAGTGTCTGCCAGAAGGCTCAGAGTCATCTGTCTTCCTGTCTTCCCTCACACTCTTCTGGCATCCTTTAAATCCCTAAGGAGGACTCCACCACCATTGTATCTGCTCCTCCAGTAAATCAGCAAGTAAAAATTTGCCCCTAGAGTGCTGACTGCTTTGTTTTTCCCTATGGCTACCAACCACTCTGCCTCATTTGTCTCAAGCTGGTTCAGCTCAGGCACCCAATACTACACCCATTCACAGTTCTGCTTTTCCTTTTATGATTCATCCTTCCTTCTCTCTCTCTCACATCTTGATTCACTTTTAAAGTCCTGTGGGATGCAGGTATGGCAATCATAGCTCCAGTACTATTGAGAGAATGGGTTAATCCCACACGTGCGCTTATGGATTGGAGTTCACCCATGCCCACGTCTGCCTCCGGAGTCACTCTGCCATGCTACCTATTTCCCACTCTTATTTATTTATTTAAAATGCAAGTGTCACAGATCCACTGTCTCACAATGTGAGCCTACGCTTCTAATAGTATTACCCAGACTTCTGTGCAGTTGATGCAAACTGGAAGAGCGAAGAATCCACATGCTTTCTGCTTCACTCCATTTACCTTGGTTTGAGCTGGGAATGACGTCACCCCCAAGTAAAACATTCAGAAAACCAATATGGATGCATCCAGGAAAACCTTTGCAGTGCTTGCTCCATCAAAATAAATAGCAGTTGATACCAATGCATTATGCATTATTTTGCACAAGGGGGCTCCACCCCCTGCTCGCTTCGCTCGCC
Source organism: Erpetoichthys calabaricus (assembly GCF_900747795.2). Lineage (NCBI taxonomy): Eukaryota > Metazoa > Chordata > Cladistia > Polypteriformes > Polypteridae > Erpetoichthys > Erpetoichthys calabaricus. The sequence goes on along the minus strand of NC_041402.2, from coordinate 135,939,620 downwards.
TACCCACGGCATTTTGAACCCGTGCCCGCTGGGCAGCTGTAGTTTCAGACGCGCGTTGTAGGAGCTTGCATTGTTTTGAACCCGTGCTTGCCCTGCTTCTGCGGTTTGAGACGCGCGTTGTAGGTGTATATCCATCAGCCGAGCTCATTCGGTTTGAACCCGTGCCTGCTTTGCCTCCGCAGTTGCAGACGGTGGGTCGCGTTCGGCGTTTTGTACGATCCCAAGCAGCACATTATTCCTAACTTCACTCTGCAGTAGTGCCACGCACAATATGGCGGTGACGCCTGCGCCTTCACCACGCAGTAGTGCCACTCACAATATGGCGGCGACGCCTGCGCCTTTCGTATTATGTTGGGTTTTACCATGCTGTGTAGGCGCCTTTGCCTTTCGTACTGTCCTGCGCCTTCCGACGCGCGATGTAGGCACCTGCACCTTCCGGGTCTGCCTCTGCTGTGTGGTGTGGACGTTTAACTGTCGTGTTTTCTGCTTTTATATTCTGTATCTCGCTGTGCATGTGTTTCGTGCCTAGGTTTTTTTGAAGCTGTTGCATTCCAGTTTTCATCATCTGTAACCTGCTCTCCATGTGTTTGGCCCCGTTCTTTAACCTCTTTATGACGTTTTACTTTGTTTTCTACTCTGTCTTTTATTTCTGACCTCGCTTTATCCTGCTTTTGTTTCAATGACACCTGGTCCGTGGTGATTATATTCTCCCTTGGTTCGTAGTCTCTCCCGTTTCGCTCTGGGGTGGGGGGGCTTTGTGTGGCGCCTGCGCACTATGTCTCCTGCGTCCACGGGCAGGTCCCTGCGTCCATATCCGGTTTACCATTCTCGGTTAGTAATATGGATATCCAAACACTATAGCAACATGTCCACAGATAGAAGTTGAACAGTACTGAATTAATGAGAAACAAATAGACAGAAGTACAAGTAAACAGTATAATACTACAGCTTTCACTAAAGTTCATGGCATACATCATAATCTGAAATTTGAACAGACTCAGATTTGACAGAAAAGCCCAGAGGTTCCAAGTTAGAAATCTGTCTTAAGAGGGTGTTACAAATGAAAATTTTGACTAGAAACTCACAAATGCCAAATTTCCAATTCAAATGTAATACAGCATTAGTGTTGTGCTTATTTGGTAGCAGTGGCAATGAACAAGCAAAAGTGTTTTGGTCCGAGAGAGTTAAGGAGGCAAGCCTTAGAGAATTCATACTTCCAGTGAATCACTGTCTGTAAGAAATTTTACTGCACTAATATTTAATTTTGTTAATTTTATCTCAGGTAGACATGATGGCACAGTGGTTAGCATGGCTGCCTCACAGCTCAGGTCACATTTTTGGCCAGAATAATTGGTCCAGCAGAGTTGGCAGATGTTCTCTCACAGTCAGGAAAAATTAACAGACCACTACGCCATTATAGTCCACTTAAAACTACTTCAGTTCCTCTCTTTCCCCATTGACTTCAATGCATTTTGCTGAGTTCGGAAAAGTTCCTAAACACTTTTGCTGAACTCAAGGTGAAGCAAATTCAGCAGGGTTCAGTCATCGCTAGTGAAACAATATTGCACAATAATGATTTTGCCACAAAACTTAGTGTCTTGATTCAAAAAAACACTCACAGAATAAATTGGGTTTCACCTCAAGGGAAATTCATGCCGTTTGGGGGGATCCCCCATATACTGTAGCACAAGCAAAGGAAATGACGTCTTAACAGACAGAATTCAAAACGGAAGTGACAAAAAGAGAAATGGAGGCGGTATATATAGTTGGCTGCAGGAAGTTATGTCACGGGTGTAAGGCATTCTGGAATCGGAAGTAACGGCATGAAGAGGCGGGGTCTTGAGGGTTTGAACTGGAAGTGACATCATGATGAGGTGGGTTTTTGAGGGTTGTGTGGATTTTTCAGTTGTTCGGCATGGAGATAAGAAAAAGAGTTAGAGGGAAGCGCCAACCCCTGGTTCAGCGGGTAACTCCATCTATTTGAGACCGTAAACTGTCTCCCAAACACACGTGTGTGACAATGCATTAACTCCACATGGGGTTGCCTTTCATTTAGTATTTAAATAAAGATCTGTAGTGAAAAAAGTGGGGAGAGATAGGTTTGCAGCTGCAACATTTTGAGTTTTCCAGTGGAGAAAACACTAATGTGCACAATGATGCATTTTGGTGTGCCTTCATGTGGAAAATAAGAAGCAGTGATGAACGAAGGGCATAAGAAAATTCATTTTATCAGTTATGTACTGATGACATAGTTTATGCAGCAGCAGAAAAGAATACAGGTAAGCAGAGAAGTATGAATCAGGCTTTAGCGGGCAGTATTGGTTGCTTTCTATCCAAAAACAAACCTTCAGAACCCCAAAACAAGATTTAATGAGTATCACATTGTGAAATCGTCTGTGAAATGAATTTTTGCATCAATTTTGCAAAACTGTATATCAGTCACAACTTTCCTGTTTCGGCGCCATCACTACTTCTCACAATGAGAAGGAAAATTGTAAGACTAGCTATGTTTGATAGATGTTGGTCCAACATAGAAAAAGTGTCACTTATTGGTAAATTGTATGAAATAAAAACATGAAGACATGAGACATGAAGTGACAAGTCATATAACTGTAGGCTGCCAGATGAACAATTGCATTTAGCTTCTCTACAAGGGGGCTCCGCCCCCTGCTCGCTTCGCTCGCCTACCCCCAGCGTTGGGTATCCCGAAATACATTAGTCGAGTTCGTTCGTCTTGGAGCCGTGCCCGCTTTGCCCGTGGCATTTCAGACGCGCGTTGTAGGCGCCTGCGTTCATTGATTTTATCCAGGCGGGCTCGTGTTTGTATATCCGTCAGTTGAGCTCGTTCGTTTTGAACCCATGCCTGCTTTGCTTCTGCGTTCGTTTTAAACCCGTGCCTGCTTTGCTTCCGCCGTCTCAGACGTGTGTTGTAGGCGCCTGTGTACATTGATCTTATCCAGGTGGGCTCGTGTTTGTATCGTTGAGCTGTATTGTGTTGGAATTTGGTGTAAAGTGTTCAGCGGTTTGTACAATTCCAAGCAGCACATTATTCCTAACTTCACTCCGCAGTAGTGCCACTCACAATATGGAGGTGACGCCTGCGCCCTCACTCCGCAGTAGTGTCACTCACAATATGGCGGTGACGCCTGCGCCATCCGTAATATGACGGGTTTTACTATGCTGTTTAGGCGCCTTTGCCTTTCGTACTTTCCTGCGCCTTTCCTACTATCTTTGTGGACCTGTGGGACCTCCGTAGCCTCTTCCGTTTGAATCTGGGCTGAAGCGCAGAATCCTCTTTTTTGTATGTCCGTGTCGGTAGTCGTTAGTTTTGGGAGCATTGTCGTTTCATTTCTCATTCACGTCAAGAGCGCTTTCGTTTTTGAGCGGTGACTTCTTCGTGCGCGGTAGATCACACTTTGCTGGCGTGTTTATGAGACGCGCGCTGTTGGCGCCTGCGCAGTACGTCTCCTGCGTCCACCGCCGTGTACCTGGGTCCATGCCATCCGGTTTACCATTCTCGGTTAGTAATATGGATATAAAAAGGCCAATGATAAAAGCACAACTTAAAAACTGAAATGGCAAATTTCAAACCTCAGGATCCTTTTGTTTTGATGGAGCTAGGGTTTAAAGACAATAAAAAATTAAAAACAGACTCACCAAATGATAGAAATGAAATCTCATGCAGTGCCCTGAATTCATGGCTTGTAAAATACAGATTAGGCAAAACAGATAAAAAAATGTAAAAGAGGTGAATGGCTCAGTAGGCATGAGATGCACAGGGAATCATAAACATTCTTCAAACACTGGAATGATCACACGATTCACACCCAAAAAATCTATAACTAAAAACATTAACTTGATAATGAATATGCACTGCTGTAAGAAAGTATTCCTCTTTACAGTGTTTTATTTATTTAGTGCCCATTTTCTAATTCTATTTGCCCAGTTTCTGAACCTGCTGTACTTTGCCCATTACTGCATCTACTGCAACACAGGGACCAAACTGGGACAGGATTCCTGGGCACATTCACACTTCGATTCATGCTGAGCCAGTTTAGCATTGTCAGTTTATCTGATATAGTGGTGAACAACGTTGGTCTGAGAAGGCAGCAGTGGCTGCACATTTTTGTTCCAGTCCAGTGGCTTAATTAGAAATCAATCATTTCCTATACCAGTAGTGATTTTAACTCTGCAACATAAGGTCATTTTTATATCATAGATATTTTCCCTGTCTAGGGATATCATAGAAATAATATGAAGCCTTAAATGGATGAGTAATTCTCAGCCCATCACTTTTTTTTTTCAGTGTATTTCCAAATATTTGATTAAACTAGACAGTTCACATTGAATCCACACCGGTGTAAATGGAGACACAATAGATGGATAACTGCTGTTTTTTTACATCTAATTAAAAACAGTGGATACAACTGTTTAATATTAAAATAATCAATTAAAGGTGGGAAACTTTCACAACCGAGACAGCTGAAATAATGTTAAGCAATGAGTGCTTCATCAGCAATAATTGGCTTCTCATTAAGAAACTGAGTTGGAACAAAAACCTGCAGCCACAGCGGCCTTCCAGGACTAATGTTGCCCACCCTGATCTAATACATACATCTCTTAAATATAGATAAAGCAGGAGCAGGCAGAGAAAACCCACCTGGGCAAGATGATAATGTACAAACAAACTCAACAATAATGGTGGTCTGAGTTAGAAGTTAGATCCCTTGTTCCTGAAGATTTGGGGCTACAGTGTCAAATGCTATGCCACCCATCATTTTGAAAATACTCTATGAGAGACAAAGAAGCATTACTTCATGAAGTTGAAAAAAAAACTGTATATCTCACATTAACATTTCAGTTTCAGCATATCTTATTTTGTCCTCTGTCTGTACTCTATGTAGTTCGCATTTTTACAACTACAGAAAAATCTAGTCCTGACATGGAATTAAAATAGTGTGGCTTCAAGCAACTGAATTAAGATTCACGGAATGGCTGCTATCAGATTTCATGTACACACAGCTTTAATTGGAAAATGGATAGGGAGCTTTAATAAATCCATAATCAGTTATTTATTGGCAGGTTTTTACCAGTAAAAAATGTGCCAGTATCTATAAACCTTTGAAAAGAAAAGTTTTGTCTACAAGAAATAATCAAATTAGATTCTCCCAAGAAGAAATTTAGATGCATACAATAGCAGAAACATAAAAAACAAAGATACACACTCACAGTACAAATAATACAACCAATCAAATAGATAGAAACATAAATAAATAATAAACATTGTCACACACTTGAGCATGGGAGGCAGCTAAAGGGCTTGAGTAAGGGCAATTCTGATTCAGACCAGGATGTGGCAGAGTGCACTGACTCTTTTTCTCCCTTTCCTGCAGACCAGTCACGGGAGATTCCACCTGGTCCTCTTGACGTCACTTCTGGGACCGAGCCTATGGAAGAAGACCTTGCCAGCTCCGGCCCCTGTGATGTCACGTCCGGGCTCGAGCCTATGGTTAAAGACCCTCATGAGCCCGACCCCTTTGATCTCACTTCCTGTCTTCCCCTTTAAAAGTCTCCACCTTTTCCCTATTCCCTCAGTTCTGTTTTGGACACAGTTTTGTGCACATCAGTGCTGTATTCATTTTTACGACATTGCAGCCAGGATACCAATTATACAGGTGGCTGCCCCAAACCTTGCTATGGCTCTGTGTGGAGTTTGTAACGACATATATTGTACAGAAATAGCAAAATGAACACAAGTGATCTTAAAGAGTATATACATTTAGTTTGGGACATCAATAGGAAGCACTGAATTGCCTAATAGCAGAGGAATGAGCGTGTGGCTAAAAGTGCTCCAAGAAAGCATCTCCTGTAGCGGATGAGGAGGATTTTTCAATTTTGCCACCATTCTCATTTCCACAACAGTTTCCAGTGTGTCCAGGGTTAGCCCTGTGATGGAGCAGGCTTTCCTAATAAGTTTGTTCAGGCAGTTTGCAGCATTGGAACTCAAGGTGCTTCCCTAGGAGAACACAGTGTAGAACTATACATAGGTTAATACAGACTGCTTTCTGCATACACGAGTCTCCTCAGGAAGTTCAGCCTGCTCTGGCTCTTCTTACAGTGGCAGTCCAGTTTGTTGTTTATGTGAACCCAACAGGTACTTGTAGCTCTGCACCACTTCCACATCTTCTCTCTCAATGGTGACTGGTCTGAAAATCTCTTTGGCATGCAGAAAGTCCACCACCAGCTCTTCTATCTTGCTGATGTTGAGTTGCAGTTTCTTCTCCTGCCACCACAAGACAAAGTTCTTCACAAATCTCCTGTACTCTGACTCGTCTCCATTATTAATGCAGTCTATGATGAAGGAGTCATCTGAGAATTTCTGTAGATTGCAAGTACTTGTTTCATACTGGACATCGTTGTTTAGAGGGTTAACAGGAGCAGGTGCCCCAATATTACACACCACCATTTTTAACACACAGTCCCTAAGCCTCACAAACTGCCATCTGTTGGTCAGGTAATTCATGATCCAGGAGATTGTGGAGGCATCAATAAACATAGCCTTCAGTTTTCTTCCCCAGTTGATGAGGCAAAATGGTGTTAAAGGCACTAGAGAAATCGGGACCATTTTCCTAATTGTGATGTTCACATGGGATTATGCTCAGTGGAGCATGTAGATTAGAGTTTCTTCCACACTTACACTCATTGGCCATCTTTATTGGGTACACCTGTTCAACTGCTTATTAATGCAAATATCTAATAACTAATCAGCCAATCACATGGTAGCAACTTAATGCTTTTAGACATATAGACATTATCAAGACGACCTGCTGAAGTTCAAACCAAGCATCAGAATGGGGAAGAAATGTGATTTCAGTGATTTTGAACATGGCATGGTTGTTGGTGCTATACGGGTTGGTCTGAGTATTTCAGAAACTGCTGATCTACTGGGATTTGTATGCACAATCATTACAGAAAATGGTCCGAAAAAGGGAAAATATCTAGTGAGCGGCAGTTCCCTGGGTGAAAATGCCTTGTTGATGCGAGAGGTCACAGGAGAATGGCCAGATTGGTTTGAGTGAATAGAAAGGCAACAGTAACTCAAATAACACTTGTTACAACTGAGGTATGCAAAAGAGCATTTCTAAATACACAACACATTGAGCCTTGAAACCAGATGGGCTACAGCAGCAGGATACCACACCGGATGCCACTCCTGTCAGCTAAGAACAGGTAACTGAGGTTACAATTCACACAGGCTTACCAAAATTGGACAACAGAAGATGGGAAAAATGTTGTCTGCTCTGAGGAATCTCGATTTCTGCTGCGAAATTCAGATGGTAGGGTCAGAGTTTGGCATCAACAACATGAAAGCATGGCTCCATCCCACCTCATATCAACGGTTCAGGTTGGTGGTAGTGGTGTAATGGTGTGGGGAATATTTTCTTGGCACACTTTGAGTCCCTTAGTACCAACTGAGCATTGTTTTAATGCCACATCCTACTTGAGTATTGTTGCTGGCTATATCTATCCCTTTATGCTCGCAGTGCACCCATCTTCTGATGACTACTTCCAGCAGGATATATAACAAAGCTCAAATCATTTCGAACTGGTTTCTTAAACATGACAATGACTTCACTGTATGCAAATGGCTTCCACAATCACCAGATCTCAATCCAATAGAGCACCTTTTGGATGTGGTGGAATGGGAAATTTGAATCATGGATGTACAGCCGACAAATCTGCGTGAAGCTATTATGTTTATATGGAACAAAATCCCTGGGAAATGCTTCCAGCACCTCATTGAATCTATGCCATGAAGAATTACGGCAGCTCTGAATGCAAAAGGGGTCCAACCTGGTACTAGCAATGTGTACCTAATAAAGTGGCTGGTGAGTGTATATGTGTCTGTTAGGTAAACTGCAGAGAATCAAGATGCTTTGAAACCAGGGGTCAGAGGTATTTTAAGACCAGTCTCTCCAAGGTCTTCATGATCTGTTAAGTAAGAGAAACTGGTCTGAAGTTTTTAGGATCACGGAACTGCACTGTAATCAAAATTCACTATCCACATAATTTCTAAATATACAAGGGATGTTCAAAAAGTTTCCAAACTTTTTAAAATTTTTTTTATTAAGAATTTCAAAAACAAATTACATCACTTTTCTACATAGTCACCTTCGTTTGTGATGCAATTTTCCCAGTGTTGTACCAACTTTATAATGCCTGATTACTACTCCTCCCGAATCCACTGTTTCCAACAAAATTATGAAAGTGTGGAAAGTTTTTGAACGTCCCACATATATATATACTGCACATAGACTATATATATGTTTATACAGACAGACAGACAGACAGACATCAGACAGACACCGGCAGTTCTACAAAACACACTCTTTAATAAAGCAAAAGTCCCACACACACAGTGCCCCTGCACCAATCACCCTTACACAGGCCTTTATACATCCCTGGGCCGCCTTTGTTCCTCACTCTTGAGCTTCGTCCTCTTTCACCTGACTCTGGCCTCCCGACTGTAGGAAGGCGGCCCTTTTTATATTCACCCGGATGTGCTCCAGGTGCTCCCTGACGTCCTTCCAGTGGCACTTCCTGGTGTGGCGGAAGTTCCGCATGAGCACCCGGAAGCACTCTGGGCGTCCCTGGAGGTTCCTCTGCCAGCACTCCCAGGTGTGGCGGAAGTGCAGACATCCCGGGCTTTATGAAGCTCGAGGCGCCCCCTGGCGGTGGCCACGGGCCCCAATGGGGTTGAACCTCCATGCTCCGTTTCCGTGGTCCCCATACTAACCCTTGTGGCCCGGGGGATGTATAGTCTGCTTCCTGGTCCTTCTGGGCTTCCCCGCTGGGCATGACCCTCAGCCACCCACACGATATATATATATACTGTATATATATAAAGGAAAATGAAAGGTTACTTACTTGGCTGACATCCACTTGAAAGTCTCTTGTTTGAACGTGTTACCAAATAATTAAATATATTTTTACAATCATTACCAAGAGTTTATATGTTACTGCAGACAACTGCACTTTAAAATAAGCCTCATGGCTGTAATAGAGACATGGGTGGTTAGGATTATTTTTTCATTTTAAACACAACTATGTGGATTGCATAATTTATATTGAAATGAAAACAATGCGCATCTTCAGGTGAACAATTCTTAACTCTTTAAATGTAATTTCTGACAACAATGCTAGGCTTTAAAACAATAATTAGGTTTATTTTTCATACCACAAGATTAAAAGTAAAAATAAAATTTACAGTAATGCAAAGTAATTACAATGTGTGTGTACAATGGGTCCTTTTCACATTCCCAGGCTGTGTGGAATATTTATGTTTCCATCATCACACGCATGCACATAGCGGACAGATGGTAGTTCCCTGTTAATATGGGGGTTGGCACTGTGTACTAATACATTTTCTTCTCCTTTCTCTGCAGAGCAGAAGATTGGCGGTTTTACTACCACTAATGTCACTTCCACCTAAAGCCATTGTCATTTTTAGTCAGTCATGACTAGACTTCTGTCTGAGAAGACATATTTAACACTCATTTGTAAAATGCATTTTATTTCTTTATTAATCAATTGTACAGGTTTTTCCATTGGGTTCCCCAACACTTCACACTGTTCCTGTGTTGTTCCTTACAACCATGAATATCCTGCTCAAGACATCAGTTTTTAAATTTACTGTACTGAAATGCTATTAGGTTGACAGATGTGAAAAAGTTTAATTGCATGAGTAAATGTGATTGAAAAAACACTTGTCCATCATTGATGATTATTTCCAATGTCACACATCTATAAATCTGGCTCATAATGGATTTCCTCACATTTTTGGAACTCATAGCTAAAGCTTTTTGCTTTTGTGAGAAGCACTTAGCCAAACATGGGAGCAAATTGGGCTGGCAACAATATGAAGTATGAATTCAGATGGGGAAATGATACAATCAAGATTAAGAAGTACAAGGAATTGATCCTTGACTCAATCCATTTTTTGAGTGTGCTAATTATATGCATGGTTGAAAGTCATCTGGACCCAATCATGGTAACTGAGTGAGGCCATACCATCATACAACACAGTTATGTGTGCACCTAAACCTCAGTACTGGTCCAGTTTTTATTTATTCTTTAGCATTATATGGTGGACACTGACAGTTTCCGTATGTGACTGACACGGGCACTCTGCCACTGTTCAGTGTTAATGCAAGGCCTTGCTGATGTTGTGCCCTATCCCTAAATTGGTGAAAACAAAGCCTTCATAGTAAGGTGAGCTGAAGAAGAACTCCATTTCTCTGAGTGATTATTAGGATTTTGGACTGAAAGAGGTGTTGTAATTCAATAATTTTGTGACAGCTTCACTAACCTGAGCTCTTTTACACTACCATGTCCTTCTATAGAATGTGAAATGTAACCAGAGTACCCAGAAACATTGACCAGGCCAGCACTCAAATCCTGGTTTTTGGAGTTACAAGGCTACAGCTGTCAGTGCTGTGAAGTCTAATAACATATACTGCAAACACTGACAAGATCAGTAAGTATAAAAGGCAAAATGTTTAAAAAATATAAGAATTTAAAAAACAAGCCATAAGAAAAGTATTGGTTGGCTAATCAGTTGAACAGTGATGTTAGATTAAGAGGTAATAAACTAGACTTGAAATCTTAAAATGCATTTTTTAAAAACTTTGCAAGGTGTCCCTTTTTCCTACCTATGTAAGTTTTTTACTTGTTTTACTTTAATTTGGAAGGCTAAGAAGAATATCAGCACTTAGATTATTAAGAACTTGACCTGTCAATTGGGGGCAGTTTGCTGGTAGGATGGATCAGACAAACCAAACATCTGCTGGAAAGAAGTGAAAGACCCCAAAACAGATTTTGGGAATATGCATAGAATTGCAAGGGGGTGATTCTGTTAAGGATGAGTTTAACTTTCTCCTCCAGAAGTGTCTTTGTCATCTTGGATGAAATCATGGACAGAGTTTGAATTTGCTTTGTTTAAGACCTCAGTAGTGCAGGTGTCATGGTAGAAGCTCCAAGACCTATAGGTGGACATCATTGATGAGGTAATTTGTGAAGTTGAAGAAAGAAACCTTCTATAAAATGTTAGAATGAGGGTCTCTGAATTTGACTGAAAGGTGCAGGTAAGCCAAGAAATTTGCCATTATGATGGCTTATGGGTAGGATGAGTATAGTGGCCAACCTATTCAACAACCCAGGAAGGTTAAGTTCGTTATTGTTCAGGCTGTTCTTAGTAATGGTGGGGATTAAAAGGGAAGCCCTGAGGACCCGGTATACTTTTGACCCTCACAGAAAGCAAAGCAGGAAGCCTTGGTTATAATTAGATTAGCTCTATTTCTGTTTTCGTGGTGTCACAAGTGTATGCATGGGAGACAACTTCAGGGCTTGTCTAAAGGTAATTACACTCTGAGCTAGAGGTTACCACTGTTGTCTAATGCCTTTTCTCTTCCTTCCTCTGCAGAAGCAATGACTGACAGTCACACCACCAGTGATGTCACTTCTATTTCCTGCCCTCCTGAACCCGCCTCTTCCTGTTCTCCCTCCTGAAATGCAGTTCCACCACCATCTTGAGCTAGTCGATTCCTGACTCCTGTGTGAAAAGACACAATAACTTTTTTTTGCTACATTCTTTCTTTTATAGCTTAATTTCAGTTATATGAGGATAACCACAGTGACCCAACTCTTTATTGTCTTCCTTATTGTTATTTATATTGGTCATTGCAATAATAAAAACATTTCTGCATTTTCTAGTGATTTCAGCAAAGAGTTAGTTATCACATTTTGTTTATTAAATATTTATGTAACGTTGAGTCAGATGCAAAAATAACAGTGATAACAGTATGTAATTACATGGGTTAGTAGGGTAAATAAAATACATATTTTTAACAATGGTCTACAATTCATATATTTGAAAACAGAGCTCAAATAGGTTTGTGCGGGCTGAAATATTTTTCATAGAGTGCTGAGCCTAGCTTAAGTGATGAAAAATGATTGTGTTATTGTTAGTTGTTGGGTGTGAAGGGTCTATAGTGAATTGAATTCTTCTGAATGAAGTATATAACATGTTGAAGTCTCAAGGTAAAATTGTTGGCTCAAATGACTCATGATGGATGACATGCCATTGTGGCACTTTGCCGATGAATTATGGTGTCAGAGAAATATTGAATCATTATGATTTGTCTGATCCATCCTACCAGAACTATGATCATGAGGTTGTTTTTAGTGTAACTGAAATATTGAATACACTTTTATTCACTATATGCATAATGTGTCACCAAACTATAGCTAGGAAGCTTGTTTTCTCCTTCACTCATTTCTACATAAATTAAGTTACTTGAATTTTCTTAACTTTTGAGGTCATGAACATCATGTAATTTACTTGGTACAATTTCAAGGAGCCAGAGAACTGAGCTGCTGAGACAGAGGTTCACCTAAGCACCTAAACACAAGCCGTGGCAGCACACTCAACACTGTCATGTATACCTTTTGCCATCAGGAGTGGCGATCGGATGAATTAAACATGAAAATGTATTATGTAAAATACATAAAATGTACATTGAAATCAATAGATCCTATAGGAGCAATATGGACACTACCCTAGCCATTGAACAGCAGAACCACTCCTTGTCCTATTTGAGAGACTGTGGTACTTTATCAGTCCTGTCTCTATGTGTTCAGTACTTGTACAAGGCTAATGACCGTAAAATCCAGAACCTTATGGCAGATAGTACAAGAACATAAGGTTTGGGGCTGATGCTGTGTGCCTTTAATACCCTTTATATTCACAATTAGAGTTGTTTTTACATATTTGGAGTTACAGCTGATCCTTTAGGATTTGTACAGGATTTTGTAAAGTGCGTATATTTTCATTATTTTCATGAACAGGAAATCAAGGTATAGTATAAGGTTTTGTCCACAAAGAGATGTATAAAAATCATCTTCTCTATTATAAGGATTGTATAGCTCAAACCAAGTCTAATTATTACACTCCGTTAATTACTCGTAATACAGGTAACACCAAGACTTTGTTTTCTTTACTTAATAATGTTACACAACCTCCAGACTCTTTACCATCTCACCTTTACTCAACTGCTTTCTGTAATTCTCTTATGTCTTTTTTCAACGAGAAAATCCAAAAGATACATCAGCACCTTGGTCCAGATCCTCTCTATATTCCTTCTGAACTACACTCGCCTATTCACTTTTTCTCTTCTTTCCAGCTTCCCACTTCCTCTGAAATTTCAGATCTCATCTGCAAATCCAAGTCATCTACTTGTCAGCTGGACCCCCTGCCTACAGTTCTGGTTAAAGACTGCCTCCCCTCTCTAGTCCCTCTCATTTCTGCCATCATTCACTCTTCTCTCACTACTGGTATTATTCCCTCATCTTTTAAAACTGCTGCTATAACGCCAATATTAAAAAAACCTGGTGCTGATCCTACTAATTTCAATAACTTTCGCCCCATTTCTAACTTGCCCTTTATCTCCAAAATTCTTGAAAAAATAGTAGCTATCCAACTTCACACCCATTTATCTCATAATAATCTATATGAAAAGTTCCAGTCTGGTTTTCGCCCCCTTCATAGTACAGAAACGGCACTTGTTAAAATTACTAATGACCTCCTTATGGCTGCTGACTCCGGTCTAATCACTATTCTCATCCTCCTTGATCTGAGTGCGGCCTTTGATACTATTTGTCATACCACTCTCCTTAATAGATTATCTCTGATTGGCATTACTCACACTCCACTTGATTGGTTTAGATCCTACCTCTTAGGCCGCACTCAGTTCATACAACTTAAAACCTTCACATCCAAACCCACCGCTGTTACCTCTGGTGTGCCCCAGGGCTCTGTCCTGGGGCCTCTTCTTTTTATTATTTACCTTCTTCCCCTTGGCAATATTTTTCGCAAATATAACATTAATTTTCACTGTTATGCTGATGACACCCAGCTCTACCTTGCTGGTAATCCCACCTCCTCTTTTCCACCACCCTCGCTTATTGACTGCATTGCTGAAATTAAATCCTGGTTTTCTTCGAATTTTCTCAAATTAAACAGTGACAAAACTGAGGTTCTCCTCATTGGTTCAAAATCTTCATTATCCAAAACCAATAATCTTTCTCTTATTATTGATGACTTTGTTGTTTCCCCATCATCTCAGGTCAAGAGTCTGGGTGTCATCCTCGACAGTACTCTATCCTTCCAATCTCACATTAATAACATCACCCGGTCTGCTTACTTCCACCTACGTAATATTAATCGTATTCGCCCCTCCCTCACTCCTCACACCACTGCCATTCTTGTTCATAGTCTTGTCACTTCTCGGCTGGACTACTGCAATTCACTCCTCTTTGGTCTCCCGAATAAATCTCTTCATAAGCTTCAGTTAGTCCAGAATTCTGCAGCACGTATCATCACTCAAATCCCATCTATTCACCATATTACTCTGGTCTTGCAGCAGCTTCATTGGCTCCCGATTAAGTTTCGTATTGATTTTAAGATTCTACTATTAACATTTAAGGCCATCCATAACCTCGCCCCTCCATATCTGTCTGACCTTCTTCATGTTGCCATTCCATCCCGTAACCTTAGATCCTCTTCCTCCACCCATCTGACTGTTCCTCCCGCCCGTCTAACCACCATGGGGAGCAGAGCTTTCAGCCGTTCTGCTCCCAAGCTCTGGAATTCATTGCCTGCGGATCTCCGAAATATCAAATCATATTCATCCTTCAAATGTAAACTTAAAACGCATCTGTTTAAAATGGCTTTTTCTTTTTCCTCCTGATTATAATGGTTTTGTTTGGTTTTAATTTCTAGATTTTCTGATGTTTTAAGTTTTTTATAATTGTGTCTTTTATTTAATTATTTATCTATTTATTTATTTATTGTTGTTCGGTGTCCTTGAGTTCCCTGAAAGGCGCCTTGTATAAATAAAATGTATTATTATTAAAAGTATTTCTAACATAGACCAGAAGGCTACAACTCTTGAACTCATAAGTCAGTGATCTGAGGTGTGTACTGGAGAGGCTTTTAACTGAGTGTGTTTTGGGAGGGATGTTGGGAGTAGAAGAATCATATTGTGTGTACAAACGGTTGAAATGAAGTTCCAAAGTGGCTAACTCATTGTCTATGTTAGAGTGAAAAAAATCAAGGATTTGTAAGTAACTTCAAGCTGAATTGCTTTAGGTTTAGAAGATCTCGTTGAGGTGTTTTGGGCATAGAGTGAGGATACTCCATTAGTGGCTCCTGCAGTAGTTGTATGAGGCGTGGCCTACTGGGTAAAGACCCAGGGCAGATACAGCACACACAGGACAAATGATATCTCTCAAAAGGCCTGACAAAGCCTTTTGGATTCTTCAGAAGTACCTGGTAATTGTTGTTAATAAAATGGAGGCCCGGTCTGTTGAATATTGTATGTTGCTACTACATTCCTCAACTGACCACTAGATGGAGAGCTAAGCGAAGTCAAATGAAGTGAAGAAGTGCATAAAAGACCAGGCTAAAAGCATGGATAAGAGTATATGTGACATTTGCACTTGATAAAGCTGTTATAGACTTCAACTCCTGACAATACTCTACCAGATAAGGGATGGAATTAAATGCATGAAACAAACACTTTTACTTATCATGTCAAGAGTCCGCAGATAAGAAAACCAATGTATTTTTTCATCTTTTTTTTTGTTCTTTATTTCGCCTTATATAATTTCTTGTATTAGGAATTTGTTAGTTTTTGCATACCCCTTGGGGTCAGAGCACAGGGTCAGCCATTGTACAGCGCTCCTGGAGCAATTACAGGTTAAGGGTCTTGCTCAAGGGCCCAGCAGAGCAGGATCTCTTTTGGCAGTGACTGGGATTCGAACCGGCAACCTTCTGGATACCAGCACAGATCCTAAGCCTCAGAGCCACCGCTCTGCCCCGTTCTCATTTGCATACATTTTTAGAGATTAATCACAGAAAATTGCTGATTATTTTTATTGTTATGAATAATAGCATCATTCTGTAGTGGCACTTATCTTAAGGTTGCTGATATTTTAGTGTTTTTTTGTTTGTTTTGCATGAGCATAGCCATGCTTTTTATGGCAACAATTCTTGCTGTGAGTAAAGTGATCATGAAGTTGTTACGTGTGACATGATGCTTAGGCTTAAAAATATGATTATGTTTAGTTCTCAACATCCAAGTTTTGGATTCAAAGTGCAACACCTAAAATAAAACAAAACTATGGGAAAATTAAGTTAGTTAGGGAAAGGATAAGGTGACATAATGTTGTCAGTAATGTTACAATTTTTACTTTTCTCATCATTTCTGATTAATTTTACTCATAATTCTTTAGTTTTCCTTATACTTAATTTTATAATTCCAATTGTGACATCATTACATCACCATTTTGAGACTTTAAATTATTCTGGGCCCTGTTCAGTCGCACAGGATTTTTCTCATTGGCAGCCATGTTGTGCGGCGGATTTTATTAACAGGCATTTTCAAACATGTTATAAAACTGCATATTCAAAACAGTGTGGTACGCGGCTGGGGGTCAGACCCGGCCGGGACGCCTGGAAGGACTGGGTCATGGCTTATTTATCCTCCGGGCCACGAGGGGGCAACCGCCCTGGAGTAGAAGAGGCCCACGGAAGGGGAGCAGGGAGGCTCAAGACCGTTGGGGCCTCTGGTCACCGCCAGGGGGTGCCCCGAGCCTCACGGAGCCCGGGACTTATTCATTCCGCCACACCCATGGAGGACGATCCTTCCAGGGTCACCCGGAGTGCTTCCGGGTGCTCTCCTGATGCTTCCGCCACACCAAGACGTGATGTCAGGTAGAACACCTGGAGCTCATCTGGGTGAGGATAAAGTGGGCCGACTCCCTCCTGTCAGAGAGCTGGAGTCAGGAGCAGGAGCAGGATGAAGCTCCTGGAGAGAGAGTGCAGGCGGCCCAGGGACAAGGAGAGAGAAGGCCCAGGAGAAGGGAGACTGGGGCTAGAAGCACTGTGTTGTTGTGCGGGACTGAGTAGTGTTGTTGTGTGGAGAAGAAAATAAAAGGTATTTGGATAAAGATGCAGTGTCGGTCTGATGGTGTCTGGGCAAATATCACAACAGTTTACTGTTTGTTTCTAGGAGTGTTCTAGAACAGAACACTAATTAATTAATAAATGGTAAATTAATTAATTAATAATTGATGATATGTAGAATTGTATAGCAGCTACTGTATATAAGTCACTACATTCATGCATTGAGAAAATGAGGCAGTGTGCACTGTCAGTATGCATGCAATGATCAGTTTTGATTTATTATAGTATGTTTATTAATTGCAGGGAAGTTATAGTATCATTATTTTCATTTTTCTAATGAGCCCTGCCATTTGGTGTTTTAGATATTTATGGACTCCTTTTTGTGTGCCCGATGCACATGGTTGCTAGACATGCAATGCACATGCAATGTGTCTCATAACATCATGACAGCCATGTTACTAGAAATGGACATGTGCATTAAACAGCATCTGAACTTTGTCGCAAATCAAAGGAATGACTTACAGATTCTGGTTTCAGCTTTGTTTTTTTTTTGGCAAACTTGAATTTTTCAATATCCCTTTACACTTGGTAAATAATTTCTTGATCATTTTCTGAGCATGACTATTGAAAATTGAAGAGCTTAAGGTTTGAGTTGGTTAAATGTAATAAACATTTGTGGAAGAAGTAGATGCTCTTGATTCCTTAAGGTTAGTTTTGCATGTGTGGATGTGTTGCAAAACTTACGTGGGCCGATTTCAAGGGGACACCATGGAAGGATATGAAGTTTACACTGCACACGGAATGTTTGTTCTCTTTGTCTCTCTCTCTGTACAGCTGAAAAGAGTATGACCCGGAATTCCTTTACACCCACCTCTGACCTGCCTTAAGTTTCAAATTATCCAGTCTCCAGGATTCACAGCAACAAACATGGCATCTTTTTGGACCAACGAGTGACCGAGACACACCATGATAGCTGACTGACATGCTGTTATCATTTTGTTGTCTTTCTTTGTTTAATAGCTTCTCTGTTGCCTTCCTGGAAGTTATCAGGGTATTCTGTTTTGGATTCCCAACTCTCTTGCACATCTCTGTTTTTTTCTTTTATACAATTGGGTTAATAAAATTCTGCTTTTTGCCAGGGCGTTCCTTTCTTTCTTTATCTTTTTCCATCCTGCCTGTAGTGTTAGTTAAGACTCTTCTACCAGTTGTAATCTTTGGTAACACAATGCACATGATACTGTGTCATTTGTATAATTAACAAACTACAAAATGGAATGTGGTATATAAAAATGGCGTCATGAAGTATGTTAAACTCCTAAAGTTGACAGCATTAATATTAAACTGTTTTATTTTATAATTACAGTATGGGTGCTTTGGCTCTCCCATTACTTAGATGGTTACTAAAAATATTGCAGCTCCACCTTGTGTTCAGTTCCAGAAATATCAATGCAAGGCTCTGTTTTTTCCACATAATAAGAGTCTGTGAGTTGTGAAAATGTAAATTAGGAAAGTTTCCTCAAATCCAACGAACCAAGGACCCTAAAGAAGAAGTACTGATCCTATCATTGTTCGCATCCTATTTGCCAGCTGAAAAAAGTAAATAAAATGTATGCTTTATAAAAAACTTACAGATTACCGTTTTTACAATCGGTTGTGGAAACATTTATTATGGGTGAAGTGCTTTTTCTTTCTTGATACAGGGTAATATTTTTATTGTTAAGTGATCTGTGCATTTTTACCTTGATAATGACTTTGCGTGGCAGATGTGGTGAAACAGTGCCTGCTTATTAAAACAGAGGCACCCACAGCTGACTGAGTGTCATAAAAATCTCAACAGTTTACATTTACTGAGAGAAGTTGATAAGAAAGATTAGCATCCAGGACCAAATCTCAAGCCATAGGTTTTACTGCTTAGTTGAGAGTGGAAGTGTCCACAATCCATAAAAATCAGTCATTGAAATGACTCAAACTTTTAACTCAATAAAACAAGTTCTATTTGAAACTGAGGCTAAATGCTATTAGTGTGTGGAGGTGAGGAGGCTTTGTTGTTAAATGTTTTAGCACAGTGGAAGGCTGAAGGTGGAGGAATCTTGCAGGCAACACGAATGACTCCAGGGCAATTATCACTCACATTTTTTAAAATAAAGCTTGATTTTGTCTTTTTATGCACAGTGTTGAAAGATGAAATGTACATGCTATTTGGCAGACTCTAATGCCCTTGGGCTGTGATCAGTTAATGACAGGGTTAAGAAGAAAACCAGCAAGGAGAAATTAATTCTTTGGTGAAAACAGTAAGGCATCTGGCTCCTTATTTTAATGTCAGGTTCAAATATTATTTGAGTGCTTTTTAAATGATTTTGTGCATTTATTACCGGTGGCCTGCTCTCCTTCCTGCTCCTGGATGTTAACCACCATTTATTGTACAAGGAAAAAATAGTTCCACTGTATGATTTTATTGAAGTCATTGCACTTTGCCTTCATGCTGGACAGTTTTAAATGCCATAGTAGAATACTGGTTTTGTTTAATAAAAAATGGCACATTTCAAAATGGTTCATCATTAACATTTTCAGCAATGGCATCAACAGTTACAACTAGATTAATGAGATTCCATACACACTTTTGATACCTTTGAAGACAGCCTGTATCAACATCCAAAAATGGATGGAAATCACAAGAACTCTACATTTTTATCTTCTGAAACACCTTTCCGAAGTTTTCTGGTCCACCCAGTGGCATGGTAAACTAAGGTAACTGTGTTGCTCATAAGTCTCTTGTATTAGCAACATGGTCATACTGCTTGACTGCATAATTGCTGTTATCTTCATTGTATTGGCAACTTTCTGAATTCTAATTTTCCTTGTTATTACATATTGCAGTCTCAGAATTATTTAAATGGTAGAAGTTCTATAAGTGAAGATGGCTGGTTACCTTCATATATAAGCGTTACCTGGTAGCTAACCATCCAAATAATCAGATTGAGATTCAGACCTATGAATATAATACTCCGATCTTTACCTTGTCAAGCATGTGAACCAGCTGGAGTGGTGCAATGTCAAGATATGTACGAGAGAAGTGAGACAGTGGTGAGGTTGACGGCAGAAGTGACTGATGCATTCAACGTGGAGGTGGGATTACATCAGGGATTGTCTCTGAGCCCTTTCTTATTTTCAATGGTGATGGACAATTTGACAGATGAGGTTAGACAGGAGTCCCTGAGGAGTGTGATGTTTTCAGATGACAATATGAACTGTAGCAAGAGTAGGGAGCAGGTTGAGGAGACTCTGGAGAGGTGGGGATATGCTCTAGAAAGGAGAGGAATGAAGGTCAGTAGGAACAAGACAGAATACATGTAGGTAAATGAGAGGGAGGTCAATGGAATGGTGAGGATGCAAGGAGTAGAGTTGACAAATGTGGGTGAGTTTAAATACTTGGGATCAACAACTTGGGAGTAACGGGGAGTGTGGAAGAGGGGTGAAAAAGAGTGCGCAGGCAAGATGGAATGGGCGGAGAACAGTGTCAGGAGTAATTTGTGACAGATAGGTATCAGCAAGAGTGAAAGGGAAGGTCTACAGGACAGTAGTGAGACCAGCTTTGTTATATGGGTTGGAGATGATGACACTGACCAAAAAACAGCAGACAGAGCTGAATGAAGGTGGCAGAGTTAAAGATGTGAAGGTTTGTATTGGGTGTGATGAGGATGGATAGGATTAGGAACAAGCACATTAGATGATCAGCTCAGGTTGGACAGTTTGGAGAAAAAACTAGAGAGGTGAGATTGCATTGGTTTGGACATGTGCAGAGGGGACATGTTGGATATAGTGGGAGAAGGGTGTTAAGGATGGAGCTGCCACGTAAGAGGAAATGAGGAAGGCCTAAGAGAAGGTTTATGGATATGGTGAGAGAGGACATGAAAGTTTTGGGTGTATCGAAGTAAGATACAGAGGACAGAAAGTTATGAAAAAAGATGATTCTCTTTGTTGTATATATATATTTTAACCCCAGTAGGGGCGTTGCAACACCTCAAACCCCAAACACAACCACAATGACAAATGTCCTGGTATAAATGACAAAGGACTCATTAGTAAGCATGACCCTCATGTGCCTGTATGAATTTCTGACAACATCTGGGCATGCTCCTTATAAGATGGCAGATGATGTCCTGGGGGATCTCTTCCCAGATCTGGATCAGGGTGTCTATGAGCTCCTGGACTGTCTATGGCACTTATGCACCTATACATAACATCCCAGAGGTTCCCAATTTGATTCAGGTTTGAGAAGCATGTAGACCACTCAATGGAATCAATGCCTCCGTCATCCACTGCCTACACACTCTGGCTGCATGAGGCTGGGTATTGTCCTGAACCAGGAGGAACCCACGACCCACTGCACCAGTGTAAGGTCTGACAATGGCTCTGAGGATTTCATCCCGGTACCTAACAGCAGTCAGGGTACCATTGCCTTGGACATGGAGGTCTGTGCGACCCTCCAAGGATATGCCTCCCCAGAACCATCTGTCACATGTGCTCAGTTTGAATCTACTCTCATCTGTGAAGAGAACGGGGAGCCAACAGAAGAGCTACCACTTGAATGCCAATCAAGATGCATGGTGATGGGCTGTGAGCACAGGTCCCACTAGAGGACATCAGGCTCTCATGCCACCCTCATGGAGTCTGTTTCTAACAGTTTGGTCAGAAACATGCACACCAGTAGCCAGGGGAAGGTTATTTTTCAGGGCTACTCCTGTTCCTCATTGCAAAAATATGCAGATTCAGTTCCTGCTGCTGGGTTGATGCCATTCTATGGCCCTCTCCATCTCTCCTCATGTAATGACCCATCTCCTTGTATCTCCTCCATGCTCTTGAGACTGCTGGGAGACTCGGCAAACTTTCTTGTGATGGCACGTATAGCTGTGCCATCCTGGAGGAGCTGGACGTCCTGAGCAACCTGAATTGGGTGCTACCAGTAGTGACAAGGACACTAACAAAACACAAAAGTAAAGAAGAATCAGTTTGGAAGAATATGGAGAGAGCAATTGTCTGTGGTCACCACCTACAAAACCATTCCCTTTTTGGGGATTGACTTGCTGTTGCCTCTCCAGTTCTCCTGTTGTCACTTTTGCAAAGTGCACATTTGCACCAAAGCAGGTGAAGCTGATTCACAAATGCTTGTGCTTCCTAATTGGACAGACTGATATCATGAAGCTTAACTGACTTTGACTTAGACAGAGATTTACGAATTACTGGTTATATAGGTGTTTAAGAGTATTTTAGAGTATTTTAAGAGTATTTTAGTGATATTTTGGGACCTTTGTTAGGGACTGGGAGCACATATTTATATTTCCCCATTTTTAAAATAATTGGAAGTAGTTTTTCTATATCCAATTTTATATTGTCTGCTTGCAGGAACAGATCAGAATCAAGTGATGGCTGTATACATTTTCAGCTTTATGGTGAATTCTCTTTGAAAAAAAACACACATCAGGAGATTTTTGTAATTAATAAATACATTGTATACATCATACAAGAACCAACCCTGATTATAAAACAGATGCAATAATTATTTCTTATAGGAAACTAGTGCCCAAAGGGCTCATTTTAATTATAGTGGCTTGAAAATGAAAATGTTCAAAAAGAAAAGTCAGAGTCATGGTCTCAGAACACATAGAAGTAATTAGAAAAGCCAATCCCCAAACCCAAAAATTCAAAGAACCAAAAGCAAAAATCCAAAAACTACCTTTGATTTCATTCACCTATATAGCATTAAGCAAAAGTCAATTTGATGTTTGTCTTTTTTAGGTCAAAGCTAGTCTTCTGCTTCTAATGCACCATCTTTTATAGTCCATACCTGATGATGTCTTCATATAATGAGACATGTACAATGGCCGGCAACAGATGATATTGCTAACAAAAACATGACTGTATCTGTGGTGAGAGTCACAAATTGTCAGTGGTTATGATAAATGCCCAAAATAGGAATGCATTGACATCACTGTCATAATGATATGATTTATCAACACAAAAAAAGACAAAAAAAAAAGACATTTTCACATGCCAAAACTGGAAATAAGATCATAACATCTAAAATCACGGATTCATTAAACTTCCAGCCTAATGCTTCAAAGGCTAGCATGTTAACCACAATAAGTCTGATATATGTTGCTATACAGTCCTATGAATTATCATGCAAACTCCTTACTAATAGTGCCGAGCTCATCAACAGTATGCCTGCAAAATCTGCCTAGCTGGCTGTAATGTCCTTAACCAAATGGTAACATCAAAAATTATATTTAGCTATTACACTCTACACTCTTCCTTCTTTCAAGTTTAACCAATCTACCCTAGGTCTCATCCTTTGTACAAGTTCAATGAGCCATTATAACCCATTCAGGACATAACCTGGATGCACAAATCCATAGTTTCCCTCATAAATTGTTGTGGCCTTCTTTAAAAGTTCCCCAGTGGCTTCAGATTTCTCCTCATTTCTGGGTCTCATTTAAATGGCCTTGCTTGTTCTTTGTAACAGTTGACTGCAGCTGAATGACAGAAGCACACTTTGCTACCACTTCACTATTTGGACAAACTATTTTACTTAGTACTGTGACCATGCAAGGCCACGTCTGAGAGGACTTTAAGTATTTGTTTTAATGATAAGGATGAAGAAAAATTAGGATGTGATGTTCTTTCTAAAGAAGCAGAGAAGAGAGTAATTAATATCACTTCTTCCAAGCAGGGCCAGATTTGCATATTGTGAGCTCTAAGTTATGGTAAACTGTAAAGACCACATTTAGCAAGTGTTAACAGAGAGAAAATAGGTCAGTAAACCAATGAACCAGGCAAAAATGCTGACAAGATGCATAACAAACATGAAGAAGTTAGGGAAAATCTGCTCCATTAACTCCATTAAAATCACAAATATGCATGTCAAACTGCAACAAATAAATTTTGAAATTCTGAGATTCCCTGTTCAGACTATAAGGACTGCCATGAGGATGGTGTAATAAGATTATGAAAAATATGTGCTTAGAAAAAAATGTAATTTTAGAAACCAATGATTGTACTTTGCTCTGCAGTGGGCTGGCTCCCTTCCCGGGGTTTGTTTCCTGCCTTGCGCCCTGTGTTGGCTGGGATTGGCTCCAGCAGACCCCTGTGACCCTGTAGTTAGGATATAGCGAGTTGGATAATGGATGGATGGATGGATGGATGATTGTACTTGCCACAGGTCAGAAACAGTATAGATAAAATGGGTTAAAAGGCAAGATATGGCCGGCTAGCCTGAAGGAATACAGGTGGTCAAGATGAAAGAACATGAGAAGGCAGCTGGACTGCAATGGGGAATGAGTCTGCCTGAGTTGAGACATTAGAAACCTCACAGCCACTGCTCCAGGAGGTGTCTTAGGACCTACAGAGTCACAATAAGTGGAGACTTGCATACTTCAGGCTTCTTCTCTGTCTTTGTCCATGCTGAGGAGAGTCTGTTTCTCTCAGCTTCATTCAATGGCTATGTTGTGTGTCTCTCCATCCATTCAGAAACCATGCTGGACCACTCCATAGCAAAGACCAATCAACATACTAAGATAGAGAGCCACCTGATAATAAGCATATTAGGGGCAAGATAAAGTGCTGCCTATCAGGTTATATATATATATATATATATATATATATATATATATATATATATATATTGGGCTCAATTAGAAATCTTATGTATAACTAGAAAAAGTAATTTTCTCTCCTGGTTGTTCTGGTACTATAGTTATAAAAGAAAGAGGGAAGTGCTGAACTACAACAGCAGATACTTCGGACAATGTGGCAAGAGTATGACATTTAGGGCATTCTGTTAACATCTATATGATAAAGTGTCTAAAAGGGAAAATAAGGTTACTTTAGGTTTCTTCCATGACAAAACGAGAACTAAGCTGAGCTTGTTTAGCTTAGAAGTAAATCCAGCCTTACTGCCATGAGTAAAACACACACAATGGTGGGGCTGCTAGAGAAGATGGCCATGAAAAAGCAACAAAAATATCTCTTTTATAATAATAAAAAACTTAATTGTTATCACTAATAAAATCCCTAATAGGAGACCAAATATGATCATAACAATAACACATAATATTCAGCACAATGTGATACCAAAAATGAAGGAAAAGGTCATCAAACAAAATTGTATTTAATTTATTTTACTATAGAACTTTAACAAAAGATAGCAAAATTCAAAATTCTAAAAGCCAAAAATCAAAAATAGTTAATCAAAAATACAAAATTCAAAGCAGGCAACAAAACACCAAAATGTGAAAGGAGATAAACAGGGTAGGAAAAAGCTTAATAGAAGCTTGATGACCATGGCCCAGAGCTCTAATCCAATGTCACATTACAAAAAAAATAAACTCTGAAATCTGAAAAAATACTGTACTTAGAAAAACTTTCTAATGAGACCATAAGCAATGAAGCTGGGCATCACTAAACTAAACTTGAATAATGCCACTGAAAATAATGCCAACACAATATTTCACCAATCTCTGAGGCGTTCAGCAATCTTGCATCTGCTGACCCACATTTCCACTCTCCTTGCCTCCTCTTACTTTAACTTTAGGGGATACTCTCAAATGAAGACTTACAGGGTGATCAAACTACATATCCATTACTGCAATTCTTTCTAATAAAATATGGAAAATTCCCTGTTTGTATTCATATGAACTTCAGCCGTTGTGCCATCTTACCACTCTGGCTGTGTAAAAAGTTATCTCAAAAACAGTATTACATTGTCAAATCTTATCTCTCCTTTTACTCACCATCTTAGAAATTTCAGCATAATGACAGAACAGGAACTTTAACTTTACATTTCTAAAATGAAACCTGCCCCTTATTTCATTGCAAAAAATTAAAAAATATACTAAGAAGCTCTATCACTGTTCCAGCAGGACACATTCTTATCATTACAAGTGCAACTCTTCTGAATGCCACAGCATTCAATACACAGAAAATTTTGGTGATTAGATCACTATTACAAATATCAGACATAGACCGAAATATGCAATATTTAGTAATTACAGACCAATTTCAAGTTTATATTTTCTTCTTTAAAGTACCTGAAAGTGGTAGCCTTGCAGCATCAGTCACAACTTCATTAAAACTTAATTTTGAGGTTTCAATGTGGAGTTCATAGCAGTTAGAGTACAGAAATGTTATTATCAGGAGTTAATTGTCTCCTAATGGTGGAAATGCTACTGTATTACACTGTTAGATTTAAGAGCAGCCTTTGACCCATTGACCACTTTTTTCCATTATGAAAACTAGGGGACATTGCCCCCTGCATGCTTCGCTCACCAAATTCCCCCCCGCCCCTGGCCTGTGCTATGCGCGAGCCCTTCGCGTCTCTGTGAAGAGGGGGGCTGAACGCACGCCAAGGAGATGCGGTCGCTCCTCCAAAACCCCTTCTTAAATGGTGATACAATGGGAAACATATACAGTTTTTTTTTACCTCCTCTTTGCTCGATCAGCAGCTGGCTTGCTGCTGCTATGCCGTGCCGTGTGATCTGCATCTTGTGCGGCAGTTCGAACATTTAAAAGCAGCTGTCCTTTTGTCTCATTGCCTTGTCTCTCTTCTCCCCCAGACACCCTCTGCTCCTGTTGGGGGTCCTGCTCCCAAGGCGCTCTCCTATGACAAGGAAAATTTTCTATTCTTTTAATTGAGAGACAAACTGTCCCCTCTTGGCAACACGAATTAGACAATCTACAAATCTCTGACTTAAAATTTAAATCCGAACAATATATTTGATCTCCTTTCACTGTTCCATTTTTTCACAGAGTAATAATTTCCATTTGTTTACGCTAATGCGATCTTTGCTATCATTTTTTTGAGACTTTCGAATTTTCCTGTTTCCATTATCTCTAACTTGCTCTGCATGTGTATCGTGCCAACATTTTTGAATTCTTTATGACGTTCTACTTTGTAATCTACTCTTTGTCTTTTTCTGGCCCCAGGCGTGGTTAAATCTCTAGGCACAAAGTCTCATCTCTCAGTCTCTCTGAACAGGGTCTGGTCTTGTCCCAAGATTTTTTAATATAATAGAGAGACTAGAATATTATGATTGGACTCTCTGGCACTGTCCTTGCATGGTTTAATTGACATTTATCAAATTGACTGGAGAAAAAACAAAATCTGCAGGGGTTCCAAGGCTAAAAGACCACCTAGCACCCACTGGGCATTCTACCTAGCACATTTAGTCTAAATCACTCCTCATGGTTTTCAGGATTCACATGGAAGAAATTGACGATGATGGTCATGTGGACATCTGGGAAACCTGCCATTTAATTCATAAACACAGAGGAAAGCATGGTACCATGATCAGGTGGTGGTGGTGAAGATCGCCACCACAGAAGAAATGGAAAAGACAGCAGAGAGTAGTACATATTAGCAGGGAATTGCAGAACCCAGAGGAAAATGATAATTCAGTGCCCTTATAGTGTAATAGGGGTACAAGTAAAATGTAGCTACAAAAAAGCCATTTTAAAATATACAGTATATAGTGTAACACTATAATAGTTCATTTAGTATTGATAATTTTGTACTCTGTTACTAATTTCTGAAGTTGGACTTGGTGTATCTCAGGGCTCAGTACTCTGACAGTTAATGGTTTTAATGTCTCATGCTTCCCTTGGGAGGCATAGCTATGAAATATATCGCTTTCCTTCATATCAACGTGTTCCTCAGCTATATTTTTTCTTCAGTCCAAGTGGTGTTTTCCTAATGTGTCTTTAATTAATTGCATCAGTGAATTGAAGAATAGAAATAAACATTATTAACAGGTTGGAATGACACAAACAGAACAAGGTCCCTTTTAGCTTAGCAGGTCTTAGCAGGTCTAAGCATACAGTTCATTATACTGATTTGGTTCAGTCTTTCTATGTTGCACCACACAAGTAGCCATGCTATCCAAAGCTGGCCTTTTCTAGGTAAAAATATAGGAAAATTACACAATTTTCTAACTATGTACAATGAAGAAAAGTTAATTTAGGCATTTATTCCTAGTAGCCTGTGGGTGGCGCTGTAGTACGTACAATCTGACTGGCGCTCTGCTCTTGCTCTCATAAATTCAGACTTTGGAAAGGTGCTTGCCAGCTCTCTACTTTCCAACTGCATCATGCCCTGCTGCTCTAGAGCTCCTGAAGAGTGTCTCGCCAGCACCTCCTGCCTTGATGTAGGTACTAAAGCTGTCCAAGCCCTGCCCTAGCTTGCTGCTTCCCTGCCGCCAGCACTGGCTGCTGTCCAGGGTGATAGAAAAGGTTTTTGGTGCACAGGTTGAGGCAGAAGAGGGCTGAAGCGTGAGAAATAAGTGAGTAAGTCCCCTCAAGGTTGTTAGGTTTCATATTTAAACAAAATCATCTGACTGGAATGCTTTGCCAGTTTCTTTTTTCAAGATCAGATAAGCCCATTTACGGCTGCTGAGCAAAAAGTTTGGCAGGCTCTTCTAAAATAAATTTTGATAATTCAGTGGATATTTCGAACAACAGATAACAATGGCCTATAGTGCTAGGTTGTATTAAATGTATTGGGGATCCAGGGATAGTTGGGGAGATTTAGACTTGATTTGTATTAAGAATATTGAGATAAAGATTTTTCTTTTTCTAAACTTGAAGGCTTTGCACTCTTTGTTTATATGAGGCCTGGACTGTAGATTGGGTTCTATCATTAATCAATAATAACAGTGGCTGGTACTTGGCTGCCAATAAATAACTTTCCAAATAGGTAAAGTGAAGAATATGAGCAGGAAGGAGGAATACCTGGTGTCAGGGTGGCATATGTGTAGGTTAGGTTCCAGTGCAGCTGTGAATATCTGCTTTGAAGCAGTTACTGGCATTGAATCAGGACAATCCAGGGAGTACTACTGGACGTTATGACTTGAGGATAACAAATCTGAGTTGAGAAAATAAGCAAGTATATCTATTTCCTGAAAATGACAGGCACAGTGCCTGTCAACTTGCCGGTGTAGCTGGGGTGTCTCTAAAAATGTAATAGCATAGTTTGTTTTTGGACACAAAATTATTTTCTGAAGTGACTTGCTGTATTATTATTTTCTTCACATCTCTAAAGTTCATCATTGTAGAGGTACAGGAGGGGCAATTGTTTGCTGTTACACTGCACATCTTTAGAAAGTTTCAATGGCTAGCCTCCTTACACTAACACAGACCATAGAATTAGTCCTCTGTCCGGTTATGTGATTTTTGCATGGATGAATAATGTTTTTTATCTCCAGTGCACTTTCAAACATTTACAGAATCCAAGCCAAGGTGTATTGAGACAGTTGTGCATACTCATAGTGGTTCAAAGGTTTTGAGAACGTTTACATAGCTGTTTCCTAAATTTGGAGAGTGGCACAGTAGCTCAGTGGTTAGTGTGGCTGCTTCACAGATCAGACCCCCTGTGGTTGAATTCTGCACTTGGACATTGATTAGACTTTGCATGTTACCCATGTGTCCAGCTACTCCCATTTTCGGTTCATTTGACACTCCAAATTGAACCCTGTTTGAATGTTGATGTAGTTGCTTATGTGAGTGGACCCTGCAATAGACAGAAGGCCTCTCCAGGGCTATTTCCTGCTTTGGATCCCATTCTGTCAGTTGTAGGAGGTACACAAGATGGATGAGTGGCCTGGCCAAAAGTCTAGAAGATCACTTACCCGGACAGGATTCTCCGAATAAATGGACAGGCACCCCAACTGGACATGGACTTTATACCTTCCCTGGCCATGACAGAAGAAGACAGGCAGGCAAAGACTGTCCCTATGAGATGTTTATTCCCCCTAGGTGCTAGGTGGCAGCAGCCCTTCATATCGGCACACATTCAGGAACCAGCTGGGAATGCCGGGAGTTGTAGTGTGGCAGCACAGCCCTGCTGTGGTCCATGGGTGCCGCAAGAGGGTGCTGCAGGGAGATGTGCCCCCTATAATATGGGCACCAGAAATACTCCCGTGTCCTTAATAAAATGGACTGCACTCCCTTATTCAGGCAAGTTGGAGCTGAGAAGACGTGGAGCAACACTCAACTAGAGGAGGGCAGTGCGATAATGAGAAAAGAGAGAATATTGTGAGGAGAGAGAATCTGTTATTTGTGTTTTGTGCTTTGCAACTTTGGAAGTTAATAGACTTTCCATTATTTGAACCCGGGACTCTTTGTGTGTTCGTGTTCGGGGTTTGGGACTCACTGATGGCCCAGTTTCTATCACACAGTTTAGGCTCCAATATCTACCACCCTGAAATGGATTAAGGGGGTTGGAGAATATTATGTTTTCTATATTTTGTCATTATGTTCACATTCAATTCACTCAAACATTTTTTCTCATCAGGTTCGATCAAATAAAGAAGTGGTAGTCTGGAAGATAGTGTGTCTTCACTTAACTCAGAATTACTTTAAGGAGGCCAAAGTAGTCTGAAATAAGCCATTTTATTATCCTGGGGTCACATCTGGTCCCTCCAAAACTGTATCTGAGCGAGGGGCTGGTCTTAATATGGACCACTAGGCTAGAGCTTTACTCAGTGGTATATGGTGTACCCACAACCGCTTCCTAACATTGCCCTTAAAGTGATCAAATGGCACAGCAGCTCCTTAGCAGGAAGGATGAATTCTTGCTTCATTCCTAGCTTCTCTTGCCATTTTTTCTCTACTTAGTTATTTCCAGAATTTTTAACTCCAGAGATTCTATCATACATAAGGACCATAACATTCGTTTCTGCTAATGGTTTCGTTACACTGGCATGAATATTACTAGTTTAAAATTAATATGGCATCTAATTACTCAATTGCTGTCCTGTACCAAATGAAATCCCATGCAGTCCTAGTTCTGACCATATCCTCCACAGTTTACAGAGTATCATTCTATAAAAACAGAATTGATTTGCTACACTTAAAACATACAAACAATGCTGTATACGCAATATGAGGTATATTGTGAGCCATTTTTGAATTTTTATTTATTATTTTTCAGGATAGTCCTTTCACATAGAAAATTCAACAATTTCAAAATAGAATATCCTTATTACTGGTGGTGTCTCATGGGTGGCTTGTGACAGCCTGTAAGGCATCAGTATGAACAGACTCAAGTGACAAAGATCTATACTGGCATTCATCGCAAGAATCGAATAATAAGATGGAAATATCCTGATACCTCAAGCTATAAAGGTTTAACAATAATAATGTAACCACCTCTCCTCTAATCCCTTGTCTGAACTAACGAACACTGCAGATAGATAAGTGTAAAAGATAATGAGGAATAATTAGGCTGAATGGGGAATACTTAAATTCAATACTTAATCCACACTGAGATAAGCACAATGACCTTACTTCCAGAGCAACTAATCTATTTGGGGAAATAAATGCCAGCTGTGAAAATTATTTGCATAAGCTCCTGCCAATACTTTCTACATTATTATTATTTTTCCTTAACCATTGTTAAACAGGAAGGCTAATTTTCTATTAGTGTACCTTTACAGTTCAAAACATGTACTTGTCATAGTGTCAATCAATCAATCAATCAATCAATCAATAAATCAATCAATCAATCAGATGCCTTTGTAGTTAGTCAATTAAAAAACTATTCACCTGTAAAAAAATAACAATCAACTTTGTTAACTCTTGTCTTGTGGTTTACTTTTGGTGTTGACCCTTTTTGTTCTTTTGACTTCGATTCCTGGGTCTTTTTGGGTTTCAATTTAATTTTGTTATCAGACTTTCATTTGTTTTGTTTTGTTTTCTTATGCCCATGTTACAGACAGGCTCTAAAGCTTACCTGTCAGTACCCTGACAGAATAACACCTTTCAAAGTGAGCACAAAGACATATAAAAACATTTTATGCTATTGGGTGAACTGCACTGCACAGAACATCATAGGCCTGTGGTTCTCAAACTCAGTTCTGTGGTTCTCATCTGGATGCAGTTTTTGGTTCCAACCAACTTCTATTTTTAACTGGACTACAAACCTAATTAAGCAGGCTGTTATTTCCTGTTTCCTATTTTTGTGGATCAATGTAGAAATAATAAAACTAAGTTTGCTAAATTTTTATTAGAATAAACACAAATAATTTATGCATGTTAAATGGAGATAACTTAGTGTTTTTTAACTTGGTTTTTAAGATTTTCATCATCATCGTCATGGTTTTTATTCTGCTTTTCCAGGTGATCTGGTTATTTAAGTGGGCTGGGGGGAAGGAATAAGTGATGGAATGCCCAACCAATTCACAAGTATCTGGGCTCTTGATTAACAGACAGACAACCCTCAGCATTTTCGATCAGTATGCATAGCAATGTTTTGTCGTTTTATATTTTCTCGTTGGTTGTCACTCCTGCATTTGGGTCGACAGAGAACTGTGGTCGCAGCTGTAGGTCTTCTTCTCAGCATGACACTGAAAATGATTGCCCTGTGCAAGTTGTCTCAGTGTCAGTCACTATGGTTACTTTGCTGTTCCTGTTGGCAAAGTTGTGTGCACGCGGCATGACTGTGCCTCTGTTGTAATTCAGTGACCCAGTGCACACAGTTGTAGCATTTCTTGCCAATGCGAAGGGCACAAAGCCTAATTTTGTGGTGGAGGTGTCCCATGCCTCTAAATGATAGGTCACAATATGTGTGTCACTTCATGAACTCTCCATTAAGACCATGATGAAGATTGAAGTGCCACAAGCCTTAACATTTTATATGTAGTAAATATTTTGTGTTCTGTTTGGATTTACTAGTTTCTTTATTTCCTTTCACTTTGTTATTAGATTTTTCTTCTTGTTTGTGAACTGGACTTCTTTGCTGGGGATTGCCTTTTAGGCAAACCCTTTTTTGCCCTCTTTATATTTTAGCTTTATTTTCTGTTTTTTTTTTTTTGTTAATAAATCCTATTCTCATCAAGATTAATTGCCCATTTATATACAGTCATCCTTCCAATTGTGAGGCTTTTGGGTGTGACTGAGTTGATAGACCCCAAGTATGCAGCAAGATGTACTGGGGCATCAACTGCGTATCCCTACTTAATAAAAAACTAAAAACACAAGAGTGCACTGTGACATATTTGAAAAGATGGCTGAAAAATAAACCAGCCAAAACAAAAGACTCTCGGATTGTAGTGCGTTGTCAAGGTTTATAAAAGTTCTATCTGATTTGTGATCTGGGTAAAGAATGAAATGCCACTTTCTGGGGTCATTCATTAAAAAGAAAACTCCAATTGGAAGGGGCGGCACCAGCCTTGGGCACCATCGGGTGTCTCCTTGGAGAAGATATGGCAAGAACACCCCTTCTAATTACTTTGCTGAGCCAGGAAGACAATCCCCAGGTGCACATGTGTGACAAGACTTATTCCCTTTTTGGGCCGATGAAGAACTAAGGGAGGTTTTTGGGCCTGGGATTAAGCCCATTGGGGTGAGGCCTTTTCCAGACAGGCCTGGTCAGAAGACTGCACATCTTGAAACAACTCATCTCAAACTTCAAACTCCTTTAAGCACTGGCAGAAAGGACCCTGTGGTTATATCTAGTTAGAAATGTCCTCCAGAATTCCAAGATTGCTGTTTCATAATAGCTCATATTGCCCCGTGGAGGTAATTCGTCTCTGCATCCTTTTATGTAAAAGGAGGCACTAGGCAATGCTTGCCTCTCTTTAAAGCAGGGAGGATCACATCTTTCTTATCCACAATTACTTTTCTGAGCCTAGTTCAATTCTGTTTCTGCACACACCTTACCATCCAGGCAACACAAGAAAAACATGTAATATATTGTCTTCTTATTGAAATCACTGTTTGGTTTGTTTCTTTGTGTATTACACTAAAAAGCTGTGTTTTTACATAAAATTTAAGATAGTCAAAATTATATAATTACAGAGCAATTGAACTTGTTTAAAATTACCAATTGGTACTTTTATTTACTATTAAAGGTGCTATTCAAATCTGCTTCTTGTTGTTCACTGAAAAAGACACATCAGCCTCTTAGATGAATGTTGTTGTTGATTGTAGGTCCTCCAAGCTTCCATTCAGTTTCTGTATCACTGGTGTTCCTCCATCCAGATCTGGGGCCTCATGCATAACGCCATGTGTAGAATTCGTACTATAACATGACATAAGCACAAAAGCCAAAATGTGCTTACGCACAGAAAAATCCAGATGCAGGAATCTGTATGTACGCAAACTTCCACATTTTTCCGCTACATAAATCCCAATCAGCGTGAAAAGTAACGCTCGTGCACACGCCTGCTGTGCCGCCCTAACTCCTCCCAGAATTATGCCTCTTTGAATATGCAAATAAATATAAACAGCCCTTAAGCTCAGCGTTCTGTGAAAAGACAATGGGAAAAGCAAGAGGGAAAATGGAAGAATTTCAGCGAATACCAAGTGGAGGCAAGGAAAAACATACTATTTGTTGGTTTAAACAGTGATATAAACAACAAAAGGAAGCTAATCAACTGACAACGTGTCGGAGAAACTCGAAAGCTCAAGTTCACAAATGCGCACAGTGCCCGAAATAAAAAAGAAGTTGTCACATATCAAAGTCGCTGTGAAAAGGCGAGATGTAGCCCACCATTTGAGTGTCATATGAAAGCTTATTAGGGTACAGAGAAAAAAAAGGCACACAGTGGAGAAATGTCAACTTCAATCTCGAAATTTCCACTTTAATTACGTAGTTTATTTTGTCATTAAAGTAGAACATAGAAACTTCATCTTAAAATCATTTAATTAACCAGTTTCTCAAATCACATCGTAATTAAAGTAGCACGTTAAATGCTTTGTTTTGTATGTGTTCTTCTATGTGCTTTATGTGTGTGAATCACTACGTGCTTCTTAAACCGGCTTTCTCTTCCTCCGACAGGACACAGAATCCATTACATTCATGATATTACAGCTCTCTGAATAACTAAAATACTGAGATGTATACGTTATATCATTTTCATGATGATAGGAGTTAAAGCAAGTTATTAAACATGGGAAAACGGTGGTGCAGTGATTGTGCGCGACCTTTGATGAAATAATTTATTGCAGCAGTACTCAGGGGCAGCTCTAGGCTTGTGGCGGCCCTGGGCAGAGAAAGAATCGGTGGCCCCTTCGCCCGCCAATGTCAATATGGTATCTTATGCACAGGGTATGGCCACGTCCGTTGCGGACACTGCATAGCCGCCTTGTGCTCATGACACAAGCGTTTAACTTTTGCCGAAATTTGCAGCTGCGTTTTTAGTTGTGTCGTTATTTTCTCTTTCTGTTTTATATTCAATATATATTGGTCTGGCGGCCCCTGGGATTTGGCAGCCCTGTGCAGGTGCACAGTTTGCACATGCCTAAGGCCGCCCCTGCAGTACTGTCTCTTTCAAACGTACTAATCTCCAATTCCTGTCTTTCCTTTTCTTTCTCCAAGTAACCGATTGCCACACAATCAGCTCTGTATTAGACGTTAAGCCATCTGTAAGCTTATAACGCCGATTCTTCAAAACTTTTAAGGAACATTGAAATATCTTCATAGTACATGTTTAATTATTCTATCGTTCACGCCTGTCCCAGTGAAGCATACAGAGCTTTTATCTGTATAATATAATAAACATGTTTTGCTGTATTTTATGTTAAAAATGATATTGTCATCATATGTAAATAAAGTGGCTCAGGTTGTGCAATATTATAACTGTAGTGCAAGTTTACAGTGAGGTGAGGAGCACTTGATGGACTGATTGAGTGCGTTTAGAGCTCTTGGGATGAAACTCTTTCTGAACCTCGAGGTCCGTACAGGAAAGGTTTTGAAGCGTTTACCATGTGAGAAGCAGTTCAAATAGGAAACATGGCTGAGGCAGCATATGCTTGATGCTGTATACCGATAATTCTCTTTCCGATCAGCTGCTCTGGGTGGTGCAGTGAGAGTAATATGGAAAAAGATGATCTGCTGTAGCAACCCCTAACGGGAGCAGCTGAAAGAAGAAGAAGAAGGTGCAGTGAGAGTAACAACGTTAAAGCAGTTATGGTATTTGGAATAGTTTGACCATTCCGTGGACCATTATATTGTTACTGGTTAATTACAATCAGATGCATTAAACTAATAAACAATATGTGGTTAATTTCAGTGTATTTATAAAGCTGCGTCAGGGACGTGGATCTGAAAAAGAAAGGGAAACCACACAGGAACAGTAGCACTGCTTTGAAGGCTGGGTGCCACCAGTCTGCACCGAGCGGAGAACTTGTGTACGACAGGGTATGAGGTACCGTGGAAATGTGTGTGGCTTTATTCCAAGTTTAGGTTTTATAGATCGCGATTTGACCGTGGAAACGTTCTTACGTTCTTATGCAACATTTCTGTGCGTAGGCACCGTTTATACATGAGGCCCCTGGTGTCTCATGGCCTTGTGCAATGGATAATGTTGCAGTAGATTCAATTCTTTGGAGTCACAATTCTGTGTTGGTTATATTATATTGCATATGGCGTAACACAAAAAATCCATTTTGGGCCCACTTTTTTCTAATCTAAATCCTCCCATTAGGCCAGGTTATATTGAAACAAAGGAGAACTAACACAGCAATGCAGATGACATGCAGTTTTACTTATCTATAGCACCTAAAGTCTCTGAAACTGTGTCCTCTTTGATCCAAAGTCTGTTTGTTTTCTTAAACTAATTAAGGAAAAATGAAATCTTAGTGGTTGGCAAAAATGGAAATAGTGAAGGACTCAGAAATACACCTGATCCCTTAGCATTAAATGTCAAGGTGGAAGTAAACAATTTAGGTGTTATCATGGACTCTGGCCCATACTTTAAATTGTGCATTGATCATATTACTAGGACTGCAATTGTGCTAAATTAAAGCCTCTTATAACATTGTAAGATACTGAGAAATGAATTCATGCTTTTGGTCCTACCCAAAAAGATTACTGTAATGCATTCATAACTGGACTACCTAAGAAAGAAATCAATTGGTTAATGTTAGCTCAGAATCCAGTTTCAAGAACAGAAAAAGAAAATGTGAGCACAAATTTAACATTGTTAAACCTGTTTTCTTTAAAATTGAGTTTACAATATTATTAATGGAATATAAAGCTTTAAATAATCTTGCTTCTTCCTATATATTGAATTCCCCATCATCTCTAAATTTCAAGATGTAAACTGTAATAAACAAAAACACTTCCATAAAGGAAAAGATTTGGGGACCGTCCCCGTATAATGTCTGGTGGACAAAAGAAAAAACGATGAGGCAAAACAGACGATCAAATGCTATTTACACAGTAGTTGACAATGTGTATTCCAAAAGATAGTGTTTTTATAGATTGACAAAATGGTGGATGGAAATGAGGTGGCAGGAGATGATGTCGAAACTGGCAGATGGATATGACGTCATCAAAAGGAACCAGAAGTGATGTGATGGAGGAAGTGACGTCATCTTCTGGAGACTACAACTACCGTCATTGGATGGAACCAGAAGTGACGTCATCAGAGGGTGCTGGAAGTCACATTTGGCGGCCATCTTGGGAACCCGGAAGTATGGTAGGTGCTTTATGGTCTGACGAAAAAGAGAGGTGTTAGTACTGCAAACCAACCTCTTGTCTTGCAATATTTCACTCACCTCCAGGCCTGTTGACTGCTTCCTAAACACATGTGTATGACAAAATTTAGACCTTCTAATAGAAGCCTACTTATTATTCCAAGAGCTAAGCATTAAAGAAAAGGTGAGATGGCCTTTTGATGCTATGTACCAAAAGATGAAATACTGTAACAACAGAGATATGCCAGACAAACACCATGGAAGATTACAAATGCATTAGAATTATGATATTCTTCATGTATTGGCAATCTTTGCTAATCTCTACGTTTTTCTGCTTTCTTTTCATTTTGCTCCCCCCACCACCTGATCAAGGCACCGTACAGCCCGGCTGTAATTTTCAAATGAAGGTGGGTGCCCTGGCTGTCCACGATACCAACTGCAATAAATCTCCTGAGACAAAGCCTGGAAACAATTGGGAACATCTTACGTTAATTTATGTTAGGTAGAATGCCCAGTGACAGCTGGGTGGTCTTTTAATTTTTTTTTCTCCAGTATATCTGGAGTTTTTTTTTTTCATCTTTAGACTCATCTTTAGAGACTTAGAATACAATATATAAGAACACCCATATTGATCTATTTTTTCATATTTACTCATGACTAGCAAAATACCCGTGCTTCACAGCGGAGAAGTAGTGTGTTAAAGAGGTTATGTAAACATATATATATACATATACATATATACATATATATACATATCTACATATACACATATCTACATATACATATATATATATATATATATATATATATATATATATATATACACATATCAACATATATATACACATACATATACACACATACATACACACACACACATATACATATATACATATACACATACATACATAGTGCATTGTAACACGGGCTGTGATTGTTACATGGGAGGGAGACGACAAATCACAGCTTCCCACTTTCTAATCTGGCCTGTGATTGGTGCTTTGACTGATGCCCAGATCCCACAGTATCTCCCCTTAGGAGAGTTGTTAGGCAAGTGTAATTGAATAGCGGTGCTGCAAGTTTAGCTTTACACCTGTTTTTAAGGCTTATTGACTGAAAGGGGCTTTCATGAAAAAAGTTAGGGCTTTGCTACAGGATACACCCTCCACAAGTTAAGGAAGTAAAAATAAAGGTATATATTTCTGTTTTATTTAAACCTTTTAAGTTTGTATGCGGGCGGTATGGTGGCGCAGTGAACGGTGCCAGTTAGGAGACCCGGGTTTGCTTCCCTGCGTGGAGTTTGAATGTTCTCTCCGTGTCTGTCTGGGTTTCCTCCAGGTACTCCGGTTTCCTCCCACAGTCCAAAGACATGCAGGTTAGGTGCATTGGCGATTCTAAATTGTCCCTGGTGTGTGGGTGTGTGTGGGTGTGTGCGCCCTGCGGTGGGCTGGCACCTTGCCCGGGGTTTGTTTCCTGCCTTGTGCCCTGTGTTGGCAGGGATTGGCTCCTGTATTTAGGATATAGCGGGTTGGATAATGGATGGATGGACATTTGTATGCATAGCCCTATTTGCCCGTTTTCGTTTTTTTTCTTTCTTCAGTAATATTTCAGCAAACCCGGAGCTTGTCAGTTCAAATCCTGGTACTGACACCACTGTGTGACCCTGAGGAAGTCACTTCACCTGCCTGTGCTGCAAAAAACAAAAGTAATGTAACAAATTGTACCTCAGATGTTGCAAGTTGCTGGAATAAAGGCATAAGTCAAATAGATAAATATGTATTATACACATAGGAACTATTCATTTATTTTCATTAAGTCATCTGCAGCAAACCTTTATAAATGAGGGTTTCTCCTTTTTAGATAGTGCAAACTGTTTCTTCTTCATTGAGGTTTTCTCTTGGAGAGCTTTTTTCATTTCATTGAAAAATAAAGCAGCAGCTGCCAAAATATGTAGCTTTCTTATTAATTTTGCAACATTGTGTAAAATAACTTTATAAAGTAACATAAAAGGTTTAAATACTGGTTATCCTTTTACACTAAACTATTACTAAAGAGATACAAAAAAAGTAAAATGCATAAGTTGTTTTTCTTTAAGGAGATTAAATATTACTGAAGAAAGAAAAAAAAAAACTAAAACAGCCAAATGGGGCTATGCATACGAACTTAAAAGGTTTAAATAAAACAGAAATATATACCTTTATTTTTACTTCCTTAACTTGTGGAGGGTATATCCTGTAGCAAAGCCCTAACTTTTTTTGTGAAAGCCCGTTTCAGTCAATAAGTCTTAAAAACAGGTGTAAAGATATTGACAATAAGCTACGCAAACCCACCAAGACATGGAATCGTTTAAATCAAGGCGCGAGTCGAAAAACACCATCCCATACTATTAGTTAACGATTAACACATTTCTATATGTATTGTAAGCATACAATACAACTGATAATATGTTGCGCTTATTTATCTGGTGTACCGACATTTTTGCGCGTTTAACGGCTGAAATCCAACGTGGTTTGTGCCCTTCAGAATGAAAACAGTTTGCATTTACCTTTTTAATAAAAGGCGAGCTTTTAAGCCTGAGAAATCACCCCGTAAATGCACACGTTTAATTGCACATGTGTTAATATGTATGCTTACACACTGTTTCTTCTTCATTGAGGTTTTCTCTAGTATGTAGATCGGGGTAATTTCATTCACGGCATTCGTAGTCTGAATCACAATCTGATTGTATGGGTGGTTACCTACCAGGTAACGCTTATGGTTGGCCAGCAAGTCAGCTAACATCAGCCACGGTGCCTTCAGTTGTGAGAAGCAGATCATAGAATGGTTGAAAATAGTTTACTGTCAAATAATGCAAAGAGTACGCGACACGTGTTTCGCCCTAATTCTTGGCTCATCAGGTGTACACACTCACTGCATTCCCTTACGGGAATCGAACCTCGGACGTCAGCACTAGAGGGGCTTCGTAGCGGTGAAGTATTGCTTTTAAATTTTAATTAAGAAGAAAAGAAAACCTTTTTAAATTGAGGGAAAATATACCAATAACAATTTGTTAAGTGCCTGTTTTTTTGTGAAACTGCCTTTACACAGCCTGTCCGCTGTTTTATAAACGAACGCCATATAAGGCCATCCTTTCTCCTTCACAGTCAGTTCACATGATTACGTGTGAGGCATGATGGCGTGATACGCAACCCCCGCAACCCCGCCTCCCACAGTCAGCGAGCTGCAGTCCATTACTGTATATGGACAAAAAAGAGGTTCCAGTTATGACCGTTACGCTTTGAATTTCGAAATGAAACCTTCCTAACTTTTGTAAGTAAGCTGTAAGGAATGAGCCTGCCAAATTTCAGCCTTCCACCTACACGGGAAGTTGGAGAATTAGTGATGAGTGAGTGAGTGAGTGAGGGCTTTGCCTTTTATTAGTATAGATTTTTCTTATCTAATTTTTCTTTTCTTGCATTTGTTTCTTTGACATCTTGTAAAGCACTTTGAGCTACATCCTATGCATTAAAATGTGCTATAGAAATGAATGCTGTTATTGTTGTAGGTGCTCTAATGTTTTCACTGGACCTCTAACCAATGTGAAATTTGGTGTAAGGGTGGTGGTGGTTTAGGTGGTTGTGGCCTTCCCAGAGTCTAAAAACTGACATCTGCTCAGGTCTTGTAAGCAGGTGGTATGGGCCATTCCTGTTATAGCATGGGTGCAGATGCAACCACTTTGTGTGTTGATTGGCCTTGATGATCGTCCTAGCTTCATGGTAATTGGTAGGCCTATCTTCATTTCTATTATAGATCCCTCCTTTGCCCATCTGTCAGCAACTTCATTGCCTGGTGCATTGAAATAGGAAAGAATCCACTGCAGAATGACTGTGTGGGCTCTGTCAAACATTAATGGTAGAAGGAGCCTTTAGCTTTTTGTCATTAGCAGACTGCAGGGCCTGGAGGACAGACACGGAATCTGTTGTCATACATGGCTGGGGGTCAGACCCAGCTGGGACGCCTGGAGGGACTGAGAGGTGACATGTTTGTCCTCCGGGCCACGAGGGGGCAACCACCCTGGACCAGAAGAGGGCCAAGGAAGGGGAGCAGGGAGGCTCAAGTCCATAGAGGCCCGTATGCAACCGCCAGGGGGCACCCCGAGCCTCATGGAGCCCGGGGCTTATTTACTTCCGCTACGCCAATGGACGTTGAACCTTCCAGGGTCACCCGGAGTGCTTCCGGGTGCTCTCCTGACGCTTCCGCCACACCAGGATATGACATCAGGTAGAGCACCTGGAGCTCATCCAGGTGAGGATAAGAAGGGCCGCCTCCCTCCAATCTAAGAGCTGGAGTCGGGAACAGGAGCAGGACGAAGTTCCTGGAGAGAGAAAACAGGTGGCCCAGGAACGAGGAGAGAGAAGGCCCAGGAGAAGGGTGACTGGGGCTAGAGGTACTGTGAGTTGTGTGGGACTGTGTTGTTGTGTTGGAAAAGAGCAGAAAATGAAGCATACTTTGTATAAAGATGTGGTCTTTGACTGGTGGTGTCTGGGCAAATATCACACTGTAAAGAGCATTACGTTGTTTGAGGAGTTAGGGCTGTTTTCTATTCTACAATAGCCACTTCTTCAGCCTTGAAATTGTTGGAATATAGGCCAGTAGACCCTTCTTCTCTTTCAACTGGGTACCTGATGAAGACTCCAGCAGTGCTGTTCTTTACTGTTTGTTCAGCTGAGATGTAAATGTGTTTCCATTAGTTGTTCTGAATGTAGACTTAAAAGACAACATTAATCTAGCTAAATATTAAACAAAAAAGTCTGACCTAGCGTAAGCCACCCTAATTTGGGGTCTTCATAAGTAATTTAACGATTTACATCATGTGGCAGAAGTGCATAAAAACAAGAATAGCTGTGTAAGATATTTGAAATATTAAAATTTTGCTTCAGTTTAAATGTTTAAAGTCTACATATTCTCTATTGTAAATTTGTAATTTTTTACCCTCTGATTTAGGTCTAGGTCACAAGTAAAGGATCATAAATAATGTCATATTCAGAATCACTGATTTGAATATGCTGCATGCTTATGTTTGAAATTTGTCATGTCTAACCTTCTAGGAGTGACCCTTAAAGGGCTAGGACAACTGGTAAAAAATCTAATATCAATAATATTAACACATTCATTATCAGCAAACTTGAAATAGCATAAATTGACAATTCACATTCTTATATTGAAAATTTCCATTTTTCAAAGTTTTCTGAAAAGGAGTAACTGACCCCTTCTATCCCACTAGGTGGTGAACCCCTGAGGTCAGTATTTCTGATCATTTTTGCTGAAGAAATCTCATTAGTTTACTCTTTATCATAAAGGTGTAATTTCCTGCTCAAGATATTGTTCAAAAAATCTCCTAATATGAGAGTTTGTTTATTAATTTTGAGGGCCAAAAATAGGGGGGA
Organism: Erpetoichthys calabaricus; assembly: GCF_900747795.2. NCBI lineage: Eukaryota > Metazoa > Chordata > Cladistia > Polypteriformes > Polypteridae > Erpetoichthys > Erpetoichthys calabaricus. The sequence goes on along the minus strand of NC_041402.2, from coordinate 135,896,696 downwards.
TTCCCAAAAAAGCCCAACCTCTTGCATAATTAGATATTAAAATAAGTGGCATTTCTCCCAAACCGGTAAATCAGGAATTGTCAGACAAAAAAAAAAAAAGCTGAGGAGATTTAAAAGCGCTCTTGAGTAATACTTAAGAACACAATAAATTAAATAATTAGATTTTTTTTGCTCACACATTATTGGTTATTGCAAACTTCACACCACCTGCCCCTGGACTATAAGTACAATCGTCTACCAGCTTAAGCCAACTGTTACAGTACAGAATGCTATCTGAGTGTGGTTTTAAAAAACAAATCTTTTAAAAGAAACTTCTTGTGTTCCTTTATGGCAGTTAAACAGGATTAGGAAATCAGTATTTGTGTCTGACGTAAACCAGTCCATCAGTTAATTGCATCATGCTTATCCTGTTAAAATCTTTTGAGACCCAGCCACTGTAAACAATTACAAAAGAAGTGGTTCTCTCTTTCATGCTTTCTGTTTTAATTTAATCTGGTTAAGTTTGCCAGAGTACCAGGATTGGCACGATAAATTCTTGGTGCACAATCCTACTTGATCTCCAGGTCAGAGCTCTCCAGATGGATTGGGAGTTGCTTCTGTACTCAGGTGCTGGTTGCATGTTGACCAGACTTTCAGGACAATCAAACCCCTCTGCAGAGGAGAGGTGAATGTGGCCACCATCCAAGGTGCAGACCTCACCTACAGATACACTATCATAGAGACCTCTTTCTTGTTAAAAGTGCAACAAAATGTCTCATTCCTTTAGTCTTATCATGGGAATCATATCAGTGGCTTTCTTCTTAAAAGAAATCTGACATCTTTCCAACCGCACCTGCAGGGAGTGGCAGGGGTGGGTGCTTGACTTTGGAACATTCACTTTAATTTTTCCAACCAAATATACATACAGTAAGCATACCATACAGTGTGAAGATTTGTAAGAGCAGAGAAAAAAACACCTTCACCTTCCCAATGTCCATTTGACTGTCAGAGGGGCATATCAGGGAATGACAAAGGGATGGAGTTTAAAGATGCCTAAAGGCTGAAGGCCCTTTGATTCTAGAATTGGACAAGAGCTCGCTGGCAGGAGGAGAAAAGGCCAAGATAGAGAGACTCTGTGTCTGACAGAATGAACGAGAGAGAGAAAGGAGTAGGTGCAGGAAGGTCCAATTCATTTTTATTTATTTTTAAAGTATATAGTATACTGCCACACTACTACATTTTCATTTAGAAATGGCATAAGATCTCCATCAACACTAGTATTTTCACCATTTATGAAAGTATTTCCATCCATAATTAAATAACTGAAAACGCATATGACAGAGGTGTTCGTCTACACTGGGCATGCGTGCATTGGCAAGGTAATGCCACTAGCAATGCGTTTAATCCAAGGAGTTATTTGCCTTTTGCGCATGTATGCAGCATTCAAACTGTACAAAATGTAATTTAGACTTAAATAGGTAAACAACACAACAGACATCATTGAAAGCAACTATTCCATGTCTTCTATGTAAGAATATGATTTTCTTCCATGAGAGGATGAGCAATCAGGGAATAAGATGTTGTAATGAGCAGGCTCTAATCAGAGAAGGGCTACATAATAAGCACAAACAAATCAGAGTGTGATTAGAGTCTGCATTTTTAGAAGTCTATATCCACATTACAGCACTGAGCTGGTGTTTTCAGAAATCTGGAGAGCTTTTTCAAAAGTCTCCATTTTTCCAAGTTCAAAACATTGGGTTTGAGCGGATGAAAGGAAAAAATAGGGACTAATGTCTTTTCTTTAATTTTTAATAAGTTTACTTTAGGAAAGTAACATGGTATACAATCAAGCAGATGCAATTTGCAGAACTTAAACAACAAATAACTTCAAAGTGACTGTAGAAAAAAAAAAAAAAGAATAAAACAAAGAGAAAGAACAGGAAAAAAAAAAACAAAATCTAACAAAGCAATAGTCCAACCCCTGATAATGTCTGTGTTTTTAAATGAAAATATAGTAGTGTGGACATAGCCATAGTACTAAGTAGTGTACTTATTTGTGCACCATTAGTCACATCCAGGCAGAACTGGGCACAAGGCAGTGACAAATACTGGATGGGGTGACAGTCTGTCACAAAGCATAGATGATAATTTAGCATTGTTAATTAATTTGATGCACCCATCTTGGGAAATTTGACAGGAAAATGCAAACTTAACCCCCCTGGTCGGGATTTGAACCCTTGACTATGCAGCTTTGAAGAAGCAGTGCTTACCACTTTGCAAACCTTTAGAAAACATCATAGGCACAAACAGTCATGTCTGTTATTTACTAACCCACTTGATCCAGACCAGAGTCATGGGGGTGGTTGGTTTGGGGGGTTTGGGTGCTGGAGCCTAACTCAGCTAGCACAGGGTACAAGGTGGGAACAGGCCATCAGTCTATCACAGGGAGAACACACACTAACAACAAACACACAGCAGGGCCAATCCTGGGTCAACAGTTCACCTAATTTGCATGTCTTTGGACAGTGGGAGGGAACTGACGCAGATATGGGAAAAACATACAAACACCATGCAGCAAGGGCATGAGATGCGACCCCAGGTCTCTTTAGAGCAAAGAGCAAGCACTACCACTATGCCACGGTGCTGCACACAATAAACAGCGCAATGAGTTTATCAATATAAGCACATACAGTATGTATCAAAGGCATATATGTATAGACATACAAATTGTAAGAAAATAACAAATATATGTACCAAAAGCATATATTTTTAAATGTTTCATCTTCCAGTAGTAATAACATAAACAGTAATCAATAAATATACTAACCAAAAGCAAACTGAGAAGAAAGAAAGAGAAAGAAGTCTAGTCTATACAACATACAACATTCTCTGGCCCTTATTGAGCCTCTATAAAAATAACAAAATGTGGCCTGTCAATCCTGATCAACCAACTACCCAGCCCTCATTGAAAATTCCACAAAAGCCTAAGGTGAAGGCTATAGTTCATGATTTTGATGATGTATAGCATAAGACTCATGCACACATGCAAAAATTTTATCAGCACATAGAGGCAGTTTTATATTCTTAAAAACTCAATAAAAAAGCAGTAGGTTGCTCTTTAAGCAGCAACAAGCATTAACAAATATAAATTCACTATTAAAACATATTCATTCCTGACAAAAAATGTTTTTCCTAGCTATAACAATTTGATGAAGGTAGCAAAAAGCAGCCAAATATTTTAAAAGTTCTTAATACAACAGTGAACAATCCTTTACATACAGGTAAGGTTTCTGCCCCCATTTTCTGTGCCATCTTCTCATCTCCCCTGGCATTTCTGAGCCTCCACTGATCTTCTGTCCATCCCTAGCCCTCCATGTACTTACACTGAACTAGTGATGTTGTTTGCAGACTGAAGCCAAAGTGTAACTCTTAACATGCTAAACAGTGGAGTATGTCATGTTCTCCTAAAATATGATTTAAGTATAGCATTGAAATGTAGATCAGATCTTTTCACGCCAATGATTCTAAAAATTTGATAAAGAAGTTTATGATGTTATGCAATGAAATTCTTCATGTGCATTTAGAAGCCAAAATTCATGTTTAAATCTTTATGAAGGCTGAAGTTGACAGACCAATGGGCTCCTTACTTATTCTTTCAATAAGTCTGTTTTGACATAACAATTGTACCCTTAGGCTCTACAGAATGGGGATGGGGAAGAAAACAAATAAAAGTAATATATCCATCCATCATCCAACCCGCTATATCCTAACTACAGGGTCACGGGGGTCTGCTGGAGCCAATCCCAGCCAACACAGGGCGCAAGGCAGGAAACAAACCCCCGGGCAAGGCGCCAGCCCACCGCAGGGCACACACACACACACCAAGCATACACTAGGGACAATTTAGGATCGCCAATGCACCTAACCTGCATGTCTTTGGACTGTTAGAGGAAACCGGAGCACCCGGAGGAAAACCACGCAGACACGGGAAGAACATGCAAACTCCACGCAGGGAGGACCTGGGAAGCGAACCTGGGTCTCCTAACTGCAGCACTACCCACTGTGCCACCCAAAAGTAATATATATAATATGAAAATAATAAAAAATTGCAAAATAGTTAGTTAACAACGCAATATTAAATTAAACAGAAGGTGCAAAACCAAAAACAATGAAAAACTACAAAAATAAAGTGTAAAATAAGCAAAAAGCAGCTTCTGTCTACAACTTAAATGCAAGCTGGTCCTAAGTGTCTTGGAGAAAAAGTTCAGACTTCCGTGAAGTCAAAGTTATTACCTGCTTATTGTTTGTTTGTGGTAAGCAGTCTGGAAGGGCCTAGGGAGATACGAGACATCACATGTGCCACAGCGGCTAACAAGATCAATAAACAAACCTATTTTAACAAATGCTCTCCATTTGGTACTTCTGGCTTTGATCTCTTCTTCCAGTTGACATTTTTGCATGTAAAGCTGTGCCTACATTTTACTGTGGTGGCCTCATTAAGACCCACGCTCTGCAGCAAAAGCATTCCTTCACAGTAGGCATTATTTTACATCTTCCATGTGTTCAACACCAGACAGCGACTCTTTTCTCTTGTCTTTGATCGGTTACAGTTCCACACTGGTGTTTTCTGGCTCATTCACATAAGTTTCAACAACAAGATTAAACTTCTCATAATCTTCATAGTTAGGCATATCAATATGCAGGGTTGCTTATCTCAATGTTTAGAAAAGTAATAATTTCACCAGAAAAAAAGTACTTCAATATATATCAAAGTATGATTGCAACTTTCTGTAAATGAGTTACAAGTAACAACACCAGTGAAGTGAAATGAACTGCACACTTAGAGAGGATGAAATGAGGGGGGGCAGATGGACTTGTTTCAAAATATTAGACTCTCATAAGAATAAATAATATCTTTGGGTATACACACTTTTATAAAATGTATGCAACCATCTTGTTTTGACGTGAAGACATGGACGAATTTTAAATGTTTAAACACTTTTCTTCTTTTTTTTTTGACATACTGATGTTTCCAAGTAAAGTTCTTTCCTTACACATTATAGAATACCTAAAATTATATATTTGCTTACTGAAGCTGATATGTCTGCCATATCACGTTATCCTGCATAAACCAAGCACATGATATTCCAATAATCAATCTGGTGTATCAATTTATCACAGCTGCATCACTTCTAGTTTTGTTTTGATCTTTCTGCCATTTGAGCAACAAGCATTAGGTCCACTAATCCACGGGATTGGTTGACTTACACCTTAAATTTATTCACTAGCTTGTTGGAATATGATGTAAAATGTTCCATTTCATTCTCTCCAGCTATTCAGTATTCCAGGATAGACAAAAGACAGAGTCTCAGACTGATAGTCTAGAAGAAATGTACACATTTTGTCCACAGATGATAATTACAGATAAAATCACTGTGTGTGCCCTGACTCACAGTCCTGCTTGTAGATCAGTGCTCTTTGGTACTGGAATAGTGATGAGCAAAACAATTCACTCAAAATCAAACGGGCAGTGGAAGTATGTGCTTCACTTTGTTAAAAAAAAAAAATTAAAAAAAAAAACCTTTTTGCTGCCAGTTATCACAACAAGAAAGTTGTTTCCCCTTGTGTGGAAGCGTTTACATGCATTGATTTCCAAATGTGTCTGCTTCTCAATTAATATGTAAATAAAGATCTCTAGTGAAATGAAAATATCACAGGACTCATTTTCTGTCACTGTCAGTTTTGTGTGTAAACATTATGTTGAGCTGCCAGACATGTCCAGGTAGTATGATCCCCACTGTCATGTATTGAGATGGAGTTCTGAGTATTTTATGTTTAATTATTGATTTTATTTATTTTGAGTTATTTGTCATGTCTTCATGTTATTTTTATTGGCTTCATACATGATATTATATTGGTGTACTGTCATTTTAAATGTGAGAATGTTCCATCTTGTAAAGGGGTCGTCTGTTCATCTCCACTCAAGAGCTGCCCCCGGCCCTATAAAATCCGTGGAGACAGGTAGTTCAATGAGAGTCATTGTGATTGTGAATTATGAGTATATGGTTTATGGTTGCTCTCTATATTATTTTGCTCTCTCTTAGGATCCTGATTGTTGGACGGTGTGTTTTGGTACTTGTTGGAAACTTTTTGGAAATTCCTTTAATACTTCTGTTTTCTCTGTGGAGCTTTTGTTGCATTTTTTTATTTTGTGGATAAAATTTTTTTTAAAAATATTTTTTATTCGCCCATCCTGTGCACAAGTTGAGGTTTTATGGTTACCCTCTTCTTGTGGATATTTAAAGACATTTAAAGTTATTTTGGGTTTGACATTCCTTTAGACCTGCAAATCTTGATGCCATATGTAGGGATTGGCTGAAAACCAGATTAGGTTTATTTAAGATAGGCAGTGTAGGCCTAACCTGGCATTATAAAGGCCTTACACCTTTTGCGTTGGTGGAGGTTCCAGTTTATAACTTCCGCTTTGACAATCGTGGTAAGTGCAATCCTAAAGATGCAACAGAGAAATAAAATAAATTCAGATCTCCACAACAATGCAAGTTCTACTGCAGGAATCAAGTAACAGGAAAGAATAAGCTGCTAGGTAACAGGGTGGTTGCTTCCTGTGTAGTGAGAATTTTTTTTTTTTTTTTTTTGTTCTTTATTTCATCTTATACGATTTCTTGTATTAGAACTTTGTTAGTTTTCACATACCCCTTGGGGTCAGAGCGCAGGGTCAGCCATTGTACAGCGCCCCTGGAGCAATTACAGGTTAAGGGTCTTGCTCAAGGGGCCCAGCAGAGTAGGATCTCTTTTGGCAGTGACGGGGATTCGAACCGGCAACCTTCAGGATACCAGCGCAGATCCTTAGCCTCAGAGCCACCACTCCACCCCAAATTCTGTGGAGAAAACCCAGTAATGTGCATGGTGGTACATTTTAGCGCTTCTTCATGTGGAGAGTATGCAGTGTGGCATATATTTAAAAAACGTACTGAACTTTCTTTGTGGTGATGTGAATCGAATTTCTTCTCCTGATGGATGAAAGATTGCACACATTAAGCAGCTTTAATAAAGAACACAGCTAAACATGAAATTATGAATGAAGCTTTAGGGATCATTTTTCCGTTTCCCCCCCTCAAAAAAAACCTAAAAAACCTTCAAATAAACCATTTTTATTTGGTTTTCATATTTGAAATACTGCTGGTGAAACAAACCTTAGTTACAGTTTCAAGAAACTGGATGCAAATCAAAATGAATTTGTTTCACTCATCCGTAAGTGGGACTCAAATATCCTAACCTAAAACTGAATTAATAAACTTCAAGTATTTTTTTTTATGAGATTCTAAAAAATAAAACCATAATGCAGACACATGACTCTGTCCCCTTTCACACCGATCAGGGTAAGCAATTCACCTTTATCCATATTACTCTTTCCTCAATCTGAAAACAATTCTTTTCCAGAGATGACCAAGTAAATCATATGCATCTGTTAATTTTTTTTAATTCACTCCTAGACTTCCACGCAGATTTCTTAGTGTGATCAGAACACAAAGTCACATCACTGACTCTCATTCCAGTTCTACTTCCTTCATCTTCACAACTTTATTACTTCTCAGACAGCTGAGTTGTCAAAGTACAAAGACATCACAACTTCAGAAACATAACAGTTTTAATTTGCCATTTAGCCAAACACGTTCCCCCATTTAATTTATTTAGCTAACAACACCCCATAACCATTTATTCCAACAAGAAATATGATAAAATACTTTAAAAGTGTGGTTATGTCTCCATTAATTTTGTAAAATCACTGTGAAAGCATAAGGAATTTAAGTTGGCATTGTAATGCAATGGTTAGCATTGCTGCCTCACAAATTCCAAACCTGTCAATATCTGGGTGGATTGTAGATGTGCTCCGGATTTTCTGCAAAATATAAGAAAGATGTCCAAGTTGAATTAATTGGCAGCAGTAAACTGGCCAGTGTGGCTGTGTGAGTTTGCCCCATGATAGACTGACACTCTCAGTGACCAGCATTTTGCACCAGGTGATACTTATATAGGTCATTGGCTCCCCTTAAACTTTGTAATTAATTGGTGGGCCTTGGCTATTAGTCTTCCAAGGTTGGTTCCTAGTATATTCTCCAGGCTGACAGGATAGATTCCAGGGGTCAGATTGATAAAACTTGCATACACACAAAAAGAGGCGCAAAATTTGTGTATGCAACTTTCCACACAAACAACAGGATTTATAAAAGAAAACTAGAAGGAGGAACTTGCATATAATTTCAGAAACTCTGACCCATGAGTACATTTATGGAAACTCTGACCCATGCATGAACTACATTTCTGAACATTTTAACTGGGAAATGACAACACCATTGATCAAGGAGGGAAATGCAGTCAAATCAGGTAAATGATTCATATCACCGAGCTGTTATTATAATGTGTGATGATGGGACAAAGATATTAAACCTCAGATGTGATGAAGTAATTAAGACTCCATTGTACTTCCCTTGTAATAGGGACAATGCTGCATATTTGCACTGAAGAACTTTTTTAGTTTTACGTCAGTTTATACTGTATAGGCTAATGTTATCTCTACTCACAGAACTAATTGACAGCCAGAAATATTTCAACCAAACATCAGCTCCATTATGCTTGCTGTGCTAGATACCATTAATCGACTGGACTAGACACCAGTGTTGTGCAAGTTCACACCTCACAAGAACTAGCTCAAAGTTCAAGTTCACACAGATTAAAATGAATAAATTCATGTTCATAGTTCACCATTTCAATTTTGAACTAGTTGATGTTCAGTTCATTTTGTATTTTTTTAAGGAGTGAGAATAAATGGACCCATAAGTTAACTTTTTTCAATTTTGCATGCCCTTATATTAGGCTATTACAGTGTTCTTGAATAAAATACAATAATTATGAAGACTTTTTTTAATTGTAAATACACTTTATTGAGTTATACCCAGCAACAAACACATATAACCATATATTCTAATATCTTCCCGGTCAAAAAGAAATTAAATAGATGCAAGTATACATAAAAATTATGTACTGATGCCTGTGGAACCAGCATGCAGGTGAACTGACTGATTACGCTGCCGGTCAAAATTCACATCACGTATTGCATGTCCAACGGGGAAAAAAATAAAGTGGCCACGTGAAGTACAATGTTTTCCTAAAAGCGAAAGCGGAGCTTCACTGCAAGCTCATGTCTGCGAGGGTGCAGCTTCAGCACAAGCAGGCCGACACAGGACCAGTGCCTATTTGATTTTACGTTATTTTTTCAAAAAGACAAATAAATGGCAAAAAATTCGTACAAATAAATATTCGTTAAAAATCCACTATTTGTGCTTATCCGAATACTGTATTTGGATTCCGCTCCACCCCCTACATTACAGGATAAGGCAAAATGTTTAATATGCACCCAAACCAGATCCAGAATGTCACATAAAACAGAACTAGCTCACGTTCAAGTTCTTCACTTGCAAATATGTTACATTAAGTTCACCGTTCTTAGAAAAATGAGCTTGTTCAATGAATGTACTCTTTTGAAGTAGTCCCATTCAGTTGTGGGTGTGGGTGTATAGGCCTACTTAAAAGGTAATTTCCAGCTGTGTCCTGGCTCTCCTAACGTAACTGGAACACTTTACTGCATTCATATTGTGCTATCTAGCGAGAATGATGCAACTGTTTTTGTTAATCTAAACAGTTACATTCCATTAACATACACAAGCCATCTGTGAGGCCAAGACGAGGCCCTGTGTCAACCCATGATTCAGTAACTTGTGAGGCAAAGTAGCTTTAGCAGATGAGTTGCTGATGGCACTGTACGTGATGGCTGACATGTTAGTAAGGTAACTGGAATGAATCCTCAGTTTCTCATATGGCCTGTACTACTTATTTTAACAGCAAGCATGTCATTACATATGCCAGGAGTTAGGGATTACCTGCTCAGACGCTGGCACATTGCACCTTTGCCTGACCCCCAGAACACAGAGGAGAGGTGCTGTAATGACTTGCATGCTCATGTGTGACTCAGTTGTGAAGAGCACCACAAATACAGGTGGTAGTGTCTGGAGGCATCAGGAGGGAGGCTGCTTTATCAGCCAATGAATGCTTGAAGCATCATGATTGCATATGTATGAGGCTGATTAGCATACAGTGGTGTGAAAAACTATTTGCCCCCTTCCTGATTTCTTATTCTTTTGCATGTTTGTCACACAAAATGTTTCTGATCATCAAACACATTTAACCATTAGTCAAATATAACACAAGTAAACACAAAATGCAGTTTTTTAAATGATGGTTTTTATTATTTAGGGAGAAAAAAATCCAAACCTACATGGCCCCTGTGTGAAAAAGTAATTGCCCCCTTGTTAAAAAATAACCTAACTGTGGTGTATCACACCTGAGTTCAATTTCCGTAGCCACCCCCAGGCCTGATTACTGCCACACCTGTTTCAATCAAGAAATCACTTAAATAGGAGCTGCCTGACACAGAGAAGTAGACCAAAAGCACCTCAAAAGCTAGACATCATGCCAAGATCCAAAGAAATTCAGGAACAAATGAGAACAGAAGTAATTGAGATCTATCAGTCTGGTAAAGGTAATAAAGCCATTTCTAAAGCTTTGGGACTCCAGCGAACCACAGTGAGAGCCATTATCCACAAAATGGCAAAAACATGGAACAGTGGTGAACCTTCCCAGGAGTGGCCGGCCGGACCAAAATTACCCCAAGAGCGCAGAGACGACTCATCCGAGAGGTCACAAAAGGACCCCAGGACAACGTCTAAAGAACTGCAGGCCTCACTTGCCTCAATTAAGGTCAGTGTTCACGACTCCACCATAAGAAAGAGACTGGGCAAAAAACGGCCTGCATGGCAGATGTCCAAGACGCAAACCACTGTTAAGCAAAAAGAACATTAGGGCTCGTCTCAATTTTGCTAAGAAACAGCTCAATGATTGCCAAGACTTTGGGGAAAATACCTTGTGGACTGATGAGACAAAAGTTGAACTTTTTGGAAGGCAAATGTCCCGTTACATCTGGCGTAAAAGGAACACAGCATTTCAGAAAAAGAACATCATACCAACAGTAAAATTTGGTGGTGGTAGTGTGATGGTCTGGGGTTGTTTTGCTGCTTCAGGACCTGGAAGGCTTGCTGTGATAGATGGAACCATGAATTCTACTGTCTACCAAAAAATCCTGAAGGAGAATGTCCGGCCATCTGTTCGTCAACTCAAGCTGAAGCGATCTTTGGGTGCTGCAACAGGACAATGACCCAAACACACCAGCAAATCAACCTCTGAATGGTTGAAGAAAAACAAAATGAAGACTTTGGAGTGGCCTAGTCAAAGTCCTGACCTGAATCCAATTGAGATGCTATGGCATGACCTTAAAAAGGCGGTTAATGCTAGAAAACCCTCAAATAAAGCTGAATTACAACAATTTTGCAAAGATGAGTGGGCCAAAATTCCTCCAGAGCGCTGTATAAAAGACTCATTGCAAGTTATGGCAAACGCTTGATTGCAGTTATTGCTGCTAAGGGTGGCCCAACCAGTTATTAGGGTCAGGGGGGCAATTACTTTTTCACACAGGGCCCTGTAGGTTTGGATTTTTTTTTCTCCCTAAATAATAAAAACCACCATTTACAAACTGCATTTTGTGTTTACTTGTGTTATATTTGGACTAATGGTTAAATGTGTTTGATGATCAGAAACATTTTGTGTGACAAACATGCAAAAGAATAAGAAATCAGGAAGGGGGCAAATAGTTTTTCCACACCACTGTATAGCACTGGTCCATATATGGTGGTTTGTAGGTGACAACCGGCAAGGTTGGAGGTGTGTTTATGTAAGCACATTTACTACATGATTGAGAATTATAAAGGCTAAATTGCATACAAATGTGTGCACACAAGTTTTTATAAATCAGATTTTTCTGTTTTTTGGTGTACACATACTTTGGCATTTGAATCTATGCATACTTTAGTAAATTGTCTCTGAGGTCTCCACAAAAGTGATTTGAATAAGTAGGTCCTGAAATTGGGTGGGTGGCTGGTCCAATAATTTCTGGCTTGAATATCTATTGAAATACAACATTCTTCAAGTACTGTGCATCATATTCTCAGATTTTTTTTATAAGAACATTGTATTCTGAATCACATTTTAAATTATGGCCACACCATAGTGAATTTCACATGGTAAATTAGAATAAAGTTAAATGAATTATCTTCCAAAGAGTGATTGACCGTCTTCCCACACTCTCCTCAGAAAGAATGTGTATTAAATTCAGCAATTTCACTGCTTTATTTGTCCACCTCTGCTCTTTCATTTTGAATCCAAATTGAGCCCTTCTCTCTTGCTGCATTGCCTTGAGCTCGCTGTCTACCTTGGCCAACATAGCAGGGTTACACTTTGCTGCTGCTGAGGCAGACTAAAAGCCACAGTATGTGTCCAGATGTCAAAAGCACAAGAGACACAGAATCTACAGGAAAAAAAAGAGAGCAAAGCTGTATGTGATAAACAAAAAAACTACCATTTCATTCAGTAAGCTTTTTCTCAGAAAAAGTTGAGACAGAGGGGTTAAACCACAAAATATAAACACAAAGAGGGCACAGTGCCAGTAGAAATGAATGCTCTGAAGTGACCTTGTATTTCATCCATCTTCCTGGGAATCTGGTGACATCTGTGTGTAATTTCAAGTTCATAAAGGTTCTCAAGGTCTTTGACTGCAATAAACAAACTGCGGACCTAAAAAAAGAAGCAAAATCTTCTGGCTTCACCAACTTTACATTGTCTCTGCCCTTAACAAAATAAACCCATCACAGCGTTGTTATCTGTGAAAATAAAAAATACGGCAAGCACAGCTGATAGTCAGCCTGTTACAGTTAGCATCTGTTGCAATCAGCCACTTCCTACTGCCACTCGTCTTCATTTTTTCATAATATGTTTTTTCAAATTAATGTGCCAAATGAACCAGAAATGATTATCTTCTGGCTTGTTTTCTTTATTTACACAAAATATATCAGACAAAAAGATAGCTGTCTAAGCAAGCAGCGTGACAGCCAGAACAACACGACGACATTCTCTTATGCTGAAAGATGAGGAGATTGCAACTGAAGGAGAATCCATATGCTGAAAAGAAAAAGAACATTTGAAATTGTATTGTTATTAGAGGGTTTTAAAAGCGTTAGTGATAAAAAGTCCAGATAGGCTTCATGTGAGAGTCTGACTGTAGGCGTATCTGTGAATGGGTCCTGCATTGGCTGGTATCTTGAACATGGCACTTTCCTTCCTTGTGAGCAGTGCTGCCAGGAAGGCTCCTATTTCACCATAACCCTGAACTGGGTTAACTAGGTTTGAGAATGTTATTTTATGTTGTGCAACTTTTGTTTTATAATTATAAAAAATTAAAATGTAATCAATAAGTGAAAAAATAACTTTCTTGTGCAACACCTTTTCTCCTGCATCCCAAAGACTAGAGTTTAGGGCTAATTTCCTTCTCTAAACTGCCCGGAGCTAGAGGGATAATAAGTGTGAGTGTCACTGATCATCGCACTGAGATGGACCTGTCCACAAGGCTGGTCCCTGCTTTGCATCTAGTGTAGCTAGACGAGGCTTCATTTGATTTGATGGTGGATGGAAATGTGGGTAGATGAATAGACAGTTGGATAGATACATAGTGAAAAAATGTGGACCCACACTCAGAAACGAGCATCTTCCGAGCAGTGCACTTCCTGGTGAACTACCATCCGTGATATAAGGTGTTTTGCCACCACATAATCATTGTTTTCAGAAACCAATGAGTTCATGTACAATGTAGGCAAACCGAGCCACTTGTGGCTCCGGGCCACTTTCATTTGTTGCGTTCCCATCACACAAAAGGACCTGTAACTTTTATGTGAAATACAGTATGTGACATGCAAAGAGAGTGGGATGATTGCCTTCAGCAGTTCTTGGGGGGACTGGCATTTATTGCTTCGATGTGGTGTAGGCAGCTATGAAGAGTGATACAGGTACAAAATGCAATGCGATCAGTTGTTTTGGGGTCCACCTTATTGCTTCGAACTGACCGTATCTTCACAGGGTAGAATATTTCCTCAGTGCAGTGCATAACGCAACGCACAGGGAGGGTGGCTTTGAAAAATGACGTGACACTCCATCTTAATCAATAACTTTCCAAGCGCAGATTAATAAGAGATGGTGCCAGTGCCTTATGGTCACCTAGTCAGCACAATTCATTGCCTGAGTCCCACCTGTGATAGTTCCTGGTTTGAACAAAAAGCATATATTCTATTAGTAAGAGCTTAAAAAGTACCAGTAACTGCAAGTGGCCTGTGTTTCTGTGTTGGGAATGCTAGAAAAGTTCCCGTGTTTCTAAAAAAGTCCCTGGTTTGTGGACCAGAGCTTAGAAAGATGACTGCCAAATAAGGTATTTGGAGAATATTTGGGCAAGGGACCAGGTTTACTTCTTTTTGCATTGGCATTTTTGCCATGAAACATTGGTGGTGCCATATATGCAATTTTCCGATATGTCTTTAACATCAACACTGACTCATCTAACTAATAATATCTGGCCCTGATCTTGCTAATAAGTACAAGTTCATACATCATATCGCGTTACAAAAAATCGAAGATGGAAAAAAATCTCTTTAAGTATTATTACATACACATTACAAAGACTTAGAAACACTAGACTTGAAAATTACTCCAGTTAAAGTTCAATTTAGTTACTTTAGGAAAAACTTAGTAAAAGCCCTCAAATATCCTTGCTGTACATTGGAAAGAATAATCAGAATATACAGTTAGGTCTATAAATATTTGGGCAGTGACACACAATTTTCATAATTTTGGTTCTGTACAACCACCACAATGGATTTTTAAATAAAGCAATCATTATGTAATTGAAACGTAAAACTGTCAACTTTAATTTAAGGGGATTAACCAGAAATATCATATGTGCCATTTTATAAATGACAGACATTTTTAAAACTTGTCCTCCACCATTTTACGGTTGACTCAAAAGTGTTTGGTCAAACTAAAATAATCCATAAATATAATTATCATTTTCAATATTTTGTTGAATTATCCTTTACAGTCAATAGCTGCCCCATGTGGAAACCATGGCTATCCTCTCCAAGTGCTGGGTTTCCACCCTAGTGATGTTTTGCTGGGCCTTTACTGCAGTTGTCTTCAGTCGCTGCTTGTTTGTTGGACTTTCTGCCATCAGTTTTGTCTTCAACAAGTGAAATATGATGTCCAATTGATTGGGTCACTTGAGTGACTTGAACTATTGAAGAGTATTCAACTTCTTTGCATTGAGAAGCACTTGGTTTTGCTTCCACAGTATGTTTTGGCTCATTGTTCCTCAGTAGTGTTAAGATGCTGTCCTATTAGATGAGCAGGTTAATCTTAATCCTGACCACATAGTATAGCCCTATACACATCAGAGAATTAATCCTGTTACTTCTGCCAGAAGTCATATCATCAATAAACACAAGTAACTGACTTCCATTGGCAGTCATGCCCGCCCATGTCCATTACACTGCCTCACCATGTTTCACAAATAATGTGGTATTCATTCAGTCATGAGCCCATTTCTGGTCCTTCTCCATACTCTTCTCTTTCCAGCATTCTGGTATATATTCATCTTAGTTTTCTTTGTCCAAAGGAAATACAGTAGTTCCAGATTCCTATTGTTGAGGCTTACCAGTGGTTTGCACCTATCTTTACTTTCACGAAGTCTTCTCTTGATTGTAGACTTTGGTAATGAAAGGTCTTCCTCTTGAAGAGTGTTTTTGGTTTGACAAAATGTTGTGAAGGGTTTTCTCTTCACCAAGGACAGAATTCTGCATTCATCCAGCACAGTTGTCTTCTGTGGTTTTCTAGACCTTCTGGTGTTGCTGAGTTCACCAGTGTGTTCCTTATTTTTAAGAATATGCTCGATGGTGAGGGGGCACGGTGGCACAGTGGTAGCGCTGCTGCCTTGCAGTTAGGAGAGCTGCGTTCGCTTCCTGGGTCTTCCCTGCGTGGAGTTTGCATGTTCTCCCCGTTTCTGCGTGGGTTTCCTCCAGGTGCTCCGGTTTCCTCCCACAGTCCAAAGACATGCAGGTTGGGTGCATTGGCGATCCTAAATTGTCCCTAGTGTGTGCTTAGTGTGTGTGTGTGTGTGTGCCCTGTGGTGGGCTGGTGCCCTGCCTAGGGTTTGTTTCCTGCCTTGCATCCTGTGTTGGCTGGGATTGGCTCCAGCAGAACCCCTGACCATGTAATTAGGATATAGCAGGTTGGATAATGGATGGATGGATGCTAGATAGTTGATTTTACCACTCCTTGTGTTTCCACCATCTCTCTAAAGGGTTTGTTTTGTTTTCTCAGCCTAATGATGCATTATTTTTACTTGCATGAACAACTCTGTCCTTGTATTGAGGGTTCATAATGACAGCTTCCAAATATAGATTCCACACTTTGAATCAACTGCAGACTTACTACCTGCTTAATAGTTAATAAAATAATGAGGGAACTGCTCACTCCTGCCTATGACACATCTTGTGAGTCAATTGTCCAGCTACTTTTGAGCCCCTGAAAATTTGGGGTTGTTTGTGTGATGCAGAAAAATGGCTATGATTTTTTAAATGGTTTGTACAATATTTTTAGTGAACCCCTTAAATTAATGCTGAAAGTTTAAACTTCAATCACATAATGATTGTTTTCTTTCAAATCCACTGTGGTGGCGTACAGAGCCAAAATTACAAAATTTTGTCACTATCCAAATACTTATGGACCTAATTCTATAATAAAATAGATTTTATTTATGAAAAGGCATAGTAATGACATATGTGTACTCTATATATAGTTTATTGTCAGACATGCAAGTGCAATGAGCATTTTAAGGGCTTTTACTTGTTTGAGGTGCGACACAACCACTAACTTTTGTCTCCATCTGTTTTCCTAGAATGGAGGAAGAGAGCCATCCAAACAACCACAGTGGGGCATCACAAAGGACACGGAGCTTTGTTTTTAAGTATCGTCAAAACACTTACCTTTGTTTTCAATGCAAAGTTTTTCCAGGTATCCAAATTAAATGAGGAATCATCCGGGCCCCCAGCCCTGTGAAATACAAAAAAACTTGTATAGAAAATCCTCCATAAACACACCTAAAACAGCACTTATTGATTTTAAATTGTAATTATTATTTTACACTTCTAGCAAAACAGGTGCATCCACAATTGCAAAGCAGACCACCTATTTTTATCGCTTTAAGTACACAGTAATGATTAAAATATGAATTCAAAAAAGGCTGCTTTGTTGTTTATTTAGATTTAGTTTCAAAAAAATGTTTTAATGTGTATGACTTTAGAGGCTAAACTGCTTCTAGTGGCATCTGTTTGTTTGCAGATTTCTACTGGATTTTTAACATTTTTATTTTCAAACATAAACAGCAGACGCATTGGTAGTGTAAAAAAGGATGATTCTCTTAAACAAAACTCATATATTTTATTTATGTGTTTTATTTTGTGTTGTGTTATTTTAAGGATCATTTAGGTAAGATGCAGCTTTTAGGTTGAATGAACTATGTGAACTAAGATATAACTATATTGTAGAACTCACCAGTAGATGAATACCTTGACTTTGAGCATTCCTAGGTTTACATCCTCTTTCTCTGTATGTTTAGCCATGTCGTTTGCTCAGAGATTGATGCGCTTGCTGCTTCTTGAGGAGCTCTTCTTTTCTCCACCTAGCGGCCTGCTTCTTCTCTTCTTTCGTCAGCATTTTCTTGCATTTAAACTGATTAAGTCTTTGTTTGTGTTGCAATTACTTAGTACGTTTCCCTTAATTTTTCACTTAAGCTGGCAGTTAAGTCTTCCATCTGCCTCAAGAATGATTTAAGATATAAAGAGGTAGGGGAAGTGATGGTGAAGGGGGTAGGGATGAGAACGGCGTCCATATGCATGCGCCGCACGGCCACTCTGCTGGCCTCTGCCGAGAGTTGATTCAACAATAAAATAAAATAAAAAAAAAAGAAGAATAACCTTGGAGGACAATCATCACCCCGAAAGAGGACAGTAGATGTCACGTAGTATATGTGTACCAAATTTCAGGTCAATAGTTCAAACGGTTTGCGAGCTACAGGTGATTTAAAATCCTGGACAGACAAACAGACAGCCACGTTAACGTATTATATAAGAATATTAGCACAGCAAAAGTTTGTTTTTTTTAAAAAACGGCTAAATGTCCATGCCATACATTTTAGAAGCCTCGTCCAACCGGATGTGGTAGCCCTTACCTCACTCCTCTTCCCTTTGTGCTTCTTGTAGCCTTTATTCATTGGACATCTCAGCCCTCTTGTGGGCGGGCCAGACAACATTACAACATAGTGAATGGACTGTGGACATTTTGTGGTTTTGTTTAGATAGATAAGAGAGAAGCTAAAACTATCTTGTGGTAGTGTGTTCTTAAACAGGACCTTTGCTAACAGGGCACCTTTTTTGGACAGAAGGTTTGGAGGAAAAGCAAATGCAGGCCCGGGACATTCCCAGACAGGCAAGGAAAGAGCTCATAGATCACGAGGGGCCACAGGACTAATAACTCATAGGACGTAATCCTGTCGTAGTGGAGGAGAAGCTGCAGAACTGACTGCTTATATGAGACAGAGACGACAAGGTACAAAGTCCAGTGAAAAGAAGACAAGAAAAGTTTTAAGATGACATTGTGGGCTAAGGTTACTGTTTTGAACCAGCAACTAAACAAATTGACGGGAATAATGATGCATTTTGAAGAAGTGTTGCATTACAGAATGCATTTATGCAAATAGATTAAAGAATTCTGGTAAGATATGTAAATGTAACAGCAAAAACAAATTCAAGTCGTGGGGGCAATTTAATGTAAAGGGCTAAACTCAGTAACAAACACCTATCTTTTTCAATAAATAATTAAGAAATATAACTTCAGTTTGTCTTAACTTGTGTGGATGAAGGTTCGAGACAACAGCAGGCAGACACCGATGCAAACAAACAGAATTCTTTTTTATTTCTTTCTTTTCTTGGTGAGCAGAGAGTCTGTGCAGAGCCTGTCAGCTTGTCACTAACAGTATCACGTCACAGCCCCATTCCTCTTTTTCAGCAGGTTTTTATATTCTTTCGGTCACGTACACAATTATCGCAAAGCTTATCTTATATTTGCAGCTTCACAAGCAGCCCTTCCTTACTGGTGGAGTAACTTCTTCTTCTCTAACTAAGACAGGGTGTAATTTCCTAAGAGCTGACCCACCCTTCGTTTATTTCTTTTATTTATCTTGCGGCTATTTTCTACACCTAGGCTCTAATGCTTAATAACCTTTAACTTTCCCACATCACGTACCTTAACAATCTTAATGCATTCATATGGTTAACACAAAGAACTCTTATACTTGCAAATACATATATATATATATACATTTTCTTAGCATCACCTGGTTTGCATAACATATTTTCCATCCACCCAAACGCACACAGATAGTAATCATCAAGGCGATTTAGACTTGTTTATCTAAGTACAAAAATATTCGTTCCATTAAGGCATAGTCAAGAAATCTTCTTCCCCTCCCTTTGACTAGGTCAAAAGGCCCTCAGCCCAAGACTTTTTGTTCAATTACTATTTAAGATATTGATTCAAATTTTTTATCATTCCACACTTGCAGTAATAACATTTGATTTGCTATGACAGCTTGCTCTCAGAATATCTAACATGGTCAAGGTGTTTGAGTATTAAACTTCAGAACACAAATTGTGACAAGCTGTAATGACAAATGGCATCTAAAAAGGCACAGATCCTTAAATCCCTGAAGCACTCCAACTGCTGTCTGTTTTGTAATGCTTAAGTGGTGCTTCTGTAGAAACTCTCTCCATTTTGTCCACACAAACAATGTAACAGTTTCCTCAAAAGTAATTCCAGTTTTTTCTTGTTTTTAAAATAAACCGTTCTCCACTCAATTGAAAATGTAGTTTAGATAACCTTCATGTCAGTCACATTTTTATTTTATATTTTGGACCTTTTTTTTCTTAGAAAAAAGTGTTAAAACAAAAGCTCAAACCAAAACAAGATGAAATTTACAATAAAATAATTAAACTCTGCCCCCCTTCTCCCCATATAACAAGATTCAAAGATAGTGGGGAATGAGAAGCAAGGCCACGAAACCTAAACAGAGTAAATTGAACAGGAGTGATATTAACTTTTGACTAGCATTGTGTAAAGTTTGGAAACCATTTCCTCTTGTCCTAGAGAAAGAATAAAATACTTCCATCGCTTTTGTACAGTGGGTGCAGGGGGAAGCAGGGAGGCACAAAGATACACCACATGATTTTCAGGTAAGACCCTCCAAGTTTGGAATGTTCAAGAGCCTAGAGTGGTCAACAATGTACACCTGGGGTCCAGACCTGTGCCCAGGAATGAAAATATTTGTGATGACTTCCATTTTTTAAAGGCTTCATTGTGAAAGATCAGGGTCTGAGAATGCCAAGTTAGGGGGGCTATATGAGATCAAATTGCAAAAATAAGGCTTACTTTTCAAGGTGGTGAAGAAAACGTGCACAAAGGGAGTTAGGTGAAATTAATTTAAGCTCAATGGAAAACTCCATGATGGAGGGCTAGAGGCTGCAATAAACCAGTTACTTGGAAGGTGAATAGTAAAAGGTCTCAGTGATAAAGCCCCAGACCTCGTGGAGATATTCCTGCTTAAGATGTGGTGTGGACCAAGACAGAATGGATGTACTTTTTGGAATTACAAGTAAAAAGAAAGGTCCTAAACTTCAGTCCAATACTTCAGCTTGTGGAGAAAGTGAAAGTCTTGTGCTGACAAAGTTAAAATGGGGCTCAAAGGATAAAGAAGAGTAGTCCAATAATGAAGGGAGTCCTTAACCTGATTTAAAACAAACTACACTAGGATGGAATTACAAGTATTCTGAAGCGATAGGGAGTGGTAGATCAGATGGAGATAGCCAGTAAGATAGTACAGTTTATGTCCATAAATATTTGGACAGAGACAACTTTTTTCTAATTTTGGTTCTGTATATTACCACAATGAATTTTAAATGAAACAACTCAGATGCAGTTGAAGTGCAGACTTTCAGCTTTAATTCAGTGGGGTGAACAAAACGATTGCATAAAAATGTGAGGCAACTAAAGCATTTTTTTAACACAATCCCTTCATTTCAGGAGCTCAAAAGTAATTGGACAATTGACTCAAAGGCTATTTCATGGGCAGGTGTGGGAAAGTCCGTCGTTATGTCATTATCAATTAAGCAGATAAAAGGCCTGGAGTTGATTTGAGGTGTGGTGCTTGCATGTGGAAGATTTTGCTGTGAACAGACAACATGCGGTCAAAGGAGCTCTCCATGCAGGTGAAAGAAGCCATCCTTAAGCTGCGAAAACAGAAAAAACCCATCCGAGAAATTGCTACAATATTACGAGTGGCAAAATCTACAGTTTGGTACATCCTGAGAAAGAAAGCAAGCACTGGTGAGCTCAGCAACGCAAAAAAGACCTTGACGTCCACGGAAAACAACAGTGGTGGGTGATCGCAGAATCATTTCCGTGGTGAAGAGAAACCCCTTCACAACAGCCAACCAAGTGAACAACACTCTCTAGGGGGTAGGTGTATCGATATCCAAGTCTACCATAAAGAGAAGACTGCATGAAAGTAAATACAGAGGGTACACTGCAAGGTGCAAGCCACTCATAAGCCTCAAGAATAGAAAGGCTAGATTGGACTTTTCTAAAGAACATCTAAAAAAAGCCAGCACAGTTCTGGAAAAACATTCTTTGGACAGATGAAACCAAGATCAACCCTCTACCAGAATGATGGCAAGAAAAAAAGTATGGAGAAGACGTGGAACAGCTCATTATCCAAAGCGTACCACATCATCTGTAAAACACGGTGGAGGCAGTGTGATGGCTTGGATGTGCATGGCTGCCAGTGGCACTGGGACACTTTATTGATGATGTGACACAGGACAGAAGCAGCCGAATGAATTCTGAGGTGTTCAGAGACATACTGTCTGCTCAAATTCAGCTAAATGCAGTCAAATGGATTGGGCGGCGTTTCATGATACAGATGGACAATGACCCAAAACATACAGTCAAAGCAACCCAGGAGTTTATTAAATCAAAGAATTGGAAAATTCTTGAATGGCCAAGTCAGTTACCTGATCTTAACCCAACTGAGCATGCATTTCACTTGTTGAAGACTGAACTTCAGACAGAAAGGCCCACAAACAAACAGCAACTGAAAGCCGCTGCAGTAAAGGCCTGGCAGCGCATTAAACAGGAGGAAACCCAACATCTGGTGATGTCCATGAGTTCAAGACTTCAGGCTGTTAATGCCAGCAAAGGGTTTTCAATCAAGCATTAGAAATGAACATTTTATTTCCAGTTATTTAATTTGTCCAATTACTTTTGAGCCCCTGAACTGAAGGGATTGTGTTAAAAACATGCTTTAGTTGCCTCACATTTTTATGCAATCGTTTTGTTCACACCCACTGAATTAAAGCTGAAAGTCTGCACTTCAACTGCATCTGAGTTGTTTCATTTAAAATTCACTGTGGTAATGTACAGAACCAAAATTAGAAAAAAGTTGTCTCTGTCCAAATATTTATGGACCTAACTATAAGTATATCATCAGCATATAAACAAATCTTTGTATTTATTTATTTATTTATTTGTTTTATTTTCAAAAACCAGAGCATTACAATGACATGCTACTCAATAAAACAAATAATAATAACATAACAAATTTAACCATTTACTTTAAAATCAATACAGCATATAAAGAAATTTTTTGGTATGTTGTTGTGTACCAGCTGGATTTCATACTTTATTGCTATTTTGTTTCCATGTTGCTTTGTTAATTTAATGTGCCTGCATTTCCTGTCGTTTTTCAGTGGGTGGAGCTCAGGGAGGCAGGGCCACTCTGATGTCATGACTTCTGGGTCCTCTTGCTTCTGTTTTTGCCAGCCATAAGTGAAACCCAGCATTGAGTATTGAAGTTTTCTGGAGTTGTTTTTGAGTATTCTTTTCTTACGGATTTACTGGTTTTTGACAAGCATTTACGTTCTGTTCTTGGATTCTGAATCTTGGATTGCGTTTTGGGCTTTGTTTGCTTGAAACTGCCTTATAGGCAACTTCATTTTGCTTTTTAAAGATTCCGGTTATATTTTTTATAACACAATCACCTTATGTGAACTTAAACAGCAATGCATGACAGGAATTTTTCAGATTTCAATGAAAATACAACTGCCCCATTGAGAAAGAAAGAAAAAACAGACTGGCATTCACTTTTTGAGAGTGTTTGTGTGGGTGTAGTTGTTAACTATGATGGCGCTTGTCATCTCTAGCTCTTGTGCGAGTGGAGCTGTGCCCCAGGCTGAAACGTTTGCTCTCTGGAAGGTGCCGGCTCTGGTTTGCAGTAAACACAAAATGTTCAGGCTTGTTCCACATGATTCACGCGGCACAAGTAAACTTTTCCAGAAATGACTGGACGATACTGAAAGTTGAAGGTCTCCACCCTAATCCCTTTTGGGAGCAAGTGTCAATGCTCCTTTACTCTTAAATCATTATTTTTTATCACCCAGCCCTGAAGCAGTACAAAAAATGAAAATTGTTGGCAGGTAATTAGAAAACTCCAAAAATTAACAGGAAAATATAAGAACAGTCAGAGGAAAAAAATGACAGAAAACAGTTATGTCTCAAGGTCCCATTTCATGAAAAGTTGGACTGGGTACTTTGTGGTGGTTTGGTTACGTTTGGGTTCTCAGACACAGACATGCCTCCATAAGAGTACACCCATCCACATGACATGAGATCATAAAAAATAAAGAAGATCTTTATTGTCACATGACTTTGACATCTTCTGCCTGTGTCAGGGTTTCCTCCAAGTGCTCCTGTTTCTTCCCATAGTCCAGAGACATGCAGGTGAGATGAACTGGTGATGGTAAGTTGGCCCGAATATGTTTGTGTGTGTGTATGCGTGTTTGGGTGGGTGCCCTGCAAAGGACTGGCAGCATATCTAGGTGTTGTTCCTGTGATAGGTTCCACATACATGGTGACCCTGCCCTGGGTAAGCAAGTTAGGAAGATGGATAGATGGACTTCGACTTTTTAAGGATGGGCCATACCAGCTTTTGTAACTGATAGTCTTAGAGGAATAGTTGACTAGGAATGATGTCATCTAAGAGGAATACAGCTATCTGTTGTGATGAGTAAAGACACGTGTGCTGATGAGTCCTTTCTGCTTCAGGGATCCTTTTGTTAGACACACAGGTTTGCTCACAGTTTATGTTAAATATTATTAGACACATGAAAATTAAATATGGAACAGTGCCCAGATCTTCTTAAACACACACATGCCCATATTTTATTGAAGACATGTACCTTGTTTTTTTTTTTATAGTTCTGGACTGTCTAGTTGACTTTCCAGAACTGTCTAACTATTTAAAATTGAAGATCGCGCTATGTAAAGCAAAAGTTGGGTGATTTAATAATTTATTGATACTGTAGCAGATATACATATTGGAATCTTCTAGGATCCACAGCAAAATATTTCCAGGCTACAAAATATTTACAATAGTGAGAAGCACCTTTTGTGATAGCCTTGTCTGTCTGTCTGCATGAAACAACTTGGCCCCCATTTAGGGCTTCCAACTGTCCCATTACAATACGGAATTGTCTGTATGGAAAGTAAAAGACATGTTCTGTATTGAATTGATACAGAACACAATTTGTTGTATGTTTTCATACACATTGCACTTTAAATGACTTGAACAAAAACATCAAGGGAACATCCACGCATTGTCTTTTAATAAAGTCATATGTATTGTAGCATCACTCCTGGGGTTGTGCCTTGTTTCTTCACGTTAGAGGTGGAAACCATACCCCCAGTGGACCGATTTTGTTGAAATGTGGAATATTTATAATTCAAGAAAATGGGTTGAGATAGTTCAATTTTCGGTGAGATATGTTAAATAGATTGTGCTGTTCAGAGTTTTGAAATTTCAAAATCTCCCATTGAAACACATTGGTGAATCTGCAAACCTGTCTATCTTAAAACAGAATGAATCAGTTTACTGTTTCAATTTTACCCCGAGAACAGTTGCATGAACTTGTATATTTTGTTTAATTTCCTCTTTTACTCTTCTGACTGCACCTCAGATCCTCAGTAGAAAACTCTGAGGGATGTGTTCGCTCAAGCCACTCGTACAGAAACCAACACAGCTATCTGGAAATGAATGGAAGAGTAAAGAAATTCTGTAAGCATTGCTCAGTAAGCATAGATTGAACTAACTGTCCTCAGTATTTAAGTCACAGTATAAACTGCATCAAGGCTGCATTATCTGCACCTTATTATTGTTAAAAAACAGAAGCTGTCATTCTGTAGCTAAAGGGTATTTGAAATAATTAATCATATATGAAGGTGCAGCTCCCCTAAATAATATAAATATAATAATATGGGCTTAAGATCAGAGCTGTGGGGCATATAACAAGGTCTGCATGGTGTTTAACAGTTTTTGTGTTGCATGAAGAGGATGATTATGCCGCAAATAGCAAAGATGAAGCAAAACTACATGTTAAAAGAGTCACGTAGTGGTGTAACATTTGCAAAGAGTTGGGTTTAAAGCTTGAAGAGCAACTTTGCCTCTGGTGTATTTTGAGACTAAAATTAAAATCTTTAAAATAATTGTTCCCATTTTACAATAAATCAGTTCATTTCCAATGTTCTTAGTTTTTTAACTAGTTTTACTGAATAATTTTTTTCATTAATTTTAATACGAGGGGAAGTCAAACTAAAGTTAGAAAATGGAATTTATTAGAAAATGGAACAAACCTTGACAAAACTGATAATGTAATTTCTCAATGTAGTTTCCACCCTTCTCAATTCACTTGCACCACCTGCCTGGAAGTGTCTGGATTCCAGCTGAATAAAAGGTTTTTCTTATCCTAGCAACCACATGAAATTTAAATCTGTGTAGCTGCATTTTTTCTCCAAGCTAATAAAGATGCTTTTAGGGCTTTGTTGATAATTGAGATTTAAGTCTTTTCATTATATTCCTTCTTGATGATTATTTATGAATATTGATTTTTATTTTCATTTCACTGCAGTGGGCTGGTGCCCTGCCCGAGGTTTGTTTCCTGCCATGCGGCCTGTGTTAGCTGGGATTGGCTCCAGCAGACCCCTGTGACCCTGTAGTTAGGATATAGCGGGTTGGATAATGGATGGATGGATTTTCATTTCATTAAATATTTATAGTTTCAAGTAAGCTCTGCCATTATATGGGACTGTCATCAAGATGTGTCGGTCTGTTCAAATAGGCATGGCTTCAACATGTGCACAATGATTTCATCATGAAGGTGATGGTATAAAAGATGTTATTTAGGAATAAGCACCACTCTAAGGACTGTTGGTGCATTGGTTAATAGTGTATTTTGGTCCTAAAAAAACGTTCATTTCCCTTTAGACTTTGAGTTTGGTTAGAGTTTGGGGTATGGCAATAGCATTTAGACATCTTGGTTTTAATCCTTTTCTGGCTATTAAGACTTACAATTCATCTTCTGGTTGGTTTAAAAATATCAAGTCTAATCATTAACAGAAGGCAACAGAACAAAACTGTTGTGAACCTACCACTCATAAAGTTTAAAAATGGGTTCAAAGCTCAGAAACCAAAAACCAGATCTGGTATTAACTCTACAAGTCTGTGCTAAACAATTAGCCTTCAAAACCTTAGACAGCTTGGTTCCAAACTCAAAAGGTAGGATTTCAACTGTGAAGGCCCAAAAATGGGGCAAAAGCTTTTCAGTCTCAGATATGAAAGGGAGAGAGGGGGAAAACTATAAACAGACCTCTGGCCCAAGTTTGTTTAATATTAAAATATGTCTATCTATTATAAAAAAAAAATCTTATTATAAAAAATATCTTGGGATGGAGACGAGGGAGACGAGACGTGATCTTCTCGGAAGACACTATGACGTCCCGCAAGATAAGGCAGTGAGACAAAAGGACAGCTGCTGTACAGGCTTTTAAATGATCGACAAGTGCAACAAGCAGAACACGCAGCTCACCAGCAGCAGTAGCAGCAAGCCAGCAGATGATCTGACTGCATCTACTTAGCATACGTTCAGCTCCTCCTTCACAATGCGGGCAACAGAGAAGTGGCAAAAGGACAGCTGCTGTACAGGCTTTTAAATGATCGACAAGCGTGACAAGCAGAATACGCAGCTCGCCAGCAGCTGATCCGACCGCATCTCCTTATCGTGCGTTCATACGTCCCAAGAGAAAGAGATTTAACCATGCCCGGGGTCAGATATAAAGGACAAAGAGTAGATGACAGAGTAGAACGCCATAAAGAATTCAAAAATGTTGGCATGGTACACATGCGCAGCAGGTTAGGGATAATGTAAGTATGAAAATTCCACAGTCTCAAAAAAAGGATAGGAAAGATCACATTAGCTCAAACAAATGGAAATTATTACTCTGTGAAATAATGGAACAGCGAAAAGAGATTGAATATATTGTTCAGATTTAAACTTTAAGTCAGAGACTTGTAGATTGTCTAATTCGTGTTGCCAGCGAGAATTAAAAGATTCCAAAAACTTTGGTGCGGTATGAAGTCCTGTGAGACAGAGACTTTTAACATGAGATTCTTTCAAGTCACGCCCTATTTACAACTATTTTCAAACAAGTCCACGGTCATCTAACTTCAGTCGTGTGAATGCTTTTGTTAGACACACTTGCACTCTCGGCTCGTATAAATTTTATCAGGACAATAATTTTATACGTTCTAGATGACACGTCAACGACAAAGCGAAGAAGAAAGAGCATGGACAAATATTCAAGAAAGTCATTTTATTTATTAGAGAGAAAGAAACGATATTCACTCACAGGCAGTTATAAGTTGCGTTGTCACAATGTAAATCCAAACACAAAATCAAAATTCAATGCGATCTTGAAGAAAAGCAAATTCCAAATATTGTTTTTACTAACGTTTTAAAGTAAAAGTGAAAATAATATATATGTAACAATTCCCATGAAAATGACAATCTCTTTAAATTGTATATCCGGTAAACCAAACCCGGGGGTGGGCGAGTGAAGTGAGAAGGGGGCAGAGCCCCCTAGTATTAAAGAAGATTCAAAAGATATCAAATCAAAGACAGTGGCAAAAAAATAGGTTTGTTTAAAATTCCAACAAAAATTGTTTCCAGAAAATGATCAATATTAGTGAATAATGAACAAGATAGCAAATGACTTAGGTAAAGAACGGGTGAGTTTAGCAAGTGTTTACCAAAGCCCTTTGTTATCTGACATATAATGAATGAGTTTAAGGTTCTTCATTTTTGGCTCCTCCACAGCGTCACATCAGAAAAACACAGACTGTTGATAACAGGAAAACAAATCCCACATATTTCAATGATTAAAAAGCATTATACAGTATTGTCTCACCAGATGTGTGCAAATGTAACAACATGTCATAAAAAATCAATGAAAACATTCAAAAGTACACAAAATAAAGACCAAATTAAATCAACGTACTACTTGAAAATCAATAAGTGGGCTTAAAATGTGACGTGGCTTCCTTGCAAAAAAGAACAATGCCAAGCAGTGAAGGGAAGCAATACTTCACATAAAAGGAGGTGGAGGAGAAGGATAAAAACAAGGAAGTGTTGTTTTCCAAAGTTTCTGGAAGCCCCCGAGGACTTATGTAGGCACCAGAATCCCATTATCCACATGCCAGAGTACACTCTACATCAGTGCATGTGCTTTGGTGTGCAGAGTTATACTGCAGTTACGGTTTGGAAATTTAAGACTGGAGTTAGCAGTGCAAGCCACCAGCAGACTCACTATCCCCTTCCATGTAACACAGAGTTGAACCAGATGTACTCCCAGGCTGCTTAGCCACAATGTTTGTAAAACGTTCCAAATCATCGGTTGCATATCACTTGTGCATTTAGCACTGAGAACCGTTTTTGACAGTGTAGATGGCATTCATGTGGCTGAGAGTATGAATAAGGATTAAAGTTCCATTAACTGCACCTGCAATGTATACCTGCAATGGCATTAAAACCAATGTTGGTTTCATGCAAGGTGTCCCCTTCTGCTGGAAATTGTATGTCTTTACATGGATGGCACAATAGTAATCTGTTCACTGCATGCACAGATTTGAACTCAGTAGCCTTGTTGAGACAATGTGCACCATTGTTGGTCTGCAGGAGTCTACTGTTAATGCAGAAATTGAGAGTTGCGAGAAGCTTCATTGGGAATGAAAGCAAAATTCCAGTGTGCTCCTCTTTCCATTTCATTGTGCACCAGACCAGTGAGGGTTATCATTTCATACCTGGGCAGCCTATAGTTCTCTATTAATTGTTAATTACTGAGATTGTCCAAGGGGTTTGTGTCTACCTGTAAAAGAGCATTTAGACCCATGGCTTAGCCTTTGCTTCATGGACAGTTGGATGGCACTGTCTCAAATGGCATCTCTGGAAAGCCACCATTGTTGTTCACCTTCCCACTTGAAAGGATGTGACTACATACTTCACCGAGTTTGATTGTTAACGGTTGTTGGACGGTTGATATAATTTTCACAGCTCAACAGCTTCAGGAAAAGTGCTGGGAACAACATGAAGACTTATTTATGGCCTTTGTTGACCTCTCCAAAGCCTTAGACACTGTCCAGAGAGAACTTCAGTAGGAAGTTTGTTAACATCCTCTGCCAGTTTCACGATGAAATACAATACAATACAATACAATACAATTTATTTTTGTATAGCCCAAAATCACACAAGAAGTGCCACAACGGGCTTTACAGGCCCTGCCTCTTGACAGTCCCCCAGCCTTGACTCTCTAAGAAGACAAGGAAAGACTCCCAAAAAAACCCTTGTAGGGAAAAAAATGGAAGAAACCTTGGGAAAGGCAATTCAAAAAGAGACCCCTTTCCAGGTAGGTTGGGCGTGCAGTGGGTGTCAAAAAGAAGGGTCAATAAAATAAAAATTTTACAAGTATGGACCAGAATTTAACAGTAGATGATATCACATAATATGATTTGGATTTGTTTAGAGTCCTGGAGACCTCAGCCATCAAGCTGCCTCCCCCATTTGGCCATTCCACAGCTGAAACATTGCTTGGCCAGCCAATCTGATGAAAGGACCCCTCTACCCCATGATTCCTGCGATCCTCCATCAGGGATGACTTTACCTTAGGCAGGCAAAACTGTGGTATAGCGGGTCTGCGGATTCAAAAAAAAAAAAGGGCCAGGTTTTTTAATCCATATAGCCCGTGTTGTTTCTCAGCTGGTTGCGAATTGCACGAACCGACGGGGGAAGATAATGAGTAGCTGCGACCGCGAGTTCGCCACCTGCCTGTGTGGGTGTGTTTCTTCCTCGATTGCTTCATTGGCTTCCTGCACCATGTAATTAAGGCGCTGCACCCATGGCTGGCCAGTCGCGAGGGCAGATGGGGCTATAATATACGGGACGAACCAGCAGACAGAGGGATAAGATGGAGTAAGATCGATTGAGGAAAAGCTGAGAAGAATAAATGGAGGTTATAAAGGGACAGGCAAGGCAGTCTAAGCACGGGAGGATCTGACCACCCTAGAGAGAGTGAGACAGAACGTGCTGCGAGGCGCACGCCTTTACCCTGCCCGAAGCGAACGTTTGGTTGTGGTGCTCTAGGGGTTAGTTCGCCCCACTGAATGTTCGAGTGAGTAAGGTGAGCAAGGCAGGTGTTCTCCTGAGGGATCTGAGAAGCGACTGCGGGAGCACGAAGGATGAAAGGAGGAAAGCCGACCTCGGATGGTCTGGCTGTTGGGTCTCTGCTGGCTGTGCGAGTTATGAATGAGCCGGGGAAAAAGATAGAAGGAAGTGTGCCGAGATCGGGATGATAGAGACTTGCATTTTAACCACAAGATTTTAATGGATTTATTTATTGATGGTTTTTATCCCCACTGTACACGTGTTTTTATGGATTTATTTTATAGAAACGGATGCAATGCACTTTTTGTTTGGACACTGTTTTGTTGGTTTTAGTAAAAGCACTTATGCACTTTTTAGAAATATCCCCTGGCTTCATTTGAGAATTTGTCATCATATGTCAGCTCATCTCTGTGACATTACTGACAGTGTCAGGTTCAGGGCTCCCGTAAAGAAGATGGGAGCGTGGGAGCTGGACCCGTATCATCACAAAAACAACTTGGCACGTGGGGCCATGGCACCAAGTGCCACATTTGAGTACCGAGAAGAGTAAACAGAATAGGTGTGAGTTAGTAAAAAATTATAACTATCATGTTACTTATGTTTTAGTGACTGACAACAGAAGATGCAGTCTGTAAAGTTAATCAGCAGCTCTAGTCTGGATATGCTAAACTGAAGTAGAGAGTCTTCAGCCAGGTTTTAAAAGCTGAGACCGATGGGGCATCTCTTATAGTAGCAGCATTACCATTCCACAATTTAGGGGCCCTGTAACTAAAAGCTCAACCTCCCACAGTTATTTTACTAATCCTTGGAATCATAAGCAAGACCGGCATCTATAATCGTAAAGTGCGCTCTGGTTTTAAGTCATGATAAGTTCAGACAAGTAAGCCGGACCTTGGCCATTTAAGGCTTTACATGTTAAAAGGAGGATTTTGAAATCTGCCCTAAACTTAACAGGGAGCCAGTGTAGGATCTTAAGAACTGGAGTTATGTGTTCGTACTTTCTTGTTCTTGTAATAATTCTTACAGCAGCATTTTGTATTAACTGGAGGCCTGTATAAAGAACAGTTTGAACATCCAGTGAACACCCGCATTGCAGTAGTCAATCCTACTAGAGATAAATGCATGAATAATTTCTCAGAATCCCTGTTTATTTAGAAAGTGCCTTAATTTCCCAACATTTTAAGATGGAAGAAAACATGATTTGGACAACTTTGTAATATGTGCTTTAATGACATGCTAGAGTCAAAGATAACTCCTAGACTGCGGGCTGATTCAGTAAATTAATGGTGATTCCAACTGAGTTAAATGATGACAAAATATCGTTGTGATCAGCGTCATTCCCTCCAACAATTACATCTCTGTTTTATCTGTATTTAAAGACAAGTAGTTCTCATCCATCCACTCCTTTAATTCACTAACACAACTAATTAAAGACAACATCGGAGAAACTTCATTTGATCTAAATGAAAGGTATAACTGGGTGTTATCTGCATACGAGTGAAAATTAACATTATGTGTCCTAATGATAGAGCCCAGTGGAAGCATGTAAAGTGTAAACAGTAAAAGTCCCTGTAGTGAGCCCTGCAGGACACCATATCTCACTTCTGTGTATAATGATGGAGTACTGTCCACACATTTCTGTACATATTGCAATCGATTTGATAAATTAGAACTAAACCAAGCGAGCACAGTGCCTGTAAGCCCAACATCATTTTCTAGCCTGTGCAGTAAAATAGAATGGTCAATGGTGTCAAATGCTGCACTTAAGTCTAACATAATTACAGTGGAGTTTCCTTCATCAGAGGATATCAGAATGTCATTTACAACCCGCGTTAGTGCCGTTTCTGTACTATGGCCAGTGCGGAAACCAGACTGGAATTTCTCAAATAAATTGTAATGCGTAAGGTGTGACTGAAGCTGATCGGCGACTACTTTTTCTAGTATTTTAGAGAGAAAGGGTAAATTTGAGAATAGGCCTATAATTATTTAGTATGTGTGGGTTTAGGTCTGACTTTTTAAGTAATGGTTTAATGACTGACACTTTTAGTGCATCAGGTACTGTGCCATGCAATAATGAACTACTGATAATGTTTAGAATAGGCACTGCAAGAAACATCCATTGCAGTTTTTACTAGTTTTGTTGGCACTGGATCTAGGGAACAAGTAGTGGGTTTTCATTTTAGAAATTAAAGTTAAGACTTCCTGCTCTGTTACAGGATTATAATTACTAAAGTGCTGATGCAATGTGAGGCAGGGTCTGCTAAGCTAGTAATGCGGTTTGTACTGTGATGCTGAGATCTGGGATCTTATATTTTTAATTTTCTCATTTAAAGAAGTTCATAAAATCTGTACTGCAAATATCTGTTGGTATTTTGCACTGTAGATCTCTATTCCCCATTTGTTAATTTAGCCACTGTTCTAAACAGTACCCGAGGATTTTTATTATTGTTATCTATTAATGTAGAATAGTACTCTGAGTGAGCTTTAAAGAGAGCTTTTTTATATTTTTTAACATTCTCTGTCCATGCAATTTGAAAGACATGTAGCTTTGTTGTTCTCTATCTGCACTCCAGTTTTCGACACTCTAATTTAAGAGCTTGAGTTTTTTTATTAAACCAGGGAGAATTTCTATGTACTTTGATCACTTTTGTTTTAAGGGGAGCCACTGCATCCAGAGCATCTCTCAAGGTCACATTATAATGTGATATTAGCTGATCTAAATTGTTTTCCACGTTTACATTTGATGTTAACTGATCTAAATGGTTTTCCACAATTACACTTGACTTACTCAAGCGTCTATATATTTTGAAGCAGAATTACAATCTAGATGTCTCACTGTCTTTGTTTTAATCTGTGAGTACATTGACAAGGGCAGGACTAAATCAAATGTAATTAAGTAGTGATTGGAAATAACTTCATTTAATGGAGTAATATTTAAATTTGGGCGGCATGGTGGCGCAGTGGTAGCACTGCTGCCTCGCAGTTAGGAGACCCGGGTTCGCTTCCCGGGTCCTCCCTGTGTGGAGTTTGCATGGTCTCCCCAGTGTCTGTGTGGGTTTCCTCTGGGTGCTCCGGTTTCCTCCAACCCAAGACATGCAGGTTAGGTGGATTGGGCGATTCTAAATTGGCCCTAGTGTGTGCATGGTGTTTGTGTGTGTCCTGCAGTGGGTTGGCACCCTGCCCGGGATTGGTTCCTGCCCTGTGTTGGCTGGGATTGGCTCCAGCAGACCCCCCGTGACCCTGTGTTCAGATTCAGCAGGTTGGAAAATGGATGGATGTATATTTAAATTTTGATATTTCAACTTTGTAAGTTATAATTAAATCTAATGTTTGGTTATGATTATGAGTTGGACCTTTGACAATCTGACAAAAACCCTACTAAATTTAACAAATAAGTAAAACATTTGCTAAAAGTGTCAGTTTCCACATCAATGTGTACATTAAAATCCCCCCATCAGTACTATGTGATCATAATTTATAGCCAAATCAGATAAAAAAGTTGCTAAATTCAGTCATGAACAATGTATATGGCCTGGTGGTCTATAGACTAGCACTATAATTGTGTTGGAATCCGCTTTAATATTTAAAATGAATGCCTCAAAGGATGTAAAGTTGCCTACATTTTTAGATCTGGTTTCATTTTGTTACAATGAATTATTCCAAGGCATTCCCCTTGACCAGAATCTCTAGACATATAAAGGAACAAGTAATCATCTGGTGACACCTCAGCTAGGGGTACAGTGTCACATTTACTAAGCCAGGTTTCAGTGAGAAGACACAGATCAGATTTTGTACTTAATATAATATTATTTACCAAAACAGCTTTACTGCCAAGGAAGCGAATGTTCAATAAGCAGCATTTAAAGCTGCATGCTTCTTTCTTTTTTTCTTTTTTTTTCTTTTTTTTTTTTATTAATTTTTATTGTAATCATTCCATACAAATAGATCAATTTATAACCAAACAAATTAAAGACAAATCAGACCCCACCCCAGAGAAGGAGAGCTTAGCTAAAGGAGAATTGCTTAGGGCATTTTAATAAGACAACAATAAGCAAAGGAAAGGGAGAAATAAATATATATTTAAATAAGAGATGGAGAAGGGAATTAAATGCGGTAATAGTTATTTCTCTTATTCTAAAATAATATTGATCAGATCCTGCCAAGTTTTGAAAAAATTTTGTACAGATCCTCTAACTGAAAATTAGATTTTTTCCAATTTCAAATAATATAAAACATCGGTTTCCCACTGACTTATCAGAGGAGAATTAGGATTCTTCCAATTTAACAGAATAAGTCTACGTGCCAAAAGTGTAGTAAATGCAATCACTGTTTGCTTATCCTTTTCCACTTCAAGTCCGTCTGGAAGAACACCGAACACAGCTGTTAATGGGTTAAGAGGGATTGTGACCCCAAGGCTGTCTGAAAGGCACTTAAAAATTTTTTTTTTTTCTTTTGTCCAAAATGATGTTAATTAGGTGCGAGACCCAAAACATGTGACCCAGTGAGGCAGGAGTTTGGTTGCAGCGTTCACAGGTTGGATCTGCCCTGGAAACATTTTGGACAGTTTTAAGCGAGACAGATGAGCTCGATATATCATTTTTAGTTGAATAATTATATGCTTTGCGCATATGGAGCTCTAGTGAATTCTCTGCTTTGCTACCTTCCACTCCTTTTCTGATATATTGATTAAGAGATCTTCTTCCCAATGTCCTCTTGGATCTTTGAAAGGTAGGGACTCTAATAAGATTTTATATAATGCGGAAATGTGTTTAATTCCTCAAAATTGAGCAGTATTTTTTTTCCAGCATTGTGGAGGGTGCGAGGTGGGGGAAATCTGGCAATTTCTGTTTAACAAAATTTCTAATTTGAAGATAGTGAAAGAAATGTGTAGCTGGGGAGGTTGAATTTGGAACGTAATTGTTCAAAAGATGCAAATATGTTGTCTATATAAAGATCTCAGCATTTTAATCCCAAAACTTTTTTTCTTCTTTCTGAACTGGTGATATATTTTTGTTTTTATTTGTAGTAAATTTCTATTACAGATGCCCCTGGTGGAGGGTCTGGTTTTATCCCTTGGTCTAATTATACACCTTATTTTTTGGTTATCAAGTAATTTAAGGTTTGCATCAAGACTAAATTCTTGCTGGATGCCCCACAACAGAGATTATGGGTACAGCTTCAAGATATTAACAGGTGGGATAAACAACAGCCCTGTAATTTAACGATCACATGACTGCGGCCTGGATGGTGCTCTAATCAGTCAGCCAGGCAGTTTTGCTGCCATATTTTGGGATAATACATAAGATCCCCTCCAGTTAGGATGAAGACCATCTCTTTTGAAAATCCAGGCCTTTCCAAAAATCATCCCAATTGGTCACAAACACTATGCTTTTATTTGCACAACAGGTTTCTAGCCAGCAGTGAAGGGAATGCAATCTGCTATAAATCACATCCCCTCTATATAATCTTGGTAAGGGGCCAGATACAACAAAAATTCTGACATTTTCTTTTTAGCTCTGGTGCATAGAGAGATGAAGTTCCTCTTTATTACCTCAGATTGCTGGTAAATAAATACTGTATCATTAGTGCCTGACATCAGCAATAAGGTATATACTTCATTGTTGGCGCGACACAGTCAATGTGGTGACAATAGGTGACAATAGGGAGGACAAGAGTCGCTCCCCTTTCCCTGATCATACAGGGTCAGGCAGGGGTGTGTGCTCACGTCTGTGCTCTTTAATATCTTCTTCTTATGTGTCACCTAGCTTCTTCACAAAGAAATCGAGGACAGCAATGGTCGTGGAAGTGGACTTGTGCATGGTAACCTCTTCAATATAAGGAGGTTCCAAGCAACTACCAAATTGCTTAGAGTGAGTGGTTCTTCGAGGCATGGCAGTTTGCGGATGACTGCACTCTTGTTTCTCACATCCTACAAAACCTCCAGTCTTTCCTTGATGCAGCAGTGAGAGCATACAATAGGATGGGATCTGACCATTAACAGCAAACATAAATTATTTTTCAATGGAGTTATTCCCCCAATACTACCAGTTTTCACTACTGTTGATGAACATCTGTCAGTAGTTTCATCTTTCAGATATCTGGGAAGCATCTCTCCGAAGACAGCAGCGTTGACAATGAGGTCCAGAACAGAAAAGAGCACTGTTGCCTTCACAGACTTCAGTGCCAACTCTTTTAAAACAAGAATTTGCATCTCTGCACAAAGGTCTGCATCTACAAAAGCCATCTGCATTAACACCCTCCTCTATAGCTGTGAAGCTTAGGTAATTCACAACCGCCATATTAAGCTTCTGGAGCACTGCTGCCCGCAGCGCATCTTGGGAATTAGCTGACGTGTTCATTTGCCTCACTATGAAATACTCAGAAAATCCAACTGCAGAAATATTGAGGCCATGATCACATAGCACCAGCTATAATATTTGGGACATGTGGTAAGGATGTCCCCAAATCGGCTGCCTTGCTGAGTATTTTATTGGCCACGCTACATTGTGAATAACGCTCTCCTGCTCTGGTTGACGAAGTACTATGAGGGTCAATTGAAATTCATGTTAAAAAACTGAAAAATCAGGCCTGAGGACCTGGAGGATATTGCCTACTGACCGCAAACGACCTGGAGGCAGATGTACTTGGATGGGATACATATGGTGGAGAAGGAAATGGTAGCCAGGAGACAGCAGAGGAGACTCAGGAGGAACACACTCATGGTTGTTGCAACCACCAATCTGCAATAGGTCCCAGGATATGGACTATTCCAGCCATCAAAGAACTCACCTATAGAGACAGACGTGGACGTCATCATTGGACTTGATGGATGGAGTTTGTTTGGGTTAACTCATTATGTGCTCAGAATTGTATAGGTTGTGAAAATAAAGCATATTGACACAGAAAAGAAGGTTGGAGCAGCCAACCTGTATACTTGAATTAGACCTGCAAAGTTGAAGAATATAGTAGTACAGTATTGTACAGAATGAGTTCAAAACAGAACTGAGCACTGATGGAGGTTGCCTTGCTTTTAAGCAGAGCCACTGGAAGTGGCGTCTTTCAGGGCAGACACAGGCAGAATTCCCCGTGTATGGTCTGCAAGGATAGGCAGAGAAAGGGTTACTGCACCCCGCCACCACCTGGCCTGTCATGGAATTACTTTCTTTTTGTCCTTCTAGATGCCTCCCATGCGCACGTGTGTGACAAGGTATTAAAGCTACAAAAATCCACTTTTTGTGCTAATTTATAGCCTACATTATAATTGTATATTTATATTGCAACATGGAATTATTATTATTATTATTATTTTTAAGAATAATAATAATAACTATTATTATTATTATTATTTTTATTATTACAATTTCCAAATAACAGTCAGAGTGTTTTTTATGATATAAATGGAATGATGTCAATCTCTCTGAGACAGAATCACAAGCAAAAGTCCAAATAAAGATTGATGTTGAAAATAACAAACAGGTTGGTTAATTTAATTTCTGAATCGGATTATGTGCTACTTTAGACACAAAGGGTTTTGGGAAACAATTTCTATTTAACGAACAATCTTAATTACCAGTAACGGTGCACTGCACGATAACGTGCAGTGAATACACTTGACTTATAGTTGTCATGCTCTTTCTCTGTACATTTAACACTCATTTTCTCAGCGTTTGATACTCTTGCTGCTTTTTGAGCAGCTCTTCTTTTCTCCACCCTAGCGGCCCACTTCTCCTCTTCTTTCGTCGGCATCTTTTCGCGTTAAAAGTGATTAAGTCAGTGTTTATGTTGCAATTACTTAGTACGTTTTCCTTAATTTCTCACTTAAACTGGCACTTAAGTCTTCAATCTGCCTCAGGAATGATTTAAGATTTGAAAAGATATGGGATGTGAGGGCGAAGGTGGTAGGGATGAGAATGGTGCATGTGCCGCACGGCCACCCTGCTGGCCGCTGCAGAGAGTTGATTCTATAATAAAATAAAATAAAAATAAAAAGAGGAGGTCAATCATCACCCTGAAAGCGTATAGTAGATGTCACCTAGTATATGTGTACCAAATTTCAGGTCAATAGTTCAAAAGGTTTGTGAGCTACAGGTGATTTAAAATCCTGGATAGACAAATGGACAGCCACGGTAGCATATTATATATAAAGATGAGATAACAAAGTTCTCAGCATTACAAAGCTTTTGGGAAATGAATCCTGGATTTACCCTTAACATCATTTACCTTTTACTGCATTTGAAAGAACCAAGAAGGATGGGTTAAAACGTTTTCTGTGTTGTATGATGTCTTTCGGTGTGGCGTGATCCGAATAGAGGAGATGTCAGTTTTTGAAAGGAAGGCACCAGGGCTCAAAATTGTAAAGAACAGTTTCCTGCCTGTGTTTTTAACCTTGTTTTTATGGGATCTATTTACAGAACATTTCAACCTCCATGTTTTATTGGATTATTTACTTATTGCACTTTTTTGCACTGTACATTTTGAACAATGTTGCTTTTTGAAGGTTTTAATGAAAGCACTGGCACTGTTCCACCTACCCCTTGCTATGTTTACGTGTTGTGTCCTCATTCCTCGGGTATGTTTTTGGTGGTAGTGGGTTCAAGAGGCTCCATAGAGTAAATGGGAGAGTGGAGCTAACCCACACAATCACAGAAGGGTTTGTTTCTCTTAAAAACTATACTGCACATTTGCACTGTGTATGTTATAATAAAGAGTAGATTGTATTACATAAAGATAAATTACTCTTTAGTGTACCACTAATTTTGTTTGGTTCGATTTTCCAAAAAAGTTTGAAAAAAGCAGCACCCAGAGCTGTTCTTTGCTTCTCTGTGTATATCTTAAACAGACTGCTTTAAGAAGAAATTGTGGATTTAAAACAAATAAAGGAGCAGTCTCTTCTACAAATGAGCCAAAGAATGCAGTTTTTTTGTGGTAAATTGAATGGGCTGGGAGCACATCTGAGATAAGCAATGCAGTGTAGTGTAGATTTAACTACTTGGCATTACGAAATAAGGAATCAAGAAGCCCAATTTAGCAGATTTTACATAGTTTATGAATTACTTAGGTGTGGCACATTTTGTTTGGTTTGAACTATTCAAACACAAATGAGAGCATGCCTTTTCCTTTGCCGGTGGGTGGTAAGTATTGGAGTTGTTTTCATTTTTCCTCTTTTTTTGTTGCAACATGTCCTAAATCGTGTATGTTGGTCTTTTCAGAACTGTAAACTCAAAAGCTGCCATTTTAGTCTTTGCTAATAGTGCATTGTGTGACCCATTGGTAGTTATTTCAGCTAAAATAGTAGAAATAAGTAAACAAATGTATTATGCACTAGAGATTTGCAAACTGCCTTCCCTGAAAGTACCAGGTAACTAAATAACTGAAAATATTGATATTCTCTGTAAAAAGCAATCGCTAAAATAAATATTTTACATCTTTTACTTTGGAAAATTCTACTCATGCAGCAGTTAAGCTATTAGAGTAAATGCTTAATTTAAGATAAAAATGCCTCCCAAATTGAGGATGTTTATGCACCACTGAAGACAACACAAGATCGATGACTGCTGGATTGTTGTCGGAATATTCAGAAAGTCTATTGGCATTGCTTTAAATTAACATAAGCCATTTACTTTGGAAGCATGTGGCACAATGTGAAACCAGAGAGAATATGAAAATTGCCATCCATCCAAGGTAATGCTGAGTGTTTCTGACTGTGACAGCTTTTTCTTCTTTTTTCAACTCACTGGTGCATAATGTGTAATGTGAAATTCCGTATAAGCAGATCTATGGCTGAACACATTGATTTGATTGCATAGCCATTGCCGTATATCACTAAAGTAATATACAGTGGATTCAGAAACGATTCAGACCCCTTCAATTTCTGCACACTTCATTTTGTTGTAGATTTCATTTTAAAAGGGTAAATGTGGCATTTTTGCCATCAATCTACATTAAATAATCCATAATGAAAAAGTAAAAACATATTTTCAGCAAGGTTTGCAAACATAAAAAATCAAAAACTTAAAGTTCTCATTCACACAAGTATACTGACCCTTAATTCAGTACTTTGTAGAAGTCACTTTAGCAACAATTGCAGCTTCTTGGGGAAATCTCTACAAGCTTTGCACACCTGGATTTGAACACCATATGACATTCTTCCTGGCAGAACCTCTCAAGCTCTGTTAGATTGGATGGAAAGCTTCTGGAAAATTCCATCTTCACATCTTTCCACTGATGTTCAATGGAGGTTTAAGTCGGGGATTTGTCCCAAAGCCACTTCAGCATTGTCTTGGCTGAATTCTTTGGGTTATTGTTGTCCAGAAAGGTGAACTTTTGCCCCACTCTGAGGTTGTGTGTATTCTGCAGCAGGTTTTCTTCAAGGAACTCTCTGTATTTGGTTCCATTCATCCTTCCCTCAATTCTGACTAGTCCCCATGTCCATGCCACTGAGAAGCACCACCATAGCATGATGCTACCACCACCTTACTCCACTGGTATGGTATTCCTGGTCTTTGCCATACATAATCTTCAACATTTTGTCTTGTTAGACCAGAATATCTTTATCTGTATGCTCTCTGAGTCCTTTAGATGCCATTTAACAAACTCCAAGCAGGCTGTTTTATGCCTTTTTACTCAAGAGTGGTTCCATCTAGCCACTTTACTCTTCTTCTCGGACTGTCAGCTTCTTCTTCTTCTTTCGGCTGCTCCTCTTAGGGGTTGCCACAGCGGATCATCTTCTTCCATATCTTCCTGCCCTCTGCATCTTGTTCTGTTACACCCATCACCTGCATGTCCTCTCTCACCACATCCATAAACCTTCTCTTAGGCCTTCCTCTTTTCCTCTTCCCTGGCAGCTACAGTCATATGAAAACGTTTGGGAACCCCTCTTAGCCTGAATAATAATTTACTCTACTTTCAACAAAAAAGAACATCTGAGTACTGGGGTGTTTTCCGAACAAAGATTTTTAGTGAAGCAGTATTTAGTTGGATGAAATTAAATCAAATGTGAAAAACTGGCTGTGCAAAAATGTGGGTCCCTTTGTAATTTTGCTGATTTGAATGTATGTAACTGCTCAATACTGATTACTCGCAACATCAAATTGGTTGGATTAGCTCGTTAAGCCTTGAACTTCATAGACAGGTGTGTCCAATCATGAGAAAAGGTATTTAAGGTGGTCAATTGCAAAGAGTGACAGCACGGGGTCCTCAAAGCAACTCTCAAAAGATCTGAAAACAAAGATTGTTCAGTCTCATGGCTTAGGGGAAGGCTACAAGAAGCTATCTCAGAGGTTTAAACTGTCAGTTTCAACTGTAAGGAATGTAATCAGGAAATGGAAGGCCACAGACACAGTTGCTGTTAAACCCAGCAGGTCTGGCAGGCCAAGAAAAATACAGGAGTGGCATATGCGCAGGATTGTGAGAATGGTTACAGACAACCCACAGATCACCTCCAAAGACCTGCAAGAACATCTTCCTGCAGATGGTGTGCCTGTACATCGTTCTACAATTCAGCGCAATTTGCACAAAGAACATCTGCAGGATGATGAGAAAGAAGCCCTTTCTGCACTCACGCCACAAACAGTGTTGCTTGTTGTATGCAAATGCTCATTTAGACAAGCCAGATTCATTTTGGAACAAAGTGCTTTGGACTGATGAGACAAAAATTGAATTATTTGGTCATAACAGAAAGAGCTTTGCATGGCAGAAGAATACCGCATTCCAAGAAAAACACCTGCTACCTACTGTCAAATTTGGTGGAGGTTCCATCATGCTGTGGGGACTGTGTGGCTAGTTCAGGGACTGGGGCCCTTGTTTAAGTCAAGGGTTGAATGAATTCAACCCAATATCAACATATTCTTCAGGATAATGTTCAAGCATCAGTCCCAAAGTTGAAGTTACGCAGGTGCTGGATATTCCAAAAAGACAATGACCCAAAAACACAGTTCAAAATCTACAAAGGCATTCATGCAGAGGGAGAAGTACAATGTTCTGGAATGGATGTCACAGTCCCCTGACTTGAATATCATCGAAAATCTATGGGATGATTTGAAGCAGGCTGTCCTTGCTCGGCAGCCATCAAATTTAACTGAACTGGAGAGATTTTGTATGGAAGAATGGTCAAAATACCTCCATCCATAATCCAGACACTCATCAAAGGCTATAGGAGGCGTCTAGAGGCTGTTACATTTGCAAAAGGAGGCTCAACTAAGTATTGATGTAATATCTATGTTGGGGTACCCAAATTTATGCACCTGTCTAATTTTGTTATGATGCATATTGCATGTTAATCCAATAAACTTAATGTCACTGTTGAAATACTACTGTTTCCATAAGGCATGTCATATATTAAAAGGAAGTTGCTTTGAAAGCTCAGCCAATGATAAACAAAAATCTAAAGAATTAAGAGGGGTTCCCAAACTTTTCATATCCTTAACATCCTTTCTCCCAGTATACCCAGCATCTCTCCTCTGCACATGTCCAAACCAACGCAATCTCGCCAATATGACTTTATCTCCCAACCATCCAACTTGAGCTGACCCTCTAATGTATTAATTTCTAATCCTTTCCATCTTCGTCACACCCAGTGCAAATCTTGGCATCTTTAACTCTGCCACCTCCAGCTCTGTCTCCTGCTTTCTGGTCAGTGCCACCATCTCCAACCCATATAACATAGTGGTTCTCCTGGCCCTAACTTTGCTAGAAAGCACATATCTGGAAGATGTGTACCCTGTAGTTCTCATCATCACTCATCTCCTCTTTTTAATTGTTGGGACTAACTGTTTGGGCCACACTCCTCTCCTTGGTGTGTCCAGGCATTGTTGGCTTGTATATTTTCCATTCCAGCTCTTCAGGGCTGTCATAAAAGTGCACATCAGTGGTAAGGCTCTGCTCTTATTTTCAGTTGTTCTTTTTACCTTTCCCCTATTGAAAGTTTTGGTTATATAATTGTATGTTCATTTCTGTAAATAATGAATTGATTCTTATTAAATATCCAATATATAATATAATATAATATAATATAATATAATATAATATAATATAATATAATATAATATAATATAATATATGGCACTGTGGCGCAGTGGGTAGCGCTGCTGCCTCGCAGTTAGGAGACCTGGGTTTGCTTTCCGGGTCATCCCTGCGTGGAGTTTGCATGTTCTCCCCGTGTCTGCGTGGGTTTCCCTCCCGCAGTCCAAAGACATGCTGGTTAGGTGAATTGGCGATTCTGAATTGTCCCTAGTATGTGCTTGGTGTGTGTGTGTGTGTGTGCGCACCCTGCGGTGGGCTGGTGCCCTGCCCGGGGTTTGTTTCCTGCCTTGCGCCCTGTGTTGGCTGGGATTGGCTCCAGCAGACCCCCGTGACCCTGTAGTTAGGATATAGCTGGTTTGATAATGGATGGATGGATTATATAATATCCAACTTCTGTCAGTTTGTCTGTCTGCCTTTTCACGAGAGAATGCCTTAAACAGATTTAGATCAGGTTTTTTACTATAATTTGCTTGAACATTCCGTTTGATTTTGTGACTTCTCTAATTGTGCTATTTATCATTGTTTACTTGCAGTACCGATTTATTTGAGTGAATCTGAGAGACACGCAATAGGCCAAGAGGAGGGGGGATGGGCCCTCCTCACTCATGCTCCAGCCTCGGGGCGTATCTTACATCTGCTTAGCTAGCGAATGAGAGAACTACTTAACAGATTTAGATTGTTTTTTTTTTTCTAGAATTTGCTTGAACATTCCGGTTGATTTTGGTTGATTGTGATTTTTTTCTCTTATCGTGCTAAGAATCATAGTTCGCTTCAG
This sequence comes from Erpetoichthys calabaricus, assembly GCF_900747795.2. Lineage (NCBI taxonomy): Eukaryota > Metazoa > Chordata > Cladistia > Polypteriformes > Polypteridae > Erpetoichthys > Erpetoichthys calabaricus. The sequence goes on along the minus strand of NC_041402.2, from coordinate 135,852,200 downwards.
GAGCGATATATTCACGCTAATTCAAGAGAGAGGCTGCAGAATGAGTGGAGGGGAAGCGTGACGAAAGGAATGAAGTCGGTCTATCTCTTTGTTCTGGAGCGTAACTTGCCTCCGCTTAGCCAGCGATACATTTTTGTGTATTGTTTTTTAAAGTTTGTCCTGTTTCTAGTATAATATAATATATGCAGACACACTGTATGGTGTTTGCAGTAGTATGGAAACTTTTAATGCATAATGGAATTTATTAACTTAATTTCTGGAAAAATGAGAGATTACATAAATGAAATGTACACCAGGCTGTACGGGTTTTGTCAGCCTAAATAGGTTGTGATATGCAGACTTATTCTCTTCATTTTATCACCCCAATTTTGTTTTGCTGATGCATGTCTTAGTGAAAAACAACACTACTGTCATCTAAAAGACGAACACACACAAGCTTATTTTATTACGATAACATAGAATGATATTATTATCAATTCACTGCTTTTTAATTGACTTATGATGCTTTTTTGTATGTGACTCCAGAGACTGGGTAAACTGAGTAGTGGCTTGTGAAGAGGCTGCTTAAGAAGAGTTTAGGAGGTCAACTTTGAATTAAAAGAGATAATGGTATAGAATAGTCCTGGTCCCTGGCAATTCAACGCTCATGTTAATGCAATGGGTTAGTGAAGGTGGAACACTGGTTAGAGTTCTTGCCACACATTTCCACAAACCCAGATTTAATAATAATAATATGGCTTAAACAGTATCTGATTGATCCTCAATAATTTACTTATTTTCCTTGTGTTTTTTTATATAATTGTGCATAAAAAATAAACCAAACTGAAGAAACATTAAGAATTTCCAGTCATATCAATAAATGTACCACATGATCAAGGCCTTTTTACCATGCAACATTTTCAATAAGGCTGCTTACAGCTCGGAGAGCACAACAAGCTGTTAATTAAGTGTGAATTATATATTTCCTCTCAAAGCTTGTAGTTTGGTCTCTTCTCTAAGGAACTTCTTTTAGCCAGACCCCATAGCCATAGGGCACATTACTGGTCTTTTGTATTGTCACACTGACGTAGAGTTAATGTCTGATATCCAGCATTCCACTCGCTCCTGGACTACAGATGCTTAGCCACAAAACAGTCTGTGGACTGTAATGATTTCTGCCCTAACATAATTTAAAATAACAAACTGTTATCAGATCTATATCAGTTCTGTTCTTCTTTGGAGGAATTAATTATGGAAGGTCATCACCTGCCGATTCTGAGGACCTTCACATTGCCTACATTTCTGACATCTGTGTTGCTAATGACCTATGGGGGCATGGGAATAACCACAGTCCAGGCTGTTTTTAGAGCTTCAAACACAGCTGACCTCCATGCAAATTCATTCCTTGTGTTGACTGACTGGAGTTGTCATTTAGCAAAACCTGTTAAGTAATTAATAAGTCTTTGCTAGTGGGTAGTCCTGAAAGTGACTGTGATAAATTTCTCAGCATATGGAAAAAGAACAACTAATGAGGGTCAATTCCCAAAACATGTTTCTAGACTTCTTTTTCTTTTCCTGCACAATGAAGCAGTGCTTGTTTAATTCTTCTATTTGATACTTCTTGTTTCTATAGTGAATATTATTAAAAGGTGTATTAGTAATAAAAAGTCACAGGTCAGTCACTTATATTTACTTTTTACAGTTATAATACATGAAGGTAAAGTAAAGCCACTTAGTTTAATAATAATAATAATAATAATACATTTTATTTAACAGGCGCCTTTCTTAGCACTCAAGGTCAGCTTACAATGAAATTAAACAACATTAGTAAAATAAAAACAAAGAGAATGATAAATCAAAAAGCTAATAATTAGCAAATAAACAAAGATAACAGGCAGTAACAGTGCAAAATTCACAACTGGTATGCCAGTTTGAAAAGATAAGTTTTGAGGACAGTTTTAAAATGTGATATTGAATCAAGCTGACAAATATGAGAGGGAAGAGAATTCTAGAGCTGAGGAGCACTATGAGAGACGCTCGAACTCCCAGAACACTGAGTCTGATGTGTGGTACAGAAAGCAGAGCTGCAGATGAGGACCTGAGTGAGTGAGAGGAGTGCAAATCTGTATGAGATCAGTGAGGTAGGGGGGAGCATTAAATGTTCAGAGCAGTATTTTGTATTGTATTCTGTAGTTAACAGGGAGCCACCGAAGTTGAGAGAGAATAGGTGAAATATGTTCAGTGGATTTAGAACAGCAGGTTATTATCCTGGCAGCAGAATTTTGAATAAGTTGCAAGCGATGGATATGTTTTTGTGGGATGCCAGATAGAATAGCATTACAGTAATCAATACATGAGGTGTCTAGGGCATTAACCAATACTTCAGTACTGTGTTGTGTAAGAACAGGACGAAGTCTAGAAATGTTTCAGAGATGGAAGAAGGCAGTCTGGGAAACATTACCTATATGGGAAGAAAAAGAGAAAATGTGTAAAGCTTTAGCTACTACTGCAGACTTACAGCTTTACCATACTGCTCTCTCAATAATTAAAACTAATTTGGGATGATGACTTTTTGAACACTGTTCATTGACTCGTTCAGAATGTGTAGAAGTTATTAATCTGCATCAATGACAGGTAATGAGAAAATTAATATTATAGGCTACACTGTCCATTTTTCCAAAGTTTGACTTTCAAATATTGAAAATTAGGGTAGCATGACCTTCCCTAACATTCTGAATTTAGGCAGAGGTGAGTGTAAACAAAGATTAAGGAGTGACCCTGCAGTACTGAGAGCTGAAGAGATGTTGTTAACTCTGTCTGTAGCATAAAGCACCACTCATTTAGCTCAGCTGATAAGACATTGTTCCTGTGACTTGTGATGAATGAAACTGGCAAATTTCGATTCACATACAGTTATGTAAAACTGATATTAAAATTTGTTTTGCACGTGATTTTGCAATTGAAAAATAGGAAACTCAGTAAAAAAGAATTTCTGGAGGTTTTAAAGTATTTTGGAGTGGGAAATGGGAATAGTGCTACTTAAAGCTTCATTCATATTTCCTTGTTTGCCAGTATTCATTTCTGTGGCTACAATACTGCATGTAGTCTCTTGAATACATCACCACAGAGGAGCACAGTGCATTTTTAGGACTGTGTCATGCTGTGTTATTTTCTGCGCAGTGAGACACTGAAATGCATAATTGTGCACTTTACTGTGTTTACTCACTCAAGGGAAGCTGTCCTGTATCACCCCACCACCATCCACCTCGTGGATGTTACGTAGTAGCAGCCATTTTCCTGTTTCTTGATTCCTGCAGAAGAGGTTGAGGATGCATTGTGAGGCTTCAAGTTTCTTTTCTGTCACTGAAACTATCATCATAACTGGTGTGACAGGCAGCCACAGCCATTACCTGGCCAGGATGTCAACAGCATTGAAGGACCAGGGGAGAGAGCACCGGCAGTGCAATGCCTTCCTCGGGACACTAGAGGGCAGCTTTCCTGGTCAGCTGTGGCGCAGCCTTGTTGGGTTCCATGGGAACTGCCATGGGGAGCTGCAGAGTCCTACATTGGGCTCTCACCACATCTGGGAGTCATTCTAGGTGCGATTAATGAGCCAGTTTAAAAGGAGCTGCCTTACTCTATTCGGAGAGCCAGAGTTGGATGGAAGAGGACAAAGCTTGCTGGTGGAGGACAAGAGGGGGAAAGAGAGAAAGAAGAAGGAAAGGTTTTTGTGCTGAACTGCATATTTGGTGCTGGTGTTGTGAACATTGTGCTGTATTTTGGGGGGAGTGAAGAAGAAATGTAAATAAAACGAGTGTGCTGTGCAATACTTGTGTCTCTGCCTGTCTGTGTTGTGTTAGGGCGGCATTATGTGCCCCTGTGGTCCACACTGGCAAAGTTTGGGATTGTACTACCAGTACTAAATGTGTACTTGTCACAGGAAATGAGCCAGGTGATTTTTATTTACTAGAGAGCTTTATTTAAATATTAGATAATAAGCACATTCAAGCAGAATTAAAGCATGTAAATGCTTCCAGACAGGACTAAACATTTTTATTCTTGTGTCAATGGCTTAAAATTCACTGGAAATTTTGCTAATTTTTTTTACTAAGCCAAACACCAAGTTTCACTGCAAGTTCAATTTCACGTAAATGGTTTCGCTCAACACTATGAGGACAGGTATTATAAAAGGTAGCAGGGGTATTGCATTGCTCAAAAGTCACTATTTGCCAGGCTGGAAAAGTCTTGTCAGAGGAGTGTTGGAAGCAGAGTGTTATTTTGTCTTTTTTTTTTCGATTTTAATCTCCACTCTTGTCAACTTCTGATAGATCATCATTTAATTAAAGGGCAGATATTGTTTGATTTCATTTATGTTTAATACATTTCTACCTTGTTCTTTGTGTGTTTTAACAAATGTGCATTTATACGTGTACCAGTTATGTATTTAGTAATTAGTATACTCTTGTGATAAAAACACAGACAAGACATCATAAAAAGGTTTGGGGCAACCACTCATATAATATCCCTGGCTGCAAAAGGTTTTGAAATTGACAGAGATGTTCAAAATACTGAGTCCAAAACAGCACTGACTCCTTGGTGGTAAGATGGCAGTTTTAAAGGCCCAAATAGGAAGTGACGTAATAGAAGGGGACGGACTCAGAAGTGACATCATCGAAGGGGATGGACCCGGAAGTGACATCATCTGGACCGGAAGTGACATCTTCTGAGGTATCAGAACCTGGCAGGATTTCACGGGAAAGGTCTGCAGGGAACTGAGAAAGACAGTCAGTGCACCCCGCCACCCCCTGGTTGGATGTTGTATTACCATTACTTAAACCCTTCAGCTGCCTCCTACTCGCACATGTACTCTATACTTGTATTTTAACTGAAAATTGTTCACAGCATTCTGCACCTGCAATTAGTGAATAATGCTATACAAAAAATAAGCTGTATTGCATTGCATTGTATTAGTTTCAACTGCAAGGGATACTGATACATCTTTCTTTATTATTAGTTTTACTTCACCTACCTTTAATAACAATTGATGGTTTTGCTTCCCATTGATCCTTATTCTTATTAATGTACAGTGTACTGTCCCACAGGAAGACAGAAAAAGTAACAACCAGGAAAAATATGAAATCAAAAGGAAGCTAAGAATAGATATAAAAAGTAAACCTTATCTTTACAACAAACTGGGACATAATCAAAAAAATAGAAGTCAGAACCGAGAGCAAGTATTCAGAAACCAGGAAGACAAAAAAATTCTTTTGTCAAAACCAAACACGATCAAAAATTCTTAATCAATAAAGCAAACGAAATGATTCATAAACTTTGAAAAATCAAAAGCAACAGTCATTTAAGGGATTCAAAGATTATCATTAAATCTCAGATAAAACACAACCTCTGTGAACACACCCTTAGCAGCCAGAGGAGGCATCATGGCAATGGGATTCACAAAATGCACCCAACAAAAAAACAAAAACAAAATGACGTCATATAAAACTTTTAATCTTTGTTAAGGTGCAAACAATACAAAACCAAAACTTGGATTTGGAATTTCTGTTTTTTTGAAATCCTATAATCAATATATAATTAGCCAATAACTCTGACAGAATGTGGGCAATACATTTTTGAAACTCAGAGATCATAATAGGACATTTTAAATTTTATGAAGGCAGTTCTCATTAACAAATATTAATTTATTGCCTGAACCCTAGCTCAGATGCAGCGTTTGCCTCCAATAAATGCCATCATTAACGAAATTGGTCAAGTATGAGCAAGTATGGGTATAGCCTCAAATGTGCCTTGTGATGAAACTGGTGCCATGCTAATTTAGCACTCTGAAGAACTTTTGCAGAACAGAAACAATGAGAACGGAAAAGATTTCTTATGAATATTTTGTTAAAAATGAGATCCAAGAGTAGATAGACAAATGGGGTACATTTCACTAAGAGAGCAAATAAACAATTCTAAAGGGTAAATGAAGCTGCAAACAAAGAATCTATTAAACCAAACCTTTTAGAAATGGTTTCTGCTTTGTGACCCTGAGTCTGGCAGAATAGGCTATGAGCTGGACAAAACAAGGTAAAGATAATAGATGAATGGTTAAAATGGAGTTTTTCTGCAAGATGCTACTTGAAGACACTGGCAGGTTTTGCTTTGTCTGTTTCTTTGTTACAGACAATAATTGGTTTTCTAATAGACATAAACCTTTCCAAAGGCTAAAATGAAAAAAAAAAAAGTTCTGAAGATGGGTACTGTAAAGTTGTGCACCTTGCTGGCACTTACGACGTCCTGTCTTTTCTTAGCGTGGTGCTGTTCTTTAGCCAAAAATCATCCTAATTAAAATATAGATGTTTGATTGAGTTTTAACATTACCAAAATAACAATACAACATAATGATCAGAAAAGCAATCAAAGTTCAAAATATTCAAAGAAATTAATTCTAAAGATGAGAAAACAAATAATAATAATAATAATAATAATAATAATAATAATAATAATAATAATAATAATAGTAAGGCCATATCATCTACTTGCTGCCCGAAACTAACTGTTTCTCATATTTGAAGCTTCCAAGTTTATTACAGGGACCCGGCAGTCATCTGAATGTTTTGGCCTGTTCTGCTTTTGTTTTTAAGCAGTATCTATTATATTCAGCCTTTCTGGACTCTTATTTTCTAACCACTTGCATTTGTTGTTAATTTCTAATTCATATTTTGAATTTTGATATTTTTTATCTTGATGTTTGGTATCATCCATTTTGTTTCCCAGAGTCACTATTGTGTTCTTTTTTTCTATCACATTGGCATATTTTAGCTATTTCTGTTGCTGGTTACAAAACTTACAAGTCACTTAATGTGTTACATCATCATACCCCTCTCTAAAAAAGTACATGTTTTAGCATCATTGCTTTGAGTCAAATTATTGGCTTTACAATATTGTCCTTAGCATTAGAGAAATCTAGACTGGATATCCTAGAAGACATTTGTCTTAGGGTTTTGCTTTCTTCTTCTGAGTTTGGCTCTGCTTTGCCTATTGGGTTATGGTATTCATTTTGGTTTCTTCGTCTGTTTCTCAGTGTAAGGGCCTCTAGCCTTTCTTCTGATTCTGTTTGTCTGTCTTCCCACTTTGGCATTCTCATCTCACAATCCATTTCTAAAATCTTACACAGTGCTCACTTTCAGGTGGTGTCCTTAAGAGAATTTTGACATTTAATTGTGGCACACTTTTATGTATTCTTATTTCACGATGGTTTTAGCCTCTTGCTTAAGTTTTTGTTTACATGTTTTTAAGAATTTGGGACATTTGGTTACTAGCTTTTAGCTTACTGTAAATATTTTGGACTACACCCTTTCCTTTCTCTTATTATTGCCACTTGACTATCTTACTGATCTTATCACTTTGAATATGTACATTCATCCTCTAGCTCACAAATCTTCTCCATCCCTGTGCGCCAACATTTTGACCTAATTTTCCATGTTCATTAAGAGCCACATAGAGGGTTAGCTGCCAGTGCTGAAGAGAAGGTGAAGATCCAGCATCATTTGGCCTGAGTGTAGTGCACTGACACAACTGTCATTACATAAGCAGCTACCATGTAGTCATGTATTGTTACAGCATAATGGACTCATAAGAAAGTACCAAGTAAGTAACATGAAAGCTTAGTTTGCAGTTTGAAACAAAAAAAGTAAATTTAGAATAAGAAATGTGTGCTTAACTTGCTCATTTTACATTGTGTGGGGCAATTACATGTAGGGTATCTTACTTTATGTAAACTGAATATTTGAAATGCATTAAAATAAAAAGGGCCAGGTCAAAGTAATTGCATTCAAGGTGATTACAAAGACTGAGACAAAAGAACATGAGGGTCCAGATGGGCTAGGGATAAATTAGGGAGCCAGAACACACATTACATACTGCCATTAATAGAGCCACAAATAGTGCCTTTGGATGTTGCAATATCACTCAGTGATACTCCTGTATTTAACAACTTCCTTCAGACAGTGTCCTGCAATCTGTATAGGCATAACAGGCAGATAGTTTGCAGATATTCTCAAGAGTACATGGCTGAATTATTTGGGTCAAAGGCCTTACCAAGCCTACGGTGGAAGTTTACTTCTCTTCCCAGGTAAAAAAACATGCACTAAAATACACTTTTTACAATTTAAGTGCACTTGTTGCATTAAATGTGTGCTATTTTCAAGCATTAAATTTGTACTTAGTGTCCTAATGTTGTATCATTAGTGCAACTGAAGTGTACTTAAATACAGATAAGTGTACTTGAATGTGCCGAGACACTAATAAGATCTACTTAAATATGTTTAAGCACACTGTTTTATTACTTCTGTACTTTCATAAATGTACTTTGTAAATTTGAATCCAGCTTTCAGATACTTGTTAATACATTTATATAGGAAATAGATTTATAATTCAATCAAAATGTGAGGATAATATACTGAAAACACATTGTGATATATTTCAAATGTATTGACAACTCAGAAATAGCACACTTTTGGTATATTATGGAAGCCCACTTAGGGGTACTTAAATTAAGTTTACTTCAGTGTACTTTTTATCCCAGGTCTCTGCAAATAAGCGTAAGTAAGTGCAGCAAAGTGCTCTGCATTTTATGTTTCAACAACAACAACATTTATTTATATAGCACATTTTCATACAAAAAGTAGCTCAAAGTGCTTTACATAATGAAGAGAAGAAAAATAAAAGACAAAATAAGAAATTAAAATAAGACAACATTAGTTAACATAGAAAAGGAGTAAGGTCAGATGGCCAGGGTGGACAGAAAAAACAAAAAAAAAACTCCAGAAGGCTGGAGAAAAAAATAAAATCTGTGGGGGTTCCAGGCCACGAGACCGCCCAGTCCCCTTTGGGCATTCTACCTAACATAAATGAAATAGTCCTCTTTGTAGTTCGGGTTTTTCACGGAGTCACTTGATGCCGATGGTCATACAGACTTCTGGCTTTTAATCCATCCATCATTGTTGGAACATCATGGTGCTTTGGGTAGATGGTGGTGGCGCAAGCCACCACCAAAAGGACACCGGAAAAGGAAACAGAAAAGAGAGTAGGGGTTAGTACAGATTTTGAATGAATAGTTATTATAATGAATTGGATATACAGAGTATCAGGATTAAATTACAGTGAAGTTACATACATGTTTCGTACATAAGTGCCAAATAACTGTCGTAACACTTCAGTGGGATTTGAATTAGATTTCATGCATTCATAGAAACTCTTGTGTCCAAATAGACCGTGTGTGCTTATTTTAAGTACACTGAAGTATTATGGAGGTAGAAATATACTTGTAACTACTACATTTCGAATATTAAAAAACAAAAAGCAAAAACAAAAAAACAGGACTTGATAGTAGTATATGAAAATCCACTAAAATTGAACCTCAATTTAAAGCTTTTAGAGCTAACTATTAAGTAACACTAACAATACACTTTTTCAAGGTAGTATATCAGAATGCACTAAATATCAACTTATGTATTAGTGCACTTAGTTTAAGTAAAAAAATGAACTTGATAGTAGTGCTATAAAAGTACATGAAATTGAACTTATATTTAAAGCATACATAGAACAGTATTAAGTAATGCACTAATAACACATTTCTATATATTTTAGGGGTAGTGTACTCTTACTGAGTACACTTAATATCAAATTAAATATTAGTGTAAATTAGTGTATTTAGATTACATTCACTGAAATACTACTGAGGTACAAATGTACCCTTAATTAGTACATTTGTATTATGTTTTCATTGCACTTATTTTTAGCACACAAAAACAATAATGTGCTAGAAATGTAATTTAAGTAATTAAAGAATATTTTTAGTATTATTAAATTTATTTTATTTATTACCTGGGTTGACCATAGTCACACTGAATTTTCTTTTCAAGTTTTTTCCAAACAGGGCTTCAAAAACACAATTTAGAGAAACACAGAAGAAGCGAAGCACAATCCCAAATGTGGGTCACACATTCCTCCAGCATTAAACAACCGTCCAGCCATTTAATCTTCTCTCTGCCTGGTTTGTGGACTCACTTTGGGCCTTTCATTCCTTTACATTTCTTTCCCTGTTGCTGCCCTTTCCCTGCTGATTCCTTTCCAGGCAATCATCTGATGAAAATTCAGCAGTCAATATGTGCTTCTAACCTTCTATTTGTTTTTTTTTAATATTTTAATAATAATCTTCACACTTTGCATAGTATAGAAAGTAACACTCGCGTTAAATTATGCTGTCCTCAATTATGTTTGCATTACTTGATAAAATAATGAAATCGGTAAAGCCGTTCTTTTCCCATACCCATAATATCTCATATACTCAATACACAAGACTACAAAGTCTTATACAATATATGTATATTTGATTTATATACAGTAAATGATTCCTAGTTCTATTTAAATTCAAATATACAATGCACTTCAAAAGTGTTAATGGAATTTTTGTTCATTTTTTTAATGCTTTTCTAATATGAAAAGAAGTCTCTTTTGAGATTGTTCAATTAATTTTCACTTTTCCAACCATTCCATGTGTCACACTGATTAGATTAGATTCAACTTTATTGTCATTGCACAGGTACAACAAAGTGCAGTTTAGCATCTAACCAGAAAGTGCAAATAGTAGAATAAGGTACAATAAACAGTGTGGGCAAATAGTACATTAAAGTTCAATAAACAGTATGGTGCAATAAGGCAGCATACAAATGAAATAAATATATGAAATATTTTTATATACAGACTGCGTACTGGGTATGATGTTAATCTGTATCTAGCCCTGCAAGCAGGTCCTCCAACTTACAGGGAAAACTTGGGAATTGCTGGCAATATTGGCATTCCAGCCACCATAAAAAAACCTCAGACTGTTCCAGTGGGGTGCTGAGGTGTCACTTGCTGCAAACAGGTCCCGGTCCAGGTGGTTCATCGTGTGGTGGGTGTGGAACGTGTTAACAGCGTATGCTCCCAATATAGAGTACAATCAGAAGTTATTGATATTTAGAACGGTCAGCTATTGAGTGGTAAGGACTGAGAGTTCAGAATGATAATGGTGTTATGAAAGAAACTGTTCCTGAGCCTGCTAGTGTAGGACCAAAGGCTACTGTAGGACCTCCCTGATGGGAGAAGGGTAAACAGTCCATGGTTGATGATACTCTGAGTACGTCACAGACACCATGTATACTACAGGTCAGTAATAGTTGGCAGCGGGATATCGATGATGTGCTCGGCAGTTTTCACCACTAGCTATGGAGCAGTTGTCATACTATACCATAAAGCAGTTTGTCAATAAGCTCTCAACAGAGCAACAATAAAAGTTCAACAGAATCCGAAGAGACAGGCAGGCTTTCACAAAAAGTAAAGTCGGTGTTATGCATCTTTAATCAGACTGGAAGTGTTTATTGTCCAAGAAAGGCCCTTAGAGATGAGATCCACAAGAACCCAGTAGAAACCCTTGTGGCCTCTGACTTGAAGCATCAGCTTTTTCAATAAGCAGGCCAAATGTTTCTCTTTTAGTCACTGATGCATTGTAAAAAGATATTACTAGTAATTTGTTGCTCTTCACCAAAATGTAACTTTCAATATAACAGTTTTCTTATAAGGGTAGTTTATTCTAAACAGAAAGTGTATACGGTATAACAGGAATTGCAGATTATATTGTTCTCATAAAAATCAGTTAAAGCAGACGTTCAAAGTGCCAGTAATAAATGCACTGACGACAGGCCTTAGCTGCCTCTTTGAGGTTTAACTCATTAGGTGTTGATTATTGGGAAGCACACAATCCAGCAGTTGCCTGTTATAAAAACATGTGAACAAGGACCCATGCCTTCCAGCAGGGGTCAGCATTGGCTCTTTCTAATCTAGAGGCCGGCAGCAGCTGCCATTCTAAACTGAAGCTACTGTATCGGTGCTCAGATCTGCACTCCAATGACATTTTGATAACAATTCTTCCACTATAAACACTACATGTTTCCAGGCCAAAGTATACTTATGGCTCTTGTCCACCCTGGGAATAAGGAACTCTGTTAGCTAACATTTTTTCCCTGCCACTAATGAGGAGTTTCTTTTCCTTTTTCTTCTTCATAGTAGTGCATATGCCATAATTAGAAAATCTGGATGCATCCTGGCCAGTATTCAGAACAGTAGTGCTATGTAAGTTGAATGGCCTCCTCTTACATTAATATACTTCTAATCAAGTAGGTCTGTCTTAGAAAAGAAAATGTTAGTATTACCTTTGTATTGTGATTTTTTAATCTTATTTAAATAAAATATCTAATAATAATAATAATTATTAACATTTATATAGTGCTTTTCTCACTGTTCAAAGCACTATACACACTATACACGGGAATCCACTTCAATCACCACCAATGTGTAGCATCTACCTGGTTGATGTGACAGCAGCCATTTTGCGCCAGTACGCTCACCAAACAGTAACTATTAAGTGGTCAAGACGAGAGATGAGAGAGATAGCCAATTAGACACAGGGGATTATTAGGGGATCAGAAGGACTAGGCCATGGAGGGCAATTTAACCAGGACATCAGGATACCCTCTGCTCTTTATAAAAGGATGCCCAGGGAATCTATTATAACCACAGACAGTCAGAACCTTGGTTTTTCATCTGAAACACTGCGTCATTTTTACAGCAGAGTGTCCCTGTCCCTGCACTGGGACACTAGTAACCAGACAAAGACCTCAGGGTAAGCACCCCATGTTGGCCTCTCTAGCTTTTTGTAGATGATCTCCCATCCAAGTTCTGGCCGGGCCTGAACATACTTAGTTTCGGGGGATTACGTGTGCATGTGGTATGACTGCAGGCTGGTAAAATAACACCATATTTTAATTTGTTTGCCGGGATAGCACTGCAAAGATCATGGAGTTCCCATGGGAATGGACTTGAACAAGCGCTTTCAATATCATGGAGCAGCCATGATTTGTAAAAAGTTCTTTGCTAACAAATTGATGGAAAAGTGTCCAACTCAGTCTAATATGTTTTTATAAAAATATAAAGTAGCAGAGGTAAATATTTAAAGGTATAAAAAAATTTAAAGCAATAAGTATGAACTTCAAACCATGAGGATACGGTTCAAGCTCTGCCTCAGTTTTATGATCCTGAGCATGTCTGTGCTCCAAATGAAAAATATAATATATACTGTGCCCTCCTCTTTTACAATGTATACCTTAAAAGAATCTGCCTAAAATACAATAATAGGGATACTAATATAATTAATATTAATAACATAACTACTACATCCAACTAACAGCAGTTTACTTCTGACAGCTTTCTTATACGAGGGACATTCAAAAAGTTTCTGCACTTTTATATTTCGTTGGAAACGGTGAAGGTGGGAGGAGTAGTAATTGGGCATTAAAAAGTTGGTAAGACACTGGGAAAATTACATTACAAAGGAAGGTGGCTACCATATATACTCATATATAAGTGAGGTCTTAAAACCCGAAAAAATCAATCATAAAATCAGATCCCGACTTATATGCCTGTTCAAAAATGCGACACTTAATTTTTTTTCTTGCCTCCTCCAATCTCGCATCAGTTTCTCAGACGCATTGAATTTTGTTACAGCAGCGCTGTTACCGATTTCTTTCGTTGCTTCAACGACGTTTAATTTAAAACCAGCTTCATATTTTCTTCTGATCGAATGCTCCATCATAGATAAGGGATGCTCTTACAATAAAGGTGTATGAGGGTGTGAGACAGACAAAACAGTGCAAACGTTGCTTTGGAATAGTTTGGGTATTACTGTGTGGTCACGTAGGCACAATAGAGAGAGAGAGAGAGAGAGAGAGAGAGGTTAGGAGAACGCGCTGATACAGCGCATTGCCACACCCACATAGAAATAAAAGGCAGTGTGCTCGGTGGTTACTCTCTCAGGTGGGCGTTAGCTTATCATAACCTCTTGGACCAATAGCGTGAGTTTTCCACATTCGACTCATACCTACATTATAAAATACCAGAAATTATACGATAAAATCAAGTCCTGACTTATCCATGGGAGAACTTATCTGCAAGTATATACGGTATGAAGAAAAGTGATGTAATTTGTTTTTGAAGTTCTTAATAAACAGAGTTAAAAAAAAGTGCGGAATCTTTTTAAATAACCCCCGTACATTTTTTTTTTGTCTGTAAAATTATAGTTTTTTTTATTTAAATGACTTAATACACTATTCATTCCATGTCAAGATAGGATATTAAGTGGCCATAAATAATAACTAAATGAAGCACACTCCAGGTGCTTGGCATGTTTGCTGGTCTGGAAGCCACATGGCTGACTGTAGCTTCCTTCATTTTAATGGTTCACATAAGGTTGTGACTTGTTAGAAATGGTTTCCTCTTCCATTTGTTTAATAGATGGAATATAAGTGTAAAGTGTAAGTGTGAAGATTTTCAACCTGTGGCTATTTAACCCGCTTAGACTGAGAGACTGATGATGAGCAGGTACTATAACTGGATAGTAACAGTAACAGTAACTGGTAAAACAGATTGCACCTCTTGCTCACTACATCACATTCTGTTTTCATTTACTGGTGTGCCTAATGACCCATTTCTTTCAAGTTTCAAATGAAATGCCAGTCATCCTGAGCAACAATTTCTTTGTCACTGCACTCAGGGGAAAACCCACAGAAAATATTTAATATATAGAATATAAACAGTTATCACAAAACCAGCGTATGATGATAGGACAATGCACAATTTTTTTATGTATTTGAGAGCATCCATGCTTTGTCTTTTGCCGATGGGAAAGTGCAGTGATTGTAGGCATCACCCTTAAAACTTTGCCCACACTTACAGATTCAAGTGTTATGAACAAAGGTGCTTATGTCTAATTGCCCGAACCTCATAAAAACCAACAAAAACAAACTCATCAGCCAGAGCAAAAGTAGTGCTTGTATGGTTCTAACCTATTTTTATTCAATATGCTTGTAAAAGAAAGATGACATTTAATTGATGAGAAAGTGTCAGAAGAGTGAGCCTAGAGTAATGGTTTTCAAGCTCAGTCTCAGGGATCCATTGGAACTGTAGGTTTTCATCCCAACTTCTGCTTTGAATTGGCCTCTTAGTAAGCAAATTGTTATTTCGAAGTTTCTGTGTGTTGAACTTAATTCACTAATTAGAAAACTGGGTCGGATTAATTTTTACTGGAATACACTGACAAAGTAAAAAAGTCTGAAATAGTGTAAGCCATCATAATTCAGGGCTTTCATAGGAGTTGTAATGATAAGCTATAAAATAAACAAGAATAGCTGCATCAGATATTAAAATATGTGTTTCAGTTTAAATGTTTACAGTCTAAATTTTCTCAATTGTATACAATTTTGCAATTTATCACCCTCTGATAGAGGTCCAAAGAGGGCTTGATTGGTAGTAAAGAATTTAAAATCACATCATAATCATATTCTCTGACATTGAAATAGCCTAAAACGATACTCCACATGCTTATGTTTGAAATTTGTCTTAGAGGCTCTTAGAGGGCTATGACCACCAGTAATGAATCAAATTTTAATATTATTATATTTGTGATCAGCAACCTCTAAGTTTTGACTCCTCTTATCCCATTAGGATCTCAGTCTCTGGGTTGTGCTGATGTGGTCTGCAACCCTTTGAGTCCTTCTGATCGTACTCTTTATGATAAGGGTGTAATTTCCTGCACAGAATATGGTCCAAAAATAGCCTACAAATGAAAATATTCTGGTCTACAGGCCAAAAAATATGATGGAATCTCAAAAAGCTCAACATCTACCATATCTAGACCTCATGACAAGTCAAATGGAACGTCATATGTAAGGGTTTCTTCATGCCAGTGAGGCAGAATGCCTGACAGAAATCTGGTAAAAAGAGAATTTAAACAGCCAAGATGACTAGCAATGACAGCATGTATCAATATTTCAGTGCCATTAAGTGATAAAAACACTCGATCTTTGCTATAATCCTCAAATGATTGGTTGCTGTCAATTGTAATATGCTGAGAATGGTTTTTAAAACTCAGTTCACAGTTAAGAATAACACAATTAAGATTTCTAACATGAGTTTTTGTTTGTGTTACCACTTCTCAAGCCTTGACTTCAGATTATCCCTCATCACCTGGGCTCCCATAACTATCATTTCATTAAATTTTAGGAAGTTGTTACACATTCATTCAATTATTTGCAATTAAGCACCGTTCAACATTATGAAAATGGCCAAGAGCTACTCATGTTTTCTAACGTTTATTCTCATAGCTTATTTCAACCCAAGCAAACTGAATATATTTCTTTTGCCTGATCTATCTATCTATCTATCTATCTATCTATCTATCTATCTATCTATCTATCTATCTATCTATCTATCTATCTATCTATCTATCTATCTATCTATCTATCTATCTATCTATCTATCTATCTATCTATCTATCTATCTATCTATCTATCTATCTATCTATCATCAACTGGTGCATACAATTGAATATCATCTGCATAAAAGTCAAAACCAACCACATAGATCCTAATGATATCGCCTAGTGGTAGTATATAAGGGGAGAAACAGTATTTGGCCAAGGATGCTGCCTTGTGCTATTCCATAGCAAGTCCTTACAGGGTATAATGTATGGCTACCTGAAAGCGTTCTGTCTGTTATGTATGTCTTAAATCAACTTAAAACCATTTCAGAAAATCCCCATGCTTCAAGGGAATATATTAAAATTTGATGATCAATATTGTCAAATGCAACACCAAGATCTAATAAAACTACTATGGAATTCCAAAAAGCTGAACATCTACCATATCTAGAGATCAGGGAGTCAAATGGAACATCATATGTATGTGTGTGTGTGTGTGTGTGTGTGTGTGTGTGGTTGGGGGGTTCTCATATCAGTGAGGCAGGATGTGCCTGAGAGAATAAAAAAAAAATTACAAAGCATTCAGAAGTCACTCTTAGGAACACAAAATGTTGGAACTACTTACAGTATATCAATAGTTTCCACATAATTAGTTATGTAAAATTGAAATTAATAGTATAATTAATTCATAAAAATGCTTTTGTTGCAATTATAAGGTAAACATATTAGTCTATATTTGTGCTGTTTTGTTGCTTTAAAATGCTTTGATTTATTTAACCCTAAGGGACATTTATATTTTAATTAACTTAATATAGTCATACTCAGCTAATTAAATTGATTTATTAAAATCAAATTATATCAACATAAGCAAGAAAGAATACACAACTTTTTTTTTTACTCAAAACCGTGTAATGGTTAACACATTATTGTTTAAGGTTAACATGATTTATTTTCATTGACTGTACTTTCAACATAGTCCTACAATTAATTGCCATGTTACACTGGAAAAGAAGAAAAATTGCCTTGTGATGTTAGATTTACCAGTGTTTTAAAAAGTATCATGGATCAGCTTCCAAAACCACATGAAGCTCAGAGAAAAATCAGTTTACTAAAAGTCTTTAACTTTCCTTCCAACTGTAGAAAAATGTAAGGACCCCTTAGAACACCTGCAGCACGCAGTCAGCAAAAGGGCAGTTGTTCATGCAAATAATCCTACTTTATGCAAAAACAGGATAGTCTTTCACATAAAACATGTTTATTTTAAGTTAAATCAGTGTACCATAATTCAGCTTTGTAATACAAAGAAAATGGGCATACCATGTTTTCAGTAGGAAAAAGTATTAGTTTTGAGTAAAATGAACATAACATAGTTAAATAATGACACAAGTCCCCGAGGTGAAGTATTTAAAAGAAAATAAGCTGATGGCTTTGTTTCAAAGTCAATTAATTGTGCTAATGTGACATCTAAGACATTTATGTCAGTATAACAAGAAACAGCTGCACAATACCAGCAAACATGATGTTTTTAAAGTTAATTGTACTTAAAATAGATATATAAAGTAAACATTCCCTTAGGTAACTTTTTGGGGTATATATACTGAATGTATTTTACATAGGGGTATTTTGTGTGTTTTATATTTTGGTTTTAACCTTTTAACTCTGCTTTTTCAGGTGTTCTGTGCATTTAACAGATAATTTTACTAGTAAACATGCTAGTGGATATGACAACATTCATCTTTCAGTGTTGTTTGGCCTGGTGTCTACTCCACTCATTTTAAGTTTTCTTTATTAGGAATTAAGAACTAAGGAATTGAGGAACTATCTAAAGTATACTATATACACACACTTACACACTATGATTTGATCACACACCGAAATTACTTATAAGCATAAAAATTAAAAAATAATAAATAAATAAAACTGACTTGGCTGTCACAGTCACAGTGAGGCATTATGCAGACGTATTGCTGTTGGAATAGAGGAGCCCCAGTAGTGTAAAGGACCCATATACTACAGGATTGACTTGAAACTATAATAAGCCCTGGTAGAGTGTGCTTAATATTGTGACGTGTCTTGCCATTGCATGGGCTATACGGAAGGGAAGCAGTGTTGGGGTGGAGTCTTGAGGGAACCCTGTTTGTAAGGGCTTGGGGCACCTCCCTAGAGAGAGAGATGAGTGACAGGGATCTGGGTTAATTAATTAATGGGGCGTGATAAAAAGTGGTGGGTGGCCGGAAGTTGGAGTTGGAGGCTGGAGAAAGTGAGGAGAACAGTATAAGGTGTACGGAAGGGAAGTAACTGTTTGGAGAGTAAGAGAGGTAGATAGGACGAAGGTGATTAGTCTTTGTTATTTTGGAGGTGTCCCCGTGACCCAGACAACGGGCGGCTGTAGGGCACCGTTTATATCGCGGCTGATTGAATAAAAAGCCAGTCGGCATTTTTGGAAGACTTCCCCGGACAAGCGGCTCCTGAGTGTGTTATTCGACGGGACGTCACATTGGTGATCAGAAGTGGGATTTGGTTATTAGACAAACGGAGTCGCGACAGCGTGGAAATGAAACGAAGCAGCAGTCAAAGTCCGGGTGAGAGTGTATTTAAAGAAGCGTTCACGCCGCATATAAGTTCGCCTAGGCAGTTAGCACTCATGGAGGAGGGCGGGTTTTCAGCCCGCGTGAAGCAAGAGGGCGACTTAGAGCCTCCGTCGGAGCAGTTTGCATTTATGAGGCTGAATGCTGTTGAGCCTGCAGCGCGACCCCATTTTATGGAAGATGCTCAATTTAATGCGAGGCCGGACGGAGCGATAGAAACGAAAGAATTGCAGCGCTTCCCGAGTGTGTTGGCGTGGACCGAATTTAAACAGCGCTTCCTTTATTTAGCAAATAAGTACGGATGGACGGAGGATTATGGAGCAGGGCAGTTATTGGCACACGTAGATGGAGAGGCAATAAACGTGTTGGCTGAAGGATTGCGCGAAGGGCGCCGTGGCTACACAGAACTGTTATGCTGCATGGACAACACGTGGCTGAAGGCAGCTAGGGAGGCGGTGCATGTGAGTGATGTAATAAAGACACAACGGATGGGTGGGACTGTATTGAAGATTGGCAGATTTGATGGAACTGGGTCTTGGGAAGCATACAACACTCGTTTCCGCATGATTGCCAGGGCAAATGGCTGGAGTTTGGAGGACCAAGCTGTACAGCTGGCTGCAGCATTGGATGGTGATGCATTGGTGGTGCTGACGGATGTGCCAGAAGATGAGCTGTTAAATTCCCATGCTTTGGAAATTGCATTGGAGCGACGGTTTGGCCATATAGAAGCTGTGACTACAATAAGACAACAGCTGGAGCAGAGAGTTCGCAGGACAACTGAGGCCCTGGGGGCATTTGCAGCAGATGTACAGTCTCTGGTGCGACGGGGTTATCCCCATTTTGACAGATCCGTGCAGGCAGAGTTGGCTAAGGAGGCATTTCTGCGGGGTTTGAGCCCACCATATCTCCGACAGCAGGTCCGTTTCGCTAAGCCTGAGACCTTGGAACAAGCTTTGTCTGCAGCCCAGGAGGCAGAACAAATACTTACAGAGGGTTACAGCCAAGCACCTCTTGCATCAGCAGAGTCGACCAAGGTGAGGAGACCGGAAGCTATCCACCAAACTAAGGCCATAGATGTAGAACAAGAGTATGAGGCAGTGGCTCCAGTGGCTACCGTACAGAAATTCAGGAATCCTTCACGCCTAATGCGCCCACCCCGCTGCTGGTACTGTGGACAACATGGACACTTACAACGTGACTGCCCCAGTAGGGCTAAACAAGAGGACTCCCAAGTAAGCATCGTACCGGGAAACGACATGGGACCAGTGTAGGAGGGACAACGCTGGCCCCAAGAACAGTCCCTGTTGGTCAGTTGGGTGAGGGTGATTACTGTCACCTGTCAGTTTTGATTGGCGGCCATGTATGCAAGGCACTGGTGGATACAGGGTCAACTGCATCTATTATCCATCCTGACATGTTGGATGTGGCGGTCCTATGTGCAGCCAATTCTACTAAGTTGATGACAGCGACAGGTGAGATGACCCCCATGTTAGGCAGAGCACAAGTAGACATTTGTATTGCTGAGAAGCAGTGGGTGCAGGATGTCTGGGTGGCTAATATCAACAACTCCTGTATCTTGGGACTTGATTTCTTACAAGCAGTTGGAGCGCGAATAGATCTTCAGATGGGGACTCTGTATCTTCAAGGCATTGGGACACTCCCTTTGTTAGGGCACCAGCAAGGCAGAAGGGAACCACCGGTGGTGGCTCCCCAAGAAGAACATGTGCCTATTTTCACTAACATCACTCAAACCGTACCAGTAATGAAGGTTGTCCGGACTGTTTGGAATGCCAACAGGGAAGGGTTAACACACAAGCAACAGCGCCAGCTCTGGCAGTTGTTACATGACTTTAGGGACCGTTTTGCTACCTCTGCAGATGATGTTGGCCAGACTTCTCTTGTGCAGCATGACATCAATACTGGGAGTGCTTTCCCTATCAAACAGCGCCCCCGCCGTATGCCACTAGCTAAACAGACAGCAGCTGAGAACATTCTACAGGAAATGAGACAGGCCGGAATTATCGAACCCTCTGAGTCTCCCTGGGTCTCTCCTGTGGTCCTTGTCCCTAAGAAGGATGGCAAGTGGCGATTTTGTGTTGATTATCGGCGGGTAAATGCTGTAACCATCAAGGACTCCTATCCGTTGCCTCGCATTGATGAATCCCTGGACTTGGTGGCAGGATCAGCCTGGTTTTCGTCACTAGACCTGCGCAGTGGCTACTGGCAGGTGCCACTAACACCTGAAGCTCGACCTAAGACTGCATTCTCCACAGGAAAGGGGCTCTGGCAGTTCCGAGTTATGCCTTTTGGTCTTTGCAATGCTCCAGCTACCTTTGAACGGTTAATGGATAAAGTATTGGCAGGTATGTCTGGTACTCAATGCCTTGTCTACTTGGATGATTTACTGGTTCATGGCAAGACATTCCAGGAAGCTCTGGAGTCCTTGAGGGAAGTTCTGCAGAAGCTTCGTGTGGCCAACCTTAAACTTCATCCTGATAAGTGCCACCTTCTCCGGAGAGAAGTGTCATTTCTGGGTCACCGTGTGAGTCAAAGAGGTGTCACCACCGAGAAAGATAAGGTGTCTGTTGTGCAAGAGTGGCCAGAGCCACAGGATCGAAGGCAGATTCGTGAATTTCTTGGACTGGCCTCTTACTATAGGCGATTTGTACCTGAATTTGCCACTATTGCTGCACCCTTGCATCGTTTATTGAGCCCAGATGAAGCATTCCAGTGGGGGGGGGACCAACAAACCGCCTT
The DNA here is from genome assembly GCF_900747795.2 of Erpetoichthys calabaricus. Taxonomy (NCBI): domain Eukaryota; kingdom Metazoa; phylum Chordata; class Cladistia; order Polypteriformes; family Polypteridae; genus Erpetoichthys; species Erpetoichthys calabaricus. The sequence continues at coordinate 135,830,525 of NC_041402.2, read as the reverse complement.
TTGTAAATTGAAAGAAGCCCTTTGCGGTGCACCGATCTTAGCTCCACCCAATATTGACCTGCCATTCCTCCTTGACACCGATGCCAGTGATGTGGGCTTAGGGGCTGTGCTGTCACAGCGGCACCCAGAGGGAGAGCGTGTGGTGGCTTACTATAGCCGTGCTCTCAGAAAAGCTGAGAAGAATTATTGTGTGACTCGGAGGGAGCTCCTCGCCCTGGTGGAATCTGTTCGTCACTTCAAGCACTACCTGTGTGGCCTCTCTTTTGTGGTCCGCACTGATCATGCTGCTCTTCAGTGGTTACTGTCTTTTCGAGAACCTGAGGGTCAGATTGCTCGTTGGTTGGAGGAGCTTCAGACTTACCACTTTCAAGTAGAGCATCGACCTGGTGAGCAACACAAAAATGCAGATGCTCTGTCTCGACGGCCCTGCGCAGATCAGGGATGTGCCTATTGTGAGAAAAGGGAGCGTCAAGATCAAAGCTGTGAGGATCTTGATAAGGTTCAGTGCCAAGCTCTTTCAGTGCCAGGTTGTACCCAAGAATGGCGAGTTAGTCAGGAATATGATCCTGAGGTCAAGAAGGTTCTCCAGTGGAAAGAGGAACAGCATCGTCCCTGCTGGGAGGAAGTGGCACTTGAATCACCTGCAGTTAAGGGTCTTTGGTCCCAGTGGGACAGCTTGGTTGTGGAAGAGGGGGTATTGAAGCGACAATGGAGGGACCCTGCAACTGGAGAAGGGAGGTGGCAGATCGTTGTACCACGACAGCTGCGTGAAGAGATCCTGAGGAACATGCATGGAACGCTTGGAGTTGGTCATTTTGGAGTCACCAAGACCTTAAGGCGGGTGAGGCAGGCGTTTTATTGGGGACAGTGCAGGCGCGATGTAGAGGACTACTGCCGCAGGTGTGATTTATGCACAGCCAGGAAAGGACCCCAAGGAAGGTCTACTGCCCTACTACAACAGTATCAGGTAGGGGCTCCAATGGAACGGGTGGCAATTGACATTCTTGGGCCATTTCCCTGCTCAGCTATGGGGAATCGGTTTGTTTTAGTCGCAATGGACTATTTTACCAAGTGGCCCGAGGCCTATGCACTACCTAATCAAGAAGCTGAGACTGTTGCTGAAGCTCTAATTACAGGATTCTTTAGTCGGTTCGGGATGCCTGTCGAACTGCATTCAGACCAAGGGAGAAACTTTGAAAGCCAGGTCTTTCAAAAAGTATGTGAGAGACTTGGCATCCAGAAAACCCGAACCACCCCTCTACACCCCCAGAGTGATGGGCTAGCCGAGCGGTTTATCCAGACTCTGACCACACAGCTGGCTCTTACCACCTCTAAGGATCAAAAGGACTGGGACCAACAGCTGGCTCTGGTTCTGATGGCCTGCCGATCTGCTGTGCAGGAATCCTCTGGATGCACCCCTGCTTTATTAATGCTAGGACGGGAGCTGCGAACGCCGTCTGCACTTGTATATGGTGTTCCCCCTGACACCCCAGCTGAACCTCCAGGCCCTGACTATGCTCGCAAGTTACAGGATCGATTGGAGGTGGCACATAACTTTGCAAGGGGCCGGATAAGAGTAGCAGCAGAGAAACAGAAGCGCCACTATGACATTAGGGTTCGGGGGGCAGCCTTTTCAAGCAGGTGATCAAGTTTGGGTGTATGGGCCAAAAAGACAGAAGGGACGCTCTCCAAAGCTGGACAGTCCTTGGGTGGGACCCTGTCAAGTATTGGAACGGGTGGGGGAGGTTGTTTACTGGGTCCAGTTACCACCTCCGGGCAGGAGAGTGTTTTTGCATCAGGACCGTCTGGCCAGTTACAGAGGTTGTGCACCTGCACAACCTGCACCCATGACTGCCACAACACCTTCCACAAATCTTGGCTCAGACGTTATACCACTTGCCCGGCCTGACTCCACTAACAGACGCCCACGCCGGCGAAGACAGCTGCCAAGACATCTGCATGATTATGTGCTTCCTCGGGGACGAGGAGCTGAGGAGGGGGCAGTGTGACGTGTCTTGCCATTGCATGGGCTATACGGAAGGGAAGCAGTGTTGGGGTGGAGTCTTGAGGGAACCCTGTTTGTAAGGGCTTGGGGCACCTCCCTAGAGAGAGAGATGAGTGACAGGGATCTGGGTTAATTAATTAATGGGGCGTGATAAAAAGTGGTGGGTGGCCGGAAGTTGGAGGCTGGAGAAAGTGAGGAGAACAGTATAAGGTGTACGGAAGGGAAGTAACTGTTTGGAGAGTAAGAGAGGTAGATAGGACGAAGGTGATTAGTCTTTGTTATTTTGGAGGTGTCCCCGTGACCCAGACAACGGGCGGCTGTAGGGCACCGTTTATATCGCGGCTGATTGAATAAAAAGCCAGTCGGCATTTTTGGAAGACTTCCCCGGACAAGCGGCTCCTGAGTGTGTTATTCGACGGGACGTCACAATATCTATAGCTGACATGGATACCACCAACAGAGGACACTTTGTGTTACAATTAATTAAATAAGGTGTCCTGGTAAGTCTTGAATCGATGAGTAGTAATTTTCTCAAACTAAATAAGGAGAAAACAGACATTTTTGTGATTGGCAATAATGGATATAATGAGGTTATTAGAAATAAACTTGTTCCATTAGGATTATAAGTCAAAACGGAGGTAAAGAATTTAGGGGTAACTATTGAGTCTGACCCAAATTTTAAATCACATATTAATCAGATCACTAGGACAGCATTTTTTCAATTTGAAAATATAGCAAAAGTTAGACCTCTTATAACATTGCAAGATGCTGAGAAATTAGTTCACGCTTTTGTTTTCAGTCGGCTAGATTACTGTAATGCACTCCTCTCAGGACTAACCAAAAAAGACATCAATCGATTGCAACTCGTGCAGAATGCAGCTGCTAGAATCTTAACTAGGAAATGAAAATCCGAACACATCTCTCCAGTTTTGATGTCACTACATTGGTTATCAGTGCCATTTAGAATTGACTTTAAAATACTGCTTATGGTTTACAAAGCCTTAAATAATCTCGCTCCATCCTATATTTCTGTCTTTCACCTTACACTTCAAATCGTAACCTTAGATCTTCAAATGAGTGTCTGCTTAGAATTCCAAGAGCTAAATTTAAAAGAAGTGGTGAGGCAGCCTTCTGCTGTTATGCACCTAAAATGTGGAATAGCTTGCCAATAGGAATTTGCCAGGCTAATACAGTGGAGCACTTTAAAACACTGCTGAAAACACATTATTTTACAATGGCTTTGTCATAGTATCAAGTATATTTTAATCTTGATGCTCTGTACATTCAATTAATTATCATTTTTATTCATGGTGGCTCCAAAATCCGTACTAACCCCTACTTTCTCTTCTGTTCGTTTTCCGGTTTTCTGTGGTGGCGATCTGCACCACCACCACCTGATCAAAGCACTGTGATGTCCCTGCATTGATGGATTCAAGGCCAGAAGTCCACACGACTCTCATCATACAAGTTCTTCCATGTGATCCCTGAATACAATGTAAACTGATTGTGTTAGGTAGAATGCCCAGAGGGGGCTGGGTGGACTCGTGGCCTGGAACCCCTGCAGATTTTATTTTTTTCTCCAGCCGTCTGAAGTTTTTTTTTGTTTATTCTGTCCTCTGTGGCCATCGGACCTTACTTTAATTCTATGTTAATTAGTGTTCCCTTATTTTAATTCTTATTTATTTTGTCTTTTTTTCTCTTTCTTCATCATGTAAAGCACTTTGAGCTACATCATTAGTATGAAAATGTGCTATATAAATAAATGTTGTTGTTGTTGATAGCAGGGATGTCTGCAAGTTTAGGGATGAAGTGCATCCATAGTCTGATTACTAACTTCCCACTTGATGCCCCATTACTGTACAGCTACATAACTCTATATTGCCCTTTGGGAACTCCAGACATTGCTTATTTTGGATCATCAGTGGACTGCTACAAACAAGTAAGTAAGTTACTACTCCCCAACTTCATTTATACATATTTTTAACCACTTATTCATTTCAGTGATTATATTTGTGCCATGTGACATATGCTGTCACTATCTAATTAAAGGACAAACTAACAATATGGCAATTATAATGAAATGAATCAATAGACATAAAGCCAAAATAAAATGTGTAAAATTACAATTAGCCCCATTTCAGACAGGCAAGTAGGAATTTTATTATACTCTGTGTACTACTAGTAGAGCTACTACAAAATTACAATGTGTTAACACCATCACTGTGATCCTGCTCTGGATGAGTGGGTTTATAATAATAATAATAATAATAATAATAATAATACTCTGGATGAGTGGGTTTATAAAAATAATAATAAAGTCTATTTATAGCTCCATTCATACATTAAAATGCTACTCAAAGTATTTCAAGAATGGGAAAAAGAGGAGATAAAATTATTAAAATGTAGAATGTAAAAATAAATCACATATAAAGTAACTTCTAATAAAACAGAAATACATTTATACAAGAAAATAAAATAAAAATGAAATGAAACAAAATACAATAAAAATAGTAGATAAAAAAAGTATAAAATGCTAAAAAGCCAATATAAGAAGACATAATTTTAATAACTTTCTAAATTGTTAATTGACTCAGCTTCTTTAATCTTCTCTGGCAATGTGTTCCACAGTTTGGGAGCATAAAAGCTAAAAGCCGCCTCAGCACTGTATTTATGTCTCCCCCTTGGTACAGACAAAAGCCAAGAGTTTAAGGATCTCAGATTTCCAGTGGGATTATGACATTTAAGAAGTTTGGCGATACAAATACCAAATAAGAAGGCGCTGGTCCATTTAATGCTTTGTAAGTGATACAAAGAATATTGAAATCTATTCTTAAAGATAGCAGAAGCAACTAGTGATTACACAAGATTGGTGTAATATGTTCTGTTTTTTCATTCTTGTTAATATTCTGGGAGCAGCATTCCGAACTATTTATAACTTATTAATGGTCAACATAAGAAAGCTGGTAAAAAGAGAATTTAAACAGCAAAGGTGACATTAACTGATAAAAACACTCGTTCTTTACTATATTCCTCAGATGATTGTTTGCTGTCATTGTAATAGGCTGAGTATGGTTTTTAAAACTCAGTTCACAATCAAAAATAACATAATTAAGATTTCTAACATGAGTTTTTGTTTGTGTTACCACTTATCAAGCCTTGACTTCAGAATATCCCTCAGCACCTGGGCTCCCATAACTATCATTTCATTACATTTGTCACACACATGAGCATAGGAGGCAGCTAAAGGGCTTGAGTAAGGGCAGTTCCGAGTGCACTGACTCTTTTTCTTCCTTTCCTGTAGACCATTCACGGGAGATTCCATCTGGCCCTCTTGACGTCACTTCTAGGAACGACCCTATGGAAGGAGACCTTGCCGGCTCTGGCCCCTGTGATGTAACGTCCAAGCTCGAACCTATGGCTGAAGACCTTCATGAGCCCGACCCCTTTGATCTCACTTCCTGTCTTCCCCTTTAAAAGCCTCCAACTTTTCCCTATTCCCTCAGTTCTGTTTTAGACTCAGTTTTGTGCACAGCTGTGCTATCATTTAAACGAGAATTTGCAGCCAGGAAACCAGAGGTGTGACCAGAACATCATGTGTGGGTGGGCATTTGGCTTGTGTTGGGGGGCAAAAAATATCCACCCATCCATCCATCCCTATTTTTGTATGGGGGGTCAAATAATAATAACAACATAGTTTTATATAACAAATGAAAGCAAAAAGTGTGGCATAAATCATAACCTATTGTTCAATAAAATTAACAGAGGCAATGGGACTTGTATTATTATTTTTTGTGAACAAATATAGAACTACATCTACAAGGTAAATATCAATAAAGTCAAATGTATACAACATATGAGAGCAAGAACAGAAAAGTGGCTTATTGTAGTCATTAGGGAGGCTGTAGGACATCAGTTTCAAGTGTTTAACCTGGATATTATCTACAGGACCAGTCTGCGGTTACTCTTGGCAAATTCTGAAATAAATTCATTCATGTCTAGATTTTCTGTGATGTTTTTCTCGTGTGCCAGAATGACTAAATATCTCTTCCTTGAATGCAGTATTGTTCGGCGGAGTGGAGTGAGAATGCTGTTCAAAGTAGAGAAACAGCTTTCGCATGCAGCTGAAGACACACCAATGATGAGTGCTGTGATGCAGACATGGCTCTGATGTGCGGGGTACTAGATGCGTGTTTGTGGAAGCCGCCACCGTCTTTTTCTAGAGCTTTTTTCCAATTAGTGTAGCCGTGTTTGGTGAATATGTCCTCGCGGTCCGACTTGGAAACACTAAATTTATGGCAGGCAAAGCAAAAGCAATAGAATATTCAACCCATGGTCGAGACTGATACCAGCTTGCACTAAAACATCTGAGAGTCTTTCCGAATGCACGCTTGGGATAATTAATTAAAATGGTCTGGGATGGGCTACCCATATTTAAGTTAGGCAGACCAGACTGTATATTTTGTTGAAGGCAGAGGTTTGGAGTACCTGACACGGGCCCAGAGCTGGAGGATTGTGTAGGCTTATCTACATCTTTTGGAGTTTCAGTTCCTGACGTGGGTGTGCTGTGCTCCGTGTTGGTAGCAGCGGTGCTGGGCTCAACCGTGGAGCCAGCAGCTTGCGGAGGGACAGAGGTTGAAGATGTCTGTTTTTTAATAAGCCACCTATGCATAGCCTTTGGTGTTACCAACCAGAAAATAAAAGAAGAATGGAACGTATACGCTGTTTTAATTAAAGAATACGGTCAACAAGTTCAAAACGTGCTGCAAAATGTGCGGCGAAGTGAGCTGTGAGCAGCATGGTGCCTGTCTAGTGGAGGAGACACTGACGGATACGTCCCAAATTCAAACGGGCCGATTGGAAAGCAACTCAGTTTTGAAAATCAAATGTTATTCTTCTCCAGGGTTTTCATTGGACAGACAGATCATTTTGCTGGAGGGGGCACGGCATTTCGCTGGGGGGCACGGCTTGTGTCTGGGGGGGCAGTGCCCACCCCAGCCTCCCCATGGTCACGCCTCTGCAGGAAACCAAATATACGAGTGGCTGCCCCAAACCTTGTTATGGCTCTTTGTGGCTTTTGTGACACATTTTAAGAAGTTGTTACACATTCATTCATTAATAGCAATTAAGCACTGTTCAACATTATTCCATCTAGAGCAGGGGTCTCCCAACCTTTTTTCCCCTGAGAGCTACTTTTACAAAATAAAAATGGCTGAGAGCTACTTTGTTTTCTAACGTTTACTCTCATAGCTTATTTCAACCCAAACAAACTGAGTAAGCTTGTTTTGCCTGAACATTTACAAAATGTTGGTGTCCACAACTCACATTTTGCATTAAAACATCACAAAAAATATTTAGTTCACCTGCCAGTGCATTTTGTACGTCTGTATGCATTTTCTAGTGTATCTCACACTATTGAATTAAAGCATAAATGCTGTCAAAACAAAACAATGCAATTACAAATACACAGATATTACTTATTCATTTGTCATTTTGTTACATGTCACTGTTTCACTTCACAAGAGTTTTCACGTGTCCAGTGTGTCCAGTTGCATGTGTGATGTGTTTTTTAGTTAGTCAGATGACTGGCACTGCATGGAGTCAACAAGAGAGGCAGGTGTATGGTGGAGTGGAGCCACCTGGGTTCACTCTTATGGAGTCATTTAAATGTTCGTCTGTCAGTCTTGTTCTGAACTTTGATTTCATGACATTCATGTCAGAAGAGGCAGACTCACAGAGGTATGTAGAGCCAAACAAAGCAGACATTTTCAGAGCTGCTTGGTGAAGATGCTTATAGTTATCTGGCTCTACTAAGCTCCAGAAATGATGAGAATGCTGTTGAGACTTTAATTTAATTATTTTGAAGGTCTACTAATATATAAAATAGAAAATCCAATGTCTGTATGTCTGTGCGCTTTACACGAGAGAACTACTTAGCGGATTTAGATTGTTTTTTTTTTCTATAATTTGCTTGAACATTCTGGTAGATTTTGCGACTTCTCTCATTGTACTAAGTATCATAGTTCACTTGCGGTACCGATTTATTTGCGCAAATCCAAGAAACACATGGCTGCCCGAGGGGAGGGGCCTTCCTCACTCACTCACCAGATTCGGGGCGTGTTCCTTAACTCCGCTTAGCTAGCGAACGAGAGAACAATTGAATTCAACTTTGTTTGATATTTAAAATAAAGTGTTACTTAGGTCTTGATAAGTTTGAGTCCGGATATTCTCTTAAGCGTATGCCAAATTGAAAACATAGATTGCAATTCAGATTGTGGATCGTGATTTTGTGTTTAAAGGATCGTGATATGATTTTTTTGGAAAGATCGCCCACCCCTAATTTGACTAATCAAGTTTTCAAATTTATGTAGGATTCATTAACCCTTTGGCTAGCTACTTGGAAAGGAGTTGCGAGCTACCGGTAGTTTGCAAGCGACATATTGGAGACCCCTGATCTAGAGAAATCAGAACAATGCTGCAAATCCTTTCTCTGACACACTAACATTGAGTACATTCGGGCAAAGAATTATTCTTCACCAGTGTGTCAGGAAACGCTACTGGGGCTTCTTTATACCAACAGCAAAATGTCTGCATAATGCCTCATTGGGACTGTGGCAAACAAATCAGAACTTTTCTTTCTTTTGATTTTTTTTCCTTTTTAATCATTCTGGTATGTGTTCAGAGTATAGTGTTTGTGTGTATTTATTTATTAATTTATTTATTTAAAGAGCTTACATAAAAAGCCAAATTTTCCCCTAGGGGCAAATAAAGTCTATCTATCTATCTATCTATCTATCTATCTATCTATCTATCTATCTATCTATCTATCTATCTATCTATCTATCTATCTATCTATCTATCTATCTATCTATCTATCTATCTATCTATCTATCTATCTATCTATCTATCTATCTATCTATCTATCTATCTATCTATCTATCTATCTATCCTCAACTAATGCATACAATTGAATATCATCTGCATAAAAGTCAAAATCAACCACATAGATCCTAATGATATTGCCTAGTGGTAGTATATAAGGGGAGAACAGTATTTGGCCAAGGATGCTGCCTTGTGCTATTCTATAGCAAGTCCTTACAGTGGATATATGGCTACCTGTTGTAACCTGAAAACGTTTTGTCTGTTATGCATGTCTTAAACCAATTTAAAACCAATTCAGAAAATTCCAGTGCTTGAAGGCAATATACTAAGATCTAATTAAACTAAAATAGATTTCTTGTTTGCAACCACTATTAACCAAAGATTGTTGACAACCTTTAATAATACTGTTACTGTACTATGGTAAGCTCTACAATTTAACCAGATTTTTTCAGAAATGTAATTATTATGTAAAAATTCAGTGATCTGGAGGAAAATAACCTTCTCTAAAATTTTACTTAAAATGGAGGGTTACAAATTGGCCAAAAAATTATTAAGAACAGTGTTATCTAAGGAAGCTTTCTTAAGTACTGGTCCATCCTTAGCACATTTAAATGCCTCTGGGAAAGTGCCTGTTAATGAGTGATGTCTTAACAATATGAAGTACCCATTCAGTAAATAAGGAAAACATTTGCTTGAACATCACAACAGATGTAGGCTCTAAGGAACATGTTGATGATTTTAATTGCAAAACAATTTTGATTAGTCAATCGATATCTATAGTTCTAAAGGTAGTTATGTTGGTATCAATCTTATTGTCAGAAATGTCAACATCTGTGGGCGGTATTATCGTGGCGCGAATATCAGTAATCTTTGTTTTTAAAAAAGTATACACATTTATTGCATTAAGCAGCAGAGAGTTTGTTTAATGTTTGTGATAGAGGGCTGTGAAGCCTGTTGACTACTGAGAAAAGGAATTTAGTGTTGTTGCTGTTCACTGTGATGATTTTTGAAAAGTGGTCCTGTCATGCCTTGCTGATAGTCCTCTGATACAGTGAAATGCTGTCTTTATGTATCTCAATGGACTTCCAGTCTTGTTTTCCTCCATGAGTTCCCAGCTTTCATACTCCTTCCTTTTAACTGCAGTATATCTGCTATTTTACAAAGAACAGTATTATTATATCCTGATTTTTTTTTCTGGGCCAATTCATCCAATTCATTTCTTAATATACTATTAAATTTTAAAGTCACATCATGTATGGGCGCATCATTTGCTTCCCACCTTTAGTGACAATGACCTCTGAAGATTTGCACACGATTTTGTGCTGTTTCATGTTTTTCTCTGTTCTTTTTTCTAAAATGTACTCACATCAAAATGCATCATTAAGTGGTCTGATACTGCTTAGTTTTCAATTGACTGAATTATTACAGTAATAATTTTTGACATAACAAGATCTAAAATGTGCCCATGACTGTGCGTCAGTTCAGTTTCATGCTGCACAAGGTTAAAACAACCAAGGAGATGCTTCAAATCATTTGCCATACGGACTAAAATATCATCCACATGAAAACTAACTGGGCGGCACGGTGGCGCAGTGGGTAGCACTGCTGCCTCGCAGTTGGGAGACCTGGGGGACCTGGGTTCGCTTCCCGGGTCCTCCCTGCGTGGAGTTTGCATGTTCTCCCCGTGTCTGCGTGGGTTTCCTCCGGGCGCTCTGGTTTCCTCCCACAGTCCAATGACATGCTGGTTAGGTGGATTGGCGATTCTAAATTGGCCCTAGTGTGTGCTTGGTGTGTGGGTGTGTTTGTGTGTGTCCTGCGGTGGGTTGGCACCCTGCCCAGGATTGTTTCCTGCCTTGTGCCCTGTGTTGGCTGGGATTGGCTCCAGCAGACCCCCATGACCCTGTGTTCGGATTCAGCGGGTTGGAAGATGGATGGATAAACAGTTATCACACAGAAGGAGGTTTCATTTTTACTATAGCACATACATACTCAAAAGATGTATAAGTGTCTTGGTCAACATTACTACACTTAAATTTCTCCAGAAAAATATCTGTCACGCTGTCACCTTTCCTTGCTCATATGTTCTTATTCAAAAATCTAGAATTGGGAGGTGTAGCCTCAATAAGAACTGTTGGTCAGTCAAACACAGCATATCAAAATTTTTTATCAGTAATCAGTTGGTTAATAAAAGCTTTTTTTAAATAGATCTGATGTTCAAAAAATCTAAACCACTTTAAAAGTACATAAATCTTCAGACATGTTGAAATAGTTTGCAAGTTCTGTCTACCTCTGACATTCCTCTGTGTGGGAAACCTATTTGAAATTATTTCTACAATACGGTTATTCTTACAATGTTTAGCAGTCTCAAGCAGTAATAGCACATACACCTCGAATATTTTACCCCTTCTGTAGTCGTAAAAACTTGAAAAACTTTGAAATGTTTTCTTCTAACATGAAAACTCAGGTCCAATTCAGATTAAGACCATTCCTCCTGTATAACTGAGGTCTCACTCAGCAGGTGTCCCAGTTATCAATTAAGTTTATCTTCTTAGATGCACAGCACTGTTTTAACCAGTTTTTTAGGGCAATAAAGCAAATGAACACCTGAATATCACGATTATATACTCATAACGGACCTGATATAATCAGCTGCTGCTCATGTTGTAACTCGAGATTGTCAAGATTTTCCCGGATGGTCCTTGTTAGTCTGGGGTGCAGACAATCCTCTAGTTGCCTAGTGTCAGAGTGCTTCATTTCCACTTTTCAGGTGAAATATGCCTGAACAATGCACATTTCAATCACTGTTATTGCAGTTTGCTTCCTGTAAAAACAATTTTCTCATACAATTAATGTTTCCAGATATTCAGAACTTCATTTGCATTGTAAGTCACGTTGGATAAAGGCATCAGCTAAATAAATATTCAGATAATTTATGACATGCAACTAACATTAAAGGAACCAGCCAACCTCTTAAGTTCTATTCTAAATGGGACATAAGGAAGAAATGTCAAAAGCTGTAACTGTTATCCATAACTTCTTACCCGTTTCACTGTCAGTATTGTACTCTTGAATCCTTATGGAATAGTAGGTCCGTGGCTAAACAGCATTGGGTCTGTTTTTAAATAAATAAATATTCAAATACCCAGCTCAATCTCCGTGGCTTTGGGAAGTTGGTGGGGTAATTGAGACGGAACATACCTGCACATAAAGGTGTGGTCTGTCTTGATTCCTCCGTTGGCTTTCTGTTGTCCGCAAATGAGCTGCTGCACCATCCGTGGCATATAAGGGAGAGCCTGTATAAGAGAGATAAAATAAAGAAAGAACAGAGAGAACAGAAACAGAGCAGTGAGAACAGCATTGTGAAAAAGGCAGAACGGGCCAGCTAGCAAGCATGGGAGAGTAGTAAGCCCTGTTAGTGACTGAAGAATCAGTGCTCTAGGGGCAGATTGTCCTCACTGAATATTTGTCGAGGAGTGTATGTGATCATTGCAGAGTCCTCCCAAGGCACACCAGGAGAGCAAGAAGGATGATGGGAGAACAACCAACCCTGAGCGGTCTGATCGACGTTGCTTGAGGCAGCTAAGATTGGGGTAAGATGGGAGGACAGTGGCTGCTAATGGGCGAGCCAGGGAGACAAAGTTAAAGTTGTGCTGAGCTCTTCGGAAGGAACATCAAGGATCCAATGACTGTGTTGTTGGTTTTTACTCATTTTAATTCTGGATTTTAAACTCACGGATCATCCCAGTTTCTTAAGGATTATTTATTTATTAATAATTTTTGCACTGAAATATTTATTTGGATTACTGTTGGTTTGACTTTGTTTTAATAAAGACACTGAGCACCTTTTTGTGTCTACCCCTTGCCATAATTGTGTGTCCTCATTTGCCTGGCTCAGACCTTGGTTATGTTACAGGCGATGCAGGTTCAAGTGGTTTCCAAAAAGTTGAGTGGGAACATGGATTCAACCTGCCCAGTCACAGACCTCTAATTGCTGTCTTTCCTTTCACTCCTTTACTGCAATACGGTTTACTACCAATAGAGGGATTCTCAAAAGTGTCCATAAGGGATTGCATTTAGACAAGGAATGATCAATCTGTGGTAGCAGTCAAAGAGACACTTGATTTAAACTTTCACTTAAAATATTATATATATTTATTATATTTAACAGAGAGGCAGACAATCCAACAGAGTCAAAATCATAAATGGAGTGTCAATCTCAAGGTCTAATGTACGGAACGAACTAAGCCCAATATGCAAGCCAGAAATTGAATTAAGAAAACATGCAAAAAAATTCAAACCCTTTGTTAAAGCAGATGCCAAATGTGAAAAGTCTTTTGTTTATTACCCAGAATCTTCAACATCAAGTGCATGACGCTGACCTTTATGCCGCCATGACAGTGATTTCCAGTTGTTCTGGTTAGCAATCACAAGCAGTATAAAACATAATTGTGACACACTAAGCTGTGAAAATGACTTAAACTGAAAAACTAATTAAAGAATCAGATTCTGCACATAACAAAATCCTACAGGAAAAAATGAAAACATTTAAAATAATACAGAAAATCTTTTTTATTAAGTCCAAAATGATGACAGGAGCTACAAGCTATAATTGGTCTGTAGTTTCCTTTGAAGTATTTCTGATTAAAAGAGGAGTAATTGTATTCACAATTAACAATTATTAATGATTTAAATTGCTGTGTAAAGTTCTGTGCAATACTGATAATTAGGAACATTGGTAGATAATTGATTTAATTCATTATGATTAGTTAAGAAAATGCTCTAGATTGCTGTGTAAACAGGTTTGTGACTGTGCTCACTGGTAAAGCGTATTAAGTGATAAATGTCATGTAGACTGAATGCTTAGTCCTGCCCACAGATCTTCACTTGCTCTTCTGTACTTATTGAGAGTGGGGCCATTCGTGAGGATGGAGGACTTAATAGTGCCAGAGATGACAGAGACAGCTCCCAAAACTGTTAAAGGAGTGATTAATGTTAATAAAGCAGACAGCTGGAGAACAAAGGCATATGGCAGAAATGAAATAAAGGTCAGCATTTAATAAGTAAAAATTCACTAAATACATGGAAGAGGTGAAGATATAGTCAAAATGCAACTATAAAGTTTATAAGCCAAACATTCTGAACATAAGCAAAATCTTCAGTAAAAGCAAAGTCAAAAATGTAACAGAGATCAAAAAATTCAGGAATATACCGAGATTAGATAAAAGACAGAAATGACTGAGCATTGAACGATGGCCAGAAGCTAGTATGAATAATGAGGCTGAGAGCTTAAACAAGCCTTAGGTTAGTGCTGTGAAATGGCAACTGCTAAGCATGATCAAAGAAAAATGCATTGGCATAACAAAGAAACCGTCAATGGTCACTGAAGTGCGTCTCAGATCTCTTGTTGTGGACATTCAGTGGTATGTAGAATAAATCTGACTATCAGTGCCTTTTTTTTGTTTTCCTTCAATAACTTAAGCAGTGGAAAGGATAAAAAATTACATGGAAAAACCTGGGAACAGTGTAGAACATCTGAAAAAAATAGTTTATTGGTTCATTTCTAGGCACTAATCTGTCTGTTCATTTTATTATTGATTTACTTCTATCAGAACATTTTTGTTCAATGGTTGAATGAGTTTGTTAAATTTGTAAAGCTTAGAATGTTATTTGCAATTAACTATTCATTGTTTTCAGGTATTATATTGTCTCTAAAAAAACTTCACTGTCTTTTATTTTGGAAAACTTTATGTTTTCATCCTATTTTAACACTTAATCTCACATCTGATTTTCATTATTGAAGGGCTAAAGCAATATTTTTTATGTTATATACCTATCTATGCCCAGAATGTATGTGATACTAGCAGTCTGTTGCTGTCATAGTATAGTAGTTTAAAAGTGTTCTTTTTATTTTGAGGTAAATAAAAATCACAGCAGTGATTTTCCCCCCTCTCTGTCCCTATAGCTGATGTCACATTATGTGACTTTAAGTGATGTTGCATGTAGTGTTGGGCATGAATTAGTTCAAAAGAGCGCATTCATTGAACAAGCTCATTTTTCTAAGAACGGCAAACTTAACATAACGTATTTGCAAGTGAAGAACTTGAACGTGAGATAGTCCAATTTTATGTGACATTCTGGATCTGGTTTAGGTCTAAATTAAACGTTTTGCCTTACCCTTTAATATAGGGGTGGAGCCGAATCCGGATACAGTATTTGGATAAGCAGAAAGAGTGGATTTTTACAAATATTTATTTCGTACAAATGTTTTTCCATTTATGGTATTTGTATTCAGAAAAATAACATAAAATCAAATAGGCACTGTCTGTGTCTGCCTGCTTGTGCTTAAGCTGCACCCCCACTGACATAAGCACGCGGTGAAGCTCCGCTTTCGCTTTTAGGAAAACGTTGTACTTCGTGAGGCCACTTTATATTTTTCCCCATTGGACATGCAATATGTGACGAGAATATTGACCGGCAGCGTAATCGGTTAGTTCACTGACATGCTGGTTCCACAGTCACCATTTTATGTCACATGGTTGGAAATAGAGCCGTAATTTATATGTATACTTGCATCTATTTAATTTCTTTTTTAACCGGGAGGATATTAGCATATATGGTTATACGTGTTTCTTGCTGGGTATAACTCAATAAAGTGTATTTAAATAAAAAAGTCTTCATAATTATTGTATTTTATTCAAGAACACTGTAATAACTTAATATAAGGCATGCAAAATTGAAAAAAGTAAACTCATGGGTCATTTATTCTCTCCTTAAAAATACAAAATGAACTGAACATGAACTAGTTCAAAATTGAAATGGTGAACTATGAACATGAATTTATTCGTTTTAATCTGTGTGAACTGAACTTTGAACTAGTTCTTGTGAGGTGTGAACTTGCACAACACTGTTTGCATGTCAGTCTTGCTAACAGCGGTTACTGATTTTGTTGCCAGACCATGTCCTTTTCAATGACTGTAAATCACTGGACATGTCACATTAACGATTACATGCTGACCTTCTAGCACAGTCATGCTTACACTTTTTTCTCACAGGCCAATAGTGAGCTGCCTGACGGAGCCTGTGCTGTATGAAGGGTTTACAGATATAGCGAGTTTGGCTGCAATCTCTGTCCTTTTTTTTTATCTTTTTCCCATTCTATTGTGGTGCTTAAAATATTAGACATCAGACAGATGAGCTTCTCTTCTGTTTGAGAGGTCCAAAACATGTGCATTCCTTATTCCTTCCTGCTGCATTTTACGGATGAGCGTTCATTGTTTGTCAGCTGTCATGTACACAAGTCCACTCCGATGACTAAACACAA
Organism: Erpetoichthys calabaricus; assembly: GCF_900747795.2. NCBI lineage: Eukaryota > Metazoa > Chordata > Cladistia > Polypteriformes > Polypteridae > Erpetoichthys > Erpetoichthys calabaricus. Next base: position 135,814,320 of record NC_041402.2, on the reverse strand, counting down.
AATCAAACCTGTGTGATTTAATCTGAGCTAATCATGGACTAGATGAAGTGAGTCACTGATTATGTCACATTATGTGAATGACCTTCATAGAAGTGAGGTGCTGATTCCTTCAAACTCCCTGAGATTATGTAAATAAAGGCTAAAACTGAAAATAGCTAGAAAAAATGTATAATGTGACATGACCATAAGAGTTGCTCAGTTCACTTACCAAGGATAGCATTTTATCCCTCCGACAGGCACCAAGGTAACCTGACACTCAGTCACACCTTCTGGACCTCTTATCCTGAATAATTGTATGTTTATAGTGAGTGCCACATCTCACAAGACAAGAGCTTAAATCCTCTTATTCATCTTCTTCTTATTCTTTCGGCTGCTCCCATTAGGGGTTGCCACAGCGGATCATCTTCTTCCATATCTTTCTGTCCTCTGCATCTTGTTCTGTTACACCCACCACCTACTTGTCCTCTCTCACCACATCCATAAACCTTCTCTTAGGCCTTCCTCTTTTCCTCTTCCCTGGCAGCTCTATCCTTAGCATCCTTCTGCCAATATACTCAGCATCTCTCCACTGCACATGTCCAAACCAACACAATCTCGCCTCTCTGACTATGTCTCCCAACTGTCCAACTTGAGCTGACCCTCTAATGTACTCGTTCCTAATTCTATCCATCCTTATTCATCTATGACCTTCAAATTTGTTTAATAGAATTAAGCATTACACTTCCAATAAACATAGCAAAGTCTAACACTTAATGAACAAGAGCAGTGAAATATTAAAGGATACTTCCCCAAAGGATATACAGCAGTCAAGAGAGACATAGACATCCACATGCAGGAAGTGGCATGGGGTGCTCTGCTTCGAATTTGGATTTGCGGTTTGTTTGGAGGCTGATAGCTGTTATCTTGTAAAAGCTATGTTTTTCCAAAATATGCACTGTCTTTACCCCATAAAATATACAGGGAGATTGACTCAAAAGAGGCCCTGAATATTCTTTAATAACTCTCGCTAGGACAAATCAATCTGAATGAAACAACATGCAATGTGCTCCTCAGTATATGGAGCTTCGTACAAGCCGGGATGCCCCTGGGTCGGAGGGATGAGGCAGGTGCCGTTGCAACATTTAATCTCCATTTGCAACTTCTGGGTGCATACCACCCATAACCCTTCACTCAGTCACTCGACTTCTCATCAGGATGTTGGTGTACAGTATTGTGCAGCACGTCTTCATGGTGCGAACCTATTGGGTCACCAATTTGTTTAAGCGATGTCAGAATCAACTGGATGATCCTGAGTTAATGGAAGGTTACTTCCAGCAAGATGAAGCAACGTGTCACACATCGGCAAGGAGCATGGCAGAAACTGAGTCCTTCTTCGGCAACAGGGTAATTTCAAAGGGGCTTTGGCCACCTTGGTCGCTAGATCTGACACCACCAGACTTCTTTCTTTGGGGTATGCTCAAAGGAAAAGTCTATCTGAACAAGCCTCACACTGTGGATGATTTGAAGGAAAACATCCTACGTGAAATTGCTGCTATTACTCCCCCATGAGACGCTTGCCGATACATTCGGGAACATGGAGCGCCACATTGAAATGTGTCTGACAGAAAACGTAAACCACTTCCAGCATCACATGTAATGCAATCGACTACACATATGTCAAGGTATATAGCATATTTTTTTGGTTCATATTGCTTCATCCTAACGGAAGTTACAACAGAATATCTGGGGCCTCTTTTGAGTGAATCTTCCTCTATTACAGTATGCTACACTGTACTTGTTTTCATGAAATTCAGAAAATTACAAAATATGTCAATGCGTTAATCCTGATTAATCACTTCATATACAAACATTCACTTCTTAGAAAGTCCACCTTCTTAACAGCACTGGCCCATCCTACCTTTATCAGTAAATTGACTAAGGTCCTTGCAGTGCAGTGTGTTTGATTGCTTTTGTTATCAAGTTCCTCAGCATACACACTTGTTTTTCAACCTTTAACCTTCTCATGCAGCATATCACCAGTTGTCTCTGTTTCAATATCCTACACCTCCTTAATAATGAAGCTTTCAGCAAAACAACAAGGTGTGTCAGCTATGCATCTGCATTTCATAATAACCACACATGCATAGAATATTCTAGAAATGCATTAATGTTTAGTGATGTCCATTTGAGTGTGTTAAGTTATAAATTCTCTGGTCTGTCAGTTACCTCCCATTTGTGACAATCCAAACCAGTTAAATGTAGCATTACTTCACTTTATTTAATGTCTTTCCCTAAATTTATTGTCATTCGGGTTCATATTGTTGTCCAAAATGTCTGTTGCCAGTGACATATTGTGTGGCATATGATGTCAACATGTTACTGCGTTAAAAGATGGCAGCACACTAAGGCCAGAATCTGAACTTTGGATTAAAGCAAAGCAAAAATCTCACAAAAGACTAGCTCTGATGGTGTTCATAAAACAAATATATACTTGGATTTACTTTGGTAACATTAATTTATTTTTTGACTTTGGTTTATGTCTTGTTTTTTGTACAAGTGACCTTAGATTCCCGCGCTTTAGCTGCTGCCTACCCTTGTTGATTTATTGGAATTTCCTTAAAAAACAAATACTAATTCCCTACCATACAACTTATATTAAAACCTGTTTGGTTAGGCCTTAGTCCAACACGTGCTATGCATTATGATCACTTTGCAACAAAAGATCCACAATATGAGAAGGAAATTGCCCAGGAGATGTTGGAACAGAAGGAGTTAGCAAGAAACCAAGTCAGAAAACAAAGTGAGGTCAAAGTCATAAGGAGCAATTAAACACCGTGAATAAAGGGCAAAACCAGAAAAGGAGTCTTGGATGAAAGAGAGAATTGTTGCTAAAAGATCCTAACACTGACTTAGGTAGTTACCCCTGACTAACACTACAGAACGTTTTATTATTATTATTTTATATGTAAAGCAGGGATAGTGAAAACTGTATGTAGACATCTTTAATAAACTGACGTAATGACATCACATGCCACAATAATGTCATATCATGTGTGTAGCAAAAAAATAAATATAAAAATCATTGAGGATGTTGGAATGGTACAGAGACCCTGAATGGACTTTTCTTTGTGTGATTCACTTACAAAAAGAATTCATATTTCACATTTTGATTGCATATGAATTTTGCCCAGTCCAATGCGGGTACACTAATTTAATTCTCTGGTAAACTTGGCACACTCGCTTATTTGTGAGTAACTTGTGCGAATAGGAAGCTGACTGTGAGCTACTAAACAGCTGTGAGTAGTTAGCTAACTAATGTCATTTCCATTTATTACACAGTAGTGCAACAGTTAGAGGCTGCTACTTTATGGATCCAACAACCTGGGTTTGAATGTCTAATCTATTTCTATAAACTTACCAAAATCCATTTCTGCGGAGTGTAAGTGTGTGTGTAACATCAAACTGTTAAGCAATATTTCCTTCTTATAGAAAATGATGTACATTCGTATGTGATGGTATTTGGTGATCATTTGAAAGTATCAGCTGGTGAGACCTTAAAGTACTGTATGTAGTGCTAAGGCTACAATAAGTTGTGGACACAAGATAGTAAATGGTGGCTGTGAGATAGTAAGTGGTGGCCATGAGATAATTAGTGGTGGCCACAAGACGGTATGTGATGATCACGGGATAGTAAGTGGTGGGCACAAGATAGTAAGTGGTATGCTTTGGATATAAGTGGTGCCAACGAGATAGTATGTGGTGATCACAAGATCACAAGATTTTAATGTCATCGACAGAATGACAGAATCACATAACAAGATAATCATGCAGCATAATCATAAATGATACAGGGAAGCCAATAATGTAAAATCTTAACATCATGATTCTCTTAGAGGACAGAGCCAAAATACAAAAAAAAATCCCTCCATTCAGACAAAGCCACTATTTTAGTAGCCCTGTTAACTGCATCTCTCTGAGATTATGCACTTCCGTAAACATCTTGCATGTCACATGATTCCATGTCATATGATTTTGTGCTTCAAAACATTCATGAATGTCTCATTGAAAGTTTTGAAACACTAACTAAAAACATGTTATTGTGGAATGATGTACAGTCAAATGTGTATGAGGTTGGCTGAATTCTGTCTTACATAGCTTCTGTTGTGTATGTCGCTAAACTTACTCAAGTATGGCAAGCTGTCTTAGCGTTTAATCACTCTTTTTTGGATTTAAAATTTCAAAGCATTCATAAGTAATTCTTATGAACACAAAAGTATGGTCAACTGCAACTTTTATCATTTTTAGTCAACACTTTTAGAGATTTTACATATTTTGAAAAAGTGAAACCTAAGACCCTTAACTAGACTTTGGAAAAATCCCAGGAAATTCTAGTCTCCTTGGTTAATACTCATTATACTGCATTAGTTCCATTAGGCATTCACAGATAGATAGATAGATAGATAGATAGATAGATAGATAGATAGATAGATAGATAGATAGATAGATAGATAGATAGCTAGATAGATAGATAGATAGATAGATAGATAGATAGATAGATAGATAGATAGATAGATAGATAGATAGATAGATAGATAGATAGATAGATAGATAGATAGATAGATAGATAGATAGATAGATAGATAGATAGACAGATTTAGACCACAGTTCCCTAAATTTCTAGTATTTCTTGTTGCTTTCAAGCCTATTACAGATTTAACTAACCTACTATCATTTCATTTTCACATCGGCGTTCTGCAGGCCAATCTCATGTTTCCAAGGAATAAGCCACAGACCATTCCGCACTGCATTAACTTCAGTTTAGACCAAGTATTTTTAACATTTTCTTAAACATCTAGGTGACACCAATGCAATCTAGGCCAACTGGTTGGATTACCCTGCCCGTCGATTTTGGATTGCAAAAGAAGATATTTGGCATCTAGCTCATCTAATTTGGATGTTTTTTGTCAATAAACTTCAAAAAAAGACCTCAGCCCTAATGTATAATTTCTCTGAATTTTCATCACTTTGGACCATTTTTTTAGACTGTTCAGTATGTGGCACATGCTATTATATGTTAGTTGTTACTAATAATTTCTTTGCTCATTTTTAATTTAATATTTTGTGCCACTCTGAAGGGCACTAAACTGGACTGAATTTACAGCAGCAGCGGCAGCCTTAAAGCTGCCTTTTTTCAAGGTCAGTATGGGAATTATTCAACACCCACATGTTACTCGTCTGTGTAAACAATAATATGAAGAACCTTTAGTAGTTGTGAAAAAAGAAATGAGTGGGGTGGGTTAGTGCATGTCCTGTGATCTTATTCATTATAATAATAAAAGTTACTTATTAGTCTCAGCAGGCTGCTTTTTAGTTTGAGTAAAAGTTTAACTACAGTAGGCCAATTCTTATTGGGGATCAAGGTGAAGGTCACAACAGAAGAGAATCACAGCCAAGCGGAGAGATGAAACAACTGCAAAAAAGAATGACAGGCCAAGAAATGATTTTGTCACCACTCATTTATTACGGCTGTTAAATTGAAAATTGGCTTCTGCAAAGGTTTCGTTATTCTAAATGATACTATTAAACTTTGTAAGTGCTATGCATAGGTGCAGATTATCTTATTTTACTTTTAGTACAGCTCTAAAACTCCCAGCTATTACATAGACAAGAAAAACAGCAAAAAGTCAGGCAGTCATGTACGCTTTTTAAAAAGCTTAATTATACTCTTAAAATCTAATCTGTTATATTATGCCTATGACATCTGTCAAGTAATAATGGAGTATTTAAAGAAAATTAGAACCTTTAACAATTAAGAAATGAACACATTTCAGTATTAAATATCACATCCAGGTGCACAACCCTCAAGGCCCTTAAGGGGTGGGTCTCTGTGAGAATCAAGATTAGGCAAAGAGAGACACAAGCTTGTTACTCTTGAGGAGTGCTTACATTTATATTTAAATTTCTTTTTTTTCTATATTTATTTTGGAACTACTGTTTTTCTTGTTATTCATTTTTAGAATATATAGTGTGCAATGTTGGAAGGAAAGATCACGAAGTGGTTAGCTCTGTGTCTGGATCATATCTGGGCTGAGTTTCTTGTGGAGTTGACATGTTTTCCTCACAACTCTGTGGGTTTTCTATAAGTACTTAATGTTTCCAACTACATTCCAAAGATGTGTGTGTTATGTAAATTGGAGACTGTCAATTTGAATAGGCTGAGTTGAATATGAGGATGCAGTGAATGAACTTCATAGTGGTTGGGCTCCAAGTCAGTATCAGATGTTGTCAGAGTCATCTTCAGATCCCTGCAATGCTAAATTTGCCCTATATTATATTATATGTATGTATGTATATTGTCACATGCGTGCGCATGGGAGGCAGCTAAAGGGCTTGAGTAAGGGCAGTTCCGAATCATACCGGGATGTGGCAGAGTGCACTGACTCTTTTTCTCCCTTTCCTGCAGACTATTCACGGGAGATTCCACCTGGCCCCAGTGATGTCACGTCCGGCTCGAGTCTATGGAAGAAGACCTTCATGAGCCCGACCCCTTTGATCTCACTTCCTGTCTTCCCCTTTAAAAGCCTCCACCTTTTCCCTATTCCCTCAGTTCTGTTTTGGACACGGTTTTGTGCACATCAGTGCTGTATTCATTTTTCGACTTTGCAGTCAGGATACCAATTATACGGGTGGCTGCCCCAAACCTTGCTATGACTCTGTGGAGTTTGGGACACTGGTGTAGTCGGCAGGATGGAATGGTCCTAGAATAGAAGGGGACAGGACTTGCACAATACCCGGGTGGGAGTGTACTGGGGCCAAGTTTTCAGGTGGGGAGGGTGTCCCGCAATTCGGGAAGACTCAGTGCAGGCTCTGCTCCCGGCCCACTTAACTGGACAACCCAGGCGGGCCAGGGGGTATGTGGGAGGGGCTCACAGACTTGGACTGCTCCAGAGGGGGGAGGCGAAGGAGGCTTATTATACTCTCCCAGGGGAGAGTGCCCATCTCTCTCTGAAGGCAGAACCCCGAGTCTCACCTGCGGGTGTCCCAGACATGCAGGTGAATATAATACAAAAGTGGAGGTTCGACCCAGAGCGGCCGACCCACAAGCAAGCCTGGTCATTGTGGGCTGCGGTAGGGCACTAGTTATGGCCAGGTGAAAACAAGCCCTACCAAATAGTGGAGCAGGTGGCTTGCTACCTGCTCCTAAAGGCACTACCCCGTGGTTTCACCCAGCTGGTCAGGGGTAAAGACTTTCAAAATATGAAAGGATTAATAGACCTCATTGGGGTGCAGGGGACGGCCTTGCAACCTGGGGGAGCAGAACCATCCCTTAGTCGAGCTCAGCCGCTGTGCGACCCTAAACCTAGCCCCACCCCATTCAACCCGGAGCTTGTGCCGACGTCCCCAGAGTCGCGGGCACGCAAACCGCTTGGGAGCGAGGAGGAATGCAGGTGGAGGGGGAGGAGGAGTTGGTGTGCTCTGACTAACCCATTGGTTGTCCCACACACAGGTATGGTGATGGTCAACGGGTACAAGACTACAGCCTTGTTCGATTCCGGCAGCAACACTACTATTGTTGCCCGCCGATTTGTGCTACTGCGACAGTGGTTAAAATTTAAGACCAGTATAACCTGTGTCCACGGAGAAATCCGCTGCTACAGGTCCACCTTCTGTGTCATCAGTTACGGAGGATCGTTTCAGAAATTATCCGTGGCAGTCCTCCCAGATCCACCACACTTGGTGATACTAGGGCGGAACTGGTCTAAAATTAAAAGTGGCGAGACACATACCACTCCTGGTGTTAACTTAGGCCTAGTTATAGATGGGGATGAGCCGTCTCAAGCTGCCTTCACGCCGTGTAACCAGCCAGCAGAGAGAGACGAAGCAGTACTGCGGACACTTGGTGAGGCCGGCTTCGGGTTAATCCCAAGAAATGTTTCTTTGGATTGAGCGAAGCCAAGCATTTAGGCTACTTGGTGGGTCGGGGTACCGTGAAGCCACAGTGCTCCAAAGTACATGCCATTTTGAAATGGCCCCATCCGCGAACCAAGCGGCAGGTCCAAGCCTTTCTCGGGTTAGCAGGGTACTACCGTCGGTTTGTGCCCCTGTTCTCGGAGAGAGCGGCGCCCTTGACTGATTTGACAAAGAAGAGGGCCCCAAACATTGTGGTATGGACTGAAAAGACAGGCGCTTCATTTAGTGACTTGAAGGAGGCCCTTACATCTGTACCTATTTTGAAAGCACCTAACTTTTCTTTACCTTTCATCCTCCAGACGGACGCTTCGGACACAGGCCTGGGTGCCATGCTGAGCCAAAGCGTTGATGGTGTGGAACACCCCATCATGTTCCTGAGCCAGAAACTGTTGGACCGGGAGAACAGGTATGCAGCGGTGGAGAAAGAGGCTTTGGCGATTAAATGGGCAATTACTCAGCTGAGGTACTACCTGTTGGGCCGGGAATTCACCCTTTTCATGGACCATGCACCTTTACAGTGGATGGCCCTGCATAAGGAGTCGAATCTGCGGGTCACCAGGTGGTTTCTTGACCTCCAGCCATACAAGTTTTTACTTATTCATCATCTGGGCACTCTTCACACCAACGCTGATGCTCTTTCTCGGGTTCACGACCTCTCGGTCAGGGTTGCCCGACCCGACGCGTCTGGGCTGAGGGGTGGGGTGGGCCTTGTCACACACGTGCGCATGGAAAGCAGCTAAAGGGCATGAGTAAGGGCAGTTCCGAATCATACCGGGATGTGGCAGAGTGCACTGACTCTTTTTCTCCCTTTCCTGCAGACCATTCATGGGAGATTCCACCTGGCCCTCTTGATGTCACTTCCGGGGCCGAGCCTATGGAAGAAGACCTTCATGAGCCTGACCCCTTTGATCTCACTTCCTGTCTTCCCCTTTAAGAGTCTCCACCTTTTCCCTATTCCCTCAGTTCTGTTTTGGACTCAGTTTTGTGCACATCAGTGCTGTATTCATTTCTCGACTTTGCAGTCAGGATACCAATTATACAGGTGGCTGCCCCAAACCTTGCTATCACTCTGTGTGGAGTTTTTGACAATATACAGTACTGTGCAAAAGTTTTAGGCAGGTGTGAAAAAATGCTGTAAACAAAGAATGCTTTCAGAAATATAAATAATGATTGTTTATTGTTATCAATTTACAAAATGCAAAGTGAGCGAACAAAAGAAAAATCTAAATCAAATCAATATTTGGTGTTACTACCTTTTGCCTTCAAACCAGCATCAATTCTTATAGGTACACTTGCACAAAGTCAGGGATTTTGTAGCATTATAGTCCGGTGTGTGATCAACCAGTTATACCAAACAGGTACTAATGATCATCAATGTCACACGTAGGTTGAAACACAGTCATTAACTGAAACAGAAACAGCTGTGTAGGAGGCTTAAAACTGGGTGAGGAACAGTCAAACTCTGCTACCAAGGTGAGGTTGTGGAAGACAGTTTCATGTCATGGCAAGATTGAGCACAGCAACAAGACACAAGGTAGTTATACTGCATCAGCAAGGTCTCTCCCAGACAAAGATTTCAAAGCAGACTGGGGTTTCAAGATGTGCTGTTCAAGCTCTTTTGAAGAAGCACAAAGAAACGGGCAACGCTGAGGATCGTAGACGCAGTGGTCGGCCAAGGAAACTTAGTGCAGCAGATGAAAGACACATCAAGCTTATTACCCTTCGAAATCGGAAGATGTCCAGCAGTGCCATCAGCTCAGAACTGGCAGAAACCAGTGGGACCCAGGTACACCCATCTACTGTCCGGAGAAGTCTGGCCAGAAGTGGTCTTCATGGAAGAGTTGCAGCCAAAAAGCCATACCTCCGATGTGGAAACAAGGCCAAACGACTCAGGTATGCATGAAAACATAAGAACTGGGGTGCAGAAAAATGGCAGCAGGTGCTCTGGACTGATGAGTCAAAATTTGAAATATTTGGCTGTAGCAGAAGGTAGTTTGTTCATCGAAGGGCTGGAGAGTGGTACAATAATGAATGTCTGCAGGCAACAGTGAAGCATGGTGGAGGTTTCTTGAACATTTGGGGCTACATTTCTGCAAATGGAGTTGGAGATTTGGTCAGGATTAATGGTGTTCTCAATGCTGAGAAATACAGGCAGATACTTATCCATCATGCAGTACCATCAGGGAGGCGTATGATTGGCCCCAAATTTATTCTGCAGAAGGACAACGACCCCAAACATACAGCCAAAGTCATTATGAGCTATCTTCAGCGTAAAGAAGAACAAGAAGTCCTGGAAGTGATGGTATGGCCCCCACAGAGCCCTGATCTCAACATCATCGAGTGTGTCTGGGATTACATGGAGACAGAAGGATGTGAGGAAGCCTACATCCACAGAAGATCTGTGGTTAGTTCTCCAAGATTTTTGGAACAACCTACCAGCCAAGTTCCTTCAAAAATTGTGTGCAAGTGTACCTAGAAGAATTGATGCTGTTTTGAAGGCAAAGCGTGGTCACACCAAATATTGATTTGATTTAGATTTCTCTTTCATTCATTCACTGCATTTTGTTGATTGATGAAAATAAATGATTAACATTTCCATTTTTGAAAGCATTCTTTGTTTACAGCATTTTTTCACACCTGCCTAAAACTTTTGCACAGTACTGTATATATATATATATCTGCGGTGGGTTGGCACCCTGCCCGGGATTGGTTCCTGCCTTGTGTCCTGTGTTGGCTGGGATTGGCTCCAGCAGACCCCCGTGACCCTGTGTTTGGTTTCAGCGGGTTGGAAAATGGATGGATGGATGTGTATATATATATATATATATATATATATATATATATATATATATATATATATATATATATATATATATATATATAGTGATCCCTCGCTATATTGCGCTTTGCCTTTCGCGGCTTCACTCCATCGCGGATTTTATATGTAAGCATATTTAAATATATATCGCAGATTTTTCGCTGCTTCGTGGGTTTCTGCGGACAATGGGTCTTTTAATTTCTGGTACATGCTTCCTCAGTTGGTTTGCCCAGTTGATTTCATACAAAGGGACGCTATTGGCACATGGCTGAGAAGCTACCCAACTTACTTTCTCTCTCTCTCTCTCTCTCTCTCTCTCTTGCGCTGACGTAGGGGGGTGTGAGCAGGGGGGCTGTGTGCAGCTGCTTCCTGAAGGACATGCTGCACTGTGCTTCGCATACTTAAAAGCCAAAAAGCCCAATTGATTTTTTTTTTGACTGCTTGCTTTGCACTCCTTTGAAAAGGAAGATATGTTTGCATTCTTTTAATTGTGAGATGGAACTGTCATCTCTGTCTTGTCATGGAGCACAGTTTAAACTTTTGAAAAAGAGACAAATGTTTGTTTGCAGTGTTTGAATAACGTTCCTGTCTCTCTACAACCTCCTGTGTTTCTGCGCAAATCTGTGACCCAAGCATGACATTCTAAAAATAACCATATAAACATATGGTTTCTACTTCGCGGATTTTCCTATTTCGCGGGTGGCTCTGGAACGCAACCCCCGCAATGGAAGAGGGATTACTGTATATATATATATACTGTATATATATAATTATACAGTATATGTATAGTTATACCTTACACCTCCTCCAGACCACGAAGGGGGACCACCCTGGTGGCTTTGCGGACCATGGGTACAGAACTTTGAAGCTCAACCCTGTAGGGGCCCGTGGTCACCGCCAGGGGGCGCCCCAATGCCTTTGGAGCCCTGGCCCTCAGCACTTCCGCCACACCCGGAAGTGCTGGGGGGAAGAAGACCAGGGACACCCGGAGTGCTTCTGGGTGCACAGCCGGTACTATACTGTGGTTGGGTGGTGTAAGGACAGACTGGAAACAGTAGGAATGTTGGGACGCCACCTTTTAATTGTCATGAGATGAAACAAGCAAAATAAACAAAAGTAACGAAAAATAGCGCCAATGCACTATCCTGATCAGGGATTTCTTTCTCTTTAGGAATCTTTTTGAGAGTCATGTGCTCCACCGTGTGGCTCATTTCGGTCTCCCGGCAAAGACACCTTTCTCTTTGCCGGCGCTTCTTTTATAGCGCTACTTCCGGAAGGGGTGGGGTTAAGTGCCCTTACTGGGTGACTTCTTGGAGCTGCGAGAGAGGAAGAGCAACAGGACAAAGTCAGAGGTAGCCCCCCTCTCATCTATTGGTCTGGATTATTGTGTACCTTTCCCCTGCCCTTAGAGGAGTTCTCCAATGTCCATGTATGACAATATATATATATATATATATATATATATATATATATATATATATATATATATATATATATATATATATATATATATATATATATATACTATTGTGGAACACAGCCCAGACACAGACAGGCGGACATCGATTGTTCAAACACCCACACACGTTTATTATACATACTCTTATATACAGTGCAACACAACCCCAAACTCCCCCAAAGTTCAGGCCTTTACAAACTGCCTCTTTCTGTTCAGTCCGCCTCCTTGCCTCTCCTTCCACGCTCCATCCTTCTCAAGCCATCGAATGGAGGAGGTGACCCCTTTTATAATCACCCAGATGTGCTCCAGGTGCCTCCCGACAAACTTCCGCCGGCACTCCCCAGTGTGGTGGAAGTACCGGCTGCGCACCCGGAAGCACTACGGATGTCCCTGGTCTTATTCCCCCCAGCACTTCCGGGTGTGGCGGAAGTGCTGAGGTCCAGGGCTTCAAAGTCGTACCCATTTAAGCCCTCCTCCAGTCCTCTTGGGTGCCACCTCCAGCTGCGTGCCACAATATATATATATATATTGGAAGTGACAATGTCACTTCACTTCATCTGTCCCATCGCCAGTTGTTGGGTCTGCAGAAGAAAGGAGAGAAGAAACATTAGGCAACAGCACCAGCTTGGGGCCAGTTACCATTAGAAGTCGACTCCCAAGTGCACATGTGTGACTCTCTCTCTCTCTCTCTCTCTCTCATGTTGGACAGTTATCTTATTCAAAGATCTTGACTATACATTGTTCTCCTCTCTTGCTAAATCAATCTTAGCCTGAAGACATTTAAGATGTCTCACTTAAAGGTTTTCCAATGTTGTTATTTGTCCCAGTGTGTATATAAACACATGGAACTCCAGTTTATATATTACATCTTGCCTGAAGAAGGGGCCTGAGTTGTCTCAAAAGCTTGCATATTGTAATCTTTTTAGTTTGCCAACAAAAGGTATCATTTTGCTTGTCTTCTCTCTCTCATGCAGAAAGCTTCCCTTTTAGTTAGGGAGTGTGCCGAGGTGAAGCAATTTATTATCAAATAACTGTGTGCACCCTTTTCAAATCATAATGATAACTGAAATCACCTGAATGGACTTGATCAAAAGGTTACATACCTTTTATACTCGGGGCTGATAATATACACACAATTTGACACACACAGGTTCAAATATGAGTAATTAAGGGAGAATGTCCACACCTGTAACTTTGTTGATTGTAATCAGTGTTTGTGTATAAATAGCCAATTTAAGTTCAAGCAGAGTTGCACTGACTTTGCTGGATACTGAGCAGAGGTGTGACCAGAACATCATGTGCGGGTGGGCATTTGGCTTGTCTGGGGGGGCAAAAAATATCCATCCATCCATCCATCCCCGTTTTTGTAGGGGGGTCAAATAATAATAACAACATAGTTTTATATAACATATAAAAGCAAAAATTGTGGCATAAATCATAACCTATTGTTCAATAAAATTAACAGAGGCAATGGAACTTGTATAATTATTGTTTGTGAACAAATATAGAACTACATCTACAAGGTAAATATTAATAAAGTCAAATGTATACAACATATGAGAGCAAGAACAGAAACGTGGCTTATTGTAGTCATGGGAGGCTGTAGGACATCAGTTTCCAGTGTTTAACCTGGATATTATCTACAGGACCAGTCTGCGGTTACTCTTGGCAAATTCTGAAATAAATTCATTCATGTCTAGATTTTCTGTGATGTTTTTCTCATGTGCCAGAATGACTAAATTTCTCTTTCTTGAATGCAGCATTGTTCGGCGGAATGGAGTGAGAATGCGGTTCAAAGTAGAGAAAGAGCTTTCGCATGCAGCTGAAGACACACCAATGATGAATGCTGTGATGCAGACATGACTCTGACGTGCGGGATACTAGACGCGTGTTTGTGGAAGCCGCCACCATCTTTTTCTAGAGCCTTTTTCCAATTAGTGTAGCCATGTTTGGTGAATATGTCCTAGTGGTCTGAATTGGAAACACTAAATTTGTGGCAGGCAAAGCAAAAGCTGGCATCACGGACAACAGAATATTCAAGCCATGGTCAAGACTGATACCAGCTTGCACTAAAACATCTGAGTGTCTTTCCGAATGCGCGCTTGGGATAATTAATTAAAATGGGCTGGGATGGGCTATCCATATTTAAGTCAGGCAGACCGGACTTTATATTTTGTTGAAGGCAGAAGTTTGGAGTACCCGACAAGGGCGCAGAGCTGGAGGATTGTGTAGGCTTATCTACATCTTTTGGAGTTTCATTTCCTGATGTGGGTGCGCTGTGGTAGCAGCGGTGTTGGGCTCAACCATGGAGCCAGCAGCTTACAGAGGGACAGAGGTTGAAGATGTCTGCTTTTTAATAAGCCACCTATGCATAGCCTTTGGTGTTACCAACCAGAAAATAAAAGAAGAATGGAACGTATACACTGTTTTAATTAAAGAATACGGTCAACAAGTTCAAAATGTGCTGCAAAATGTACGGCGAAGTGAACTGTGAGGAGCACGGTGCCTGTCTAGTGGAGGAGACACTGATGGATACGCCCCAAATTCAAACGGGACAATTAGAAAGCAACTCAGTTTTGAAAATCAAATGTTATTCTTCTCCAGGGTTTTCATTGGATAGACAGAGCATTTCGCAGGGTGGGCAGGGCTTGTCTCTGGGGGGGCAGTGCCCACCCCAGCCCCCCCGTGGTCATGCCTCTGATACTGAGCCATGTGAGAAGCAAAAGAATTGTCAAAGGACCTGCGAGAAAAGGGTGGTGAATTGTATAAATCAGGAAAAGGATATAAAAAGATATCAGGAGATCTGAAAATGCCTGGCAGTAGTGTTCAAACTCTGAAAAAAAGTGGAAAGTTAGGGGTTCTGTTGTTACCAAGCCATGGTCAGGTAGACCAACTGAGATTTCAGCCACAACTGCCAGGATCATTTGTCGTGATGCCAAGAAAAACCTACAAGCCACTTCTACTGAGTTACAGGCTTCTCTGCAAACAAGTGGTATTGCTGTTCCAAGATGCACAATAAGGAGGTACTTAATAATGGGTTGCACAGTCAAGTTGCAAGAAAAAAAGTCTTAACTGTGCTAACGTCACAAAACAGCTCACTTACAATGTGCCAAACAGCATCTAGACAAGTCTCAAAACATCTGGAACAAAGTCCTTTGGAGTGATGAGACCAAAATTGAACTTTATGGTCACAACCATAACACTATGTTTGGAGATGATGTTATAAAGCTCATGACGAAAAGTACATCATCTCTACTGTGAAGTATGGAGGTGGATCTCTGATGTTCTGGGAGTGTGTGAACTATAGTGGCACAGGTAACTTAGTGAAAATTAATGGCAAGATGAATGCAGCATGTTACCAGAAAATACTGGAGGACAATTGCATTCATCAGTCTGGACGCACTTGGACCTTCCAATATAACAATGGTCCAAAACACAAGGCCAAGTTGACCCTTCAGTGGTAGATAGATAGATAGATAGATAGATAGATAGATAGATAGATAGATAGATAGATAGATAGATAGATAGATAGATAGATAGATAGATAGATAGATAGATAGATAGATAGATAGATAGATAGATAGATAGATAGATAGATAGATAGAGTCATAGAAAGGTTTGGGACAGCCACCCGTATAATTGGTATTCTGGCTGCAAATTTGAAAAAGGAATACAGCACTGATTTGCACAAAACTAAGTCCAAAACAGAACTGAGGGAATATGGAAAATGTGGAGGCTTTTAAAGGGGAAGACAGGAAATGAGATCAAAGGGGTCGGGCTCATGAAGGTCTTCAGCCATAGGTTTGAGCCAGGACATGACATCACAGGGACCGGAGCCAGCAAGGTCTCCTTCCATAGGCTCTGTCCTGGAAGTGACGTCAAGAGGGCCAGATGGAATCTCCCGTGAATGGTCTACAGGAAAGGGAGAAAAAGAGTCAGTGCACACTGCCACATCCCAGTATGACTTGGAACTGCCCTTACTCAAGCCCTTTAGCTGCCTCCCATGCGCACGTGTGTGACAAGGCCCCCCCCCCTCAGCCCAGACCCGTCGGGTCGCGTGACCCTGACCGAGAGGTCGTGAACCCGAGAAAGGGCACCAGCATTGGCGTGAAGAGTGCTCCGACGATGAACAAGCGAAAACTTGTATGGCTGGAAGTCAAGAAACCACCTGGTGACCCGCGGATTCGACTCCTTGTGCAGGGCCATCCACTGCAAAGGTGCATGGTCCGTGACAAGGGTAAATTCCCGGCCCAACAGGTAGTACCTCTGCTGAGTAATCATCCATTTAATCGCCAAAGCCTCTCTCTCCACCGCCGCATACCTAGTCTCCCGGTCCAACAGTTTCTGGCTCAGGAACATGATGGGGTGTTCCACACCATTGACACTTTGGCTCAGCACGGCCTCCATGCCTGTGTCCAACGCGTCCGTCTGGAGGATGAAAGGTAAAGAAAAGTTAGATGCTTTCAAAATAGGTGTAAATGTAAGGGCCTGCTTCAAGTCACTAAATGCAGTGACTGTCTTCTCAGTCCATACCACAATGTTTGGGGCCCTCATCTTTCTCAAATCAGTTAAGGGCGCCGCTCTCTCCGAGAACCGGGGCACAAACAGTACCCTGCTAACCCGAAAAAGGCTTGGACCTGCCTCTTGGTTCATGGATATGGCCATTTCAAAATGGCATCTACTTTGGAGCACTGTGGCTTCACAGTACCCTGACCCACCAGGTAGCCTAAATACTTGGCTTCGCTCAATCCAAAGAAACATTTCTTGGGATTAATCCAAAGCCCGGCCTCACCAAGCGCCCGCAATACTGCTTTTACCTGCTGTAGGAGTTCCATCCATGTGCTGGAATAGATAACCATGTCATCCAGGTAGGCAGCACTGTATGAGTTATGAGGCCTGAGCACTTTGTCCACCAGACGCTGGAAGGTTGCTGGAGCCCCGTGTAACCCAAATGGAAGGACATGATATTGCCAGTGTCCGCTAGGGATGCTAAAAGCGGTTTTAACCTTCGTGGAGTCTGTTAAAGGAACCTGCCAGTACCCCTTTGTCATGTCCAGTGTGGTCAGATATTAAACCTGTCCAAGCCTCTCGAGGAGGTCGTCCACACATGGCATCGGATTAGCATCAAACTGGGAGACTTGATTAAGTCAACGGAAGTCGTTGCAAAACCTTCAACTCCCATCAGGCTTAGCAACCAATACAATGGGACTGGACCAGGGACTATGACTTTCCTCGATTACACCTAGTTCCAGCATGTGCTTGATCTCAAGCTCCACTTCAGCTCTTTTTGCCTCGGGAAGAATATACAGATGTTCTCGGACTATAACCCTGAGCTCTGTCACAATATCGTGCTCAATCAGAGAGGTCCTTCTGGGGTTTTCACTCACTACCTCCAGGACAGACAGGATAACAGCTTCCAGCTCCCGTTGTTGTCTGGAACTTAAATCCACACCAAAGTTAAGGCTAGCCGTGTGAGCAAAGAGTGAGCAGGACTGACCGGAGGAGGGATTGGGATCCCTGTCCTTCCATGGTTTCAGCAGATTTACATGATAAACCTGCTCCCTCAGCTGACGATTGGGTTGACTCACTAAATAGTCGACGAGTCCTTTTCTCTCCTTAACTTCGTAGGGACCTTGCCAATAGGCAAGTAACTTAGAGTGGGAGGTAGGTACTAGAACCATGACCCGATATCCCGGGTGGAACTCCCGGAGAGACGTGCCACGCTTGTAATATCGGGCCTGTGCTGCTTGAGCCTCTTCCATGTGACTTTTAAGGAGAGGCCGAATTTTACCAAATCTATCGCATAATTGTGCGATATATTCCAATATATTTGTAGAGGGAAGAGCCTCTTCTTCCCATCCTTCTTTTAAGATATCTAATATGCCCCGGGGTTGTCGCCCATACAATAATTCAAAAGGGGAGAACCCCGTGGAGGCTTGTGGGACTTCCCAATAGGCAAAAAGGATGAGGGGGAGGAGCTGATCCCAGTCCTTCCATTCTCGTTGACCACCTTACGATGCATTTGTTTGAGAGTTTGAGTGAACCTCTCTACCAAACCGTCAGTTTGAGGATGATATACCGCGGTCTTTAAATGCTTTATTTTAAGTAACTTGGCAGTCTCCTTGAACGTCTCTGAGGTGAAAGGCATCCCTTGGTCTGTCAAGACTTCCTTAGAGATGCCAACGCGCGCAAAGACCCCTACTAATTCCCGTGCGATGGCTTTAGAAGTGGCTGAGCGCAATGGAACAGCTTCGGGGTATTTGGTAGCATAATCCACGAGGACTAAAATATACTTGTGTCCTCGGACTGAGGGCTCTAGGGGTCCCACTAAATCAACCCCAATTCTGTGAAAGGGAACATCAATTAGGGGAATAGGAATGAGAGGAGCACGGTCCTTCCTAGGAATCTGTCACAATTGACACTCCGGGCAGGAAGTGCAAAAGCGACGAACCTCCTCTTTGATTCCCGGCGAATAAAAGCAGAGCTTGATCTGGGTTTTCTTGGTGCCCAAATGGCCACCTAGGAGATGGGCGTGTGCTAACTCACAGACCTGCCGCCGGGCGGTCCACAGGATTAGCAGTAGCTGTCTCTCCTGCCCATCATGCTCAGCTACGCGATACAGAAGGTAATTTTCCAACAGAAAGTGAGGACCCTGTGGCACCGACTGGTGAGTGCACTGGCCATTGACAGGACCACTGCATTTTTGGCAAACTTAAGGGAGTCGTCATTCCACTGTTCCCTTTTAAAAGAAGCCGGCGTTTCTCTAAATTGAAAGTGCAAAAGGCTGAGAGGGTCCGGGCCAACCTCAAGGGGTGGTTTCCTCCCGTTCCGTCTTGGCGCTCGTGGATGACATATCGGGACGTGACGGTCCAGGAGTTGCCACGTCACTCTGGGAGGCCGCTTCCCCTCTCTCTGCCGGCTGATTACAAGGCGTGGAGGCAGCTTGAGACGACTCATCCCCCTGTATAACTAGGCCTAAGTTAAATCCAGGAGTGGTATGTGTCTCGCCGCTTTTATTTTCAGACCAGTCCCGCCCCAGTATCACCGGTTGTTAATTTTTTTACTGATCCTCCGCAAATGATGGTGGACCTGTACCAGCGGAGTTCTCTGTGGACACAGGTTATATTGGTCTTAATTTTCAACCACTGTCGCAGCGGCACAAACCAGCAGGCAATAATGGTAATGTTGCTGCCAGAATCGAATAATGCTTATTCCCCTTTACGATCACCACACCTGTGTGTGGGACCGCCAACGGGTTAGTCAGAGCACACCAACCCCTCCTCCCCCTCCACCTGCATCCCACCTCGCTTCCAAGCGGTTTGCACGCCCTCGACTCCGGGGATACTGGCTCAAGTTCCGGGTTGTATGTTAGGGGGGCTAGGGTCTAGGTTTTGGGATGTACTCTGGCTGAGTTTGACAAAGGAACGGTTCTGCTCCCTCAGATTGTGAGGCCGTCCTTTGTGTCTCCAGAAGCTCTATGAGCTCTGCCATGTTCTTGAACTGCTTATCCCAGACCGGCTGTGTGAAGCCACATGGAAGCCCATTCAGGAGCAGATAGCAGGCTACCTGCTCTATTATTTGGTAGGGCTTTTTCTTAAATGGCCGTAACCACTGCCCTACCATTGCCCAGAAAGACCAGGCTTATCTGTGGGTCGGCCGCTCTGGGTCCAACCTCCAGTTTTTTATTTTTCTCACCTGCCAGTCTTGGGCACCCTTAGGTGGTAATTGGGGCTGTGGAGTGGAGTGGAGGTGGCTAAAAAGGACCAAGGACTGAGCAAACATCTAAATACTGTAATTAGTGTAAAATAAACGTGTGTATTGTGGACATTGATTGGTGTTGTGTCTGTCTATGGCCGGACTATCTTTTACAATAAAAATAAATATATATATATATAAACACATATATACTGTATACATACTGTATATACTAGGGGGCTTTGCCCCTTGCTCGCTTCGCTTGACAACTACCTGGCCCACTTCTGTCATATCACCTATGTCCATATATTCAATCTCTTTTCGCTTTTGCCTTTTCATCAATATCGCATTGAGTTTTGATTCCGAGTTTGGAATTACATCATGACAATGCAACGTATAACTGCCCGTGAGTGAATATCGTTTCTTTCTCTCTACAAGAAATGTGTCTGACAATATCTCGCAGGACATGAAAGTGTCTCTCTGAGAAAATCACGTTTTGTCTACTTCCGAGATTTTTTTTATAATAGAGATATATACTGTATGTATACAGTATATGCAAGCACTATCATGACATCTTCTGGACAGTGCACCTCCTAGGTTGATCCGACCTGACGTGACTTGTCCATTTGTATTGTGACCTTATCTCTCCCTTTTGCCCCACTGTGCTACAGATCTTCTTTCACTGTCTTCCTCTGACATCCATGATCTTCAGTGTCCTCTGTGCCCTAGAAACCCCTGACTCCAATTTCCACTGGTAGGCATTTTGCCTTACATACTTTCTCAAGTTAGACATCAAGCAGTGGCTGGTATTTGTGAAGTTCCCTCTCAAACAAGTTCTTCATATGCTCTTCCCACAAGAGTGTCTTCCCCAGTATAATGATGATTTAGCTTTTTTTCAATCAGATTAACAAATCTGAATTTAGTACTCAATTGACTATGTCTCATTTAAAGATGAGTCACCCCCAGATATCTGTCCTTACTTTAAAGTCTATTGGTTATCTCTAGATGTGCTCCGAGGTGGGCAGACTCCTATATAGCACACAGCATGGGTTTTCCTTCATCCCTCAGGTAACAAGGTTTGTGAGCCTTGGGATGTTGTTGTAGACTCTCCACAGGAGGAACCTAAGTCTGCTACCTTTCCCTTAAACCACATGTTCACCCATGCAACCTTCTTTTCTTTGGCTCTTTCATCCTCTGTTCTCTTTCCTTGCTGCTTCACTCCCACTGTTCTTGCCAAATACGTCTACTCTATGATATACCTGATTTCCAACTGCACCATGAATCTCACCTATCCTGGTTTGGCTTTTACCCAGTTATAATGTGGGATACAGCAAATGTCCACTTGCTGTAGGTCCAACCAAGGACAAGGGCTTCATTTTTTTTCAGCAAGGGTTTATTTCTTACCACAAGTCCATAAAAACCCATTTTGTGCAATGCCTTGTAGACTGTTGAGCCATGAATAAGCATTGTAATTGAAGTCTGCAAATCAGTCAGAGTGATATTAGCTACTCTAACAAGTGCTATTCTTCTTCATTGACTAAATTTATATGGGTAGCATGACCTAGGCAGTGTGGCTATTTTGTAAAGTTTTTTCCACTTCCATATGATGGACTGAACAGAGCTCCACAGTGTATTTAGTGCAGTTGAGGTGGTCTTCTACCCTTCTCTAGATCAGTGATTCTCTATAGTTATATCCCACCTTGTTTTGAAAGGTCATCCTTGCCCACGTAAAAAGACTTAAAATCTTCTCCAACATCCACTTTCCTTCAGTGACTGTCATTGTCATAATGATCATGTCATCCATAATGGCTTGTATTGGTGGTTGGCTCACTTTTGCCTTAGTTATTGCTTCTTGAACTTGTTCTCTCTGCAGATTTTGGACTTATATGACAAATTTTCTCTGGTTTGTTTCTTTAACATAATTGAAATTTTCTGCTTTAAACATTTTTAATTGAATTTTAATGTATTTGTAATGAAGATAGTATTTTTTAAGTAACCTCCTAGACCCTCAAACACAATATTTACTCTTCTGTTTCTCTAACTACAGTAATTAGCAATCAGCAGACATCTGCAAAATCCGACCCAAATCTGTGATTGCAGATCTCTTCCTCTTTTCAGCAGTCTTTATTTTTATCTGCCAAGCACGCATTTGTTGATAAAGCAATGACTCACTGGGCTCAGAAGGTTCAGGGTGCATAGTGAGGGATTATACTTAGTAATAAAGTAAAAAGGCTTCAACAATTGATAGAACTGTACATAACATTACATTGCATTACAGAGATTAAGCATTATCTCCAGGGACATGAACTTCACATAACACACTCTACAACTCAACATCTTTTTAACCATTTAAATAGTTTTTGTACATTGTGTAGCTGTGGAAAATATGACAGTCCACAAGTCTTTTTCAGAGAAGGTACTTTTACTTCCAGACCTCCCATTATGTGTTACTCCTCAAAGTATGTGTTAGACTTTTTCTCTGCATATGACAGCTTTGTTCCATAAACAACAGATGTTGGGTTAACTGGAGATTGAATTGGCTTGGTATGAATGAGTGTGGGTGTGCATGAGTATCCCATATGATGGACTGCACCTCATTCATCTGCCCTATGTTGCTGCAGTGAAACATCCTATATTGGGAAGATGTCCACTAAATGTTAAAAGAGTGAAAAAGACAAGGGGCCTGATGTATAAAACCTTACTTAGGTTACAAAAATTTTGATTACTCTCAAAAGGCAAAAAATGTTTAGGCACAAAAAAAATCAGATTTATAAAACCGTCGCCATTGCATTGATGTCCTGCATCAGTCAACATTTCTGCACTTTGTTGTGCAGTACCACACGAGCTATCACAATGTGGCAAACCTTTGTGGGGCTGTAAAGCAGTGTGCCACAAGTCCAAATGCCACCATCTACCATTTAGTGAACCAATGGTCTGCTTTATTAACGATCATGTGCAGCGGTGCCTTTGATTATATCTCATCCTTTGTGGTGTATTCTGAAGTCTGCTTCCCACACTACTGTTTGATAAAATAAATAATCATGAGATGAGCAGTTGCGGTGGGCTGGCGCCCTGCCTGGGGTTTGTTTCCTGCCTTGCGCCCTGTGTTGGCTGGGATTGGCTCCAGCAGACCCCCATGACCCTGTAGATAGGATATAGCGGGTTGGATAATGGATGGATGGATGGATGGGATGAGCAGTGCAATAACATTAGATATATTTGAGCATCACATATTAGTTGTATATTAATTGAATGAAAGTGCTTTCTGCTTACAGAGCTAAATTGTGCCTTTATTGCAGCATGTGTGCAGTCAATTGCACCAGTCAAATTAAGAAAATGATCAATCACTATAAATCACCTTTTGATTTTGGCTTGCTATCCTGATGGTAAGGATATTGCATGTTTCAAGGTAGCATCTTAATTATACTATCCCATAAAGATGGCATTGCACAGCTCAGAGATAACAGCAATATTCCTGACCGCTCAGCCAGTTCACGTTAAAAAGTGCCCATCTCCAAATACCCTACGGCTGTTAAAACCTGTAACAGAACATGGATTGCATGATTTCTACATAATGGTCTCTGTAGTGTAGGCTCTGATTCAGCACACAACTCCAAGAGGATGACTCTAAGAAGACTAAATCAGCTTATAAACCAGTCATCCTCTTCTTCCTCTTCATCTTTTCCCACATGAGGTCGATGTACTTGATCAACGTTCTCCATACAGCGATGTGCTTGATCAACCTTCTCCATACTGATACTAGATATTTAAATGTATCCATTCTTTTCAATTACTCTCCCTGCAGTCTAACTTCTGAATCCTGATTATCATTAAGCCTCATATATTCTGCATTCTTCCTATTTATCTTCAACTCTCTGTCTTAAAAAGGCCTTTTCCATTCTTACAACTTCCTTTCCACTTCCTCTTTCCTGGTGCTACAGAACACAATGTTATCAGCAAAAAGCATACACCAGGGGGATTGGTCTTTTATCCCTTGACACATCCATAACCAGATGAAATAGGTAAGGACTTAAAGAAGATCCCTGGTGCAGACATACTCTAATCGGAATATTTTCTTTTATCCCAACACTCCTTTTATACGAGTCCTCACTCCCTCACACATATCCTGGGTAATCCTCACATACTTCTCTGATACTCCTTTCTCCCTCGTGCACCTCCAGACTTCTAGATGTGGCACCCTGTCATAAGCCATATCAAAATCAATGAACACCATATACAGTGTGACAAGAAAACACAGGAGACATCAAAGGTTTGGGGCAGCCACCCATTTAATATGCCCTGGCTGCAAATAGGTATCATTTGTTGAGTTGTGCTTGGTACAAAGTACAAAACAGAACTGATTTAGAAGTGTAAAAATGGCGGCTTTAAAGGTCGAGACCAGAAGTGATGTCTTTGGGACCGGAAGTGACATCTTTGTGCACACCGGAAGTGACATCATCGTGGGCGCCGGAAAGTGACATCTTCATGGGCACCAGAACCGTGTGAGATTTTACGTGAATGGTCTGCTGAGGATCGAGAGAGAAAATCAGTGCACCTTGTCACCCCCTGGTCTGGCGTGGCACTACCATTATTCAGGCCCTTTAGCTGCCTCCCATGCGCACGTGTGTGATATTTTTCTCAGTACTTCTCTATGATCTCTCTCAATGCAAAGGCTGCTTCAGTTGTTCCTATAATCAGCTCAAAAAAATCAAAATATGATTGATACATCATTAAAATGTCCTGTTAAATGAGAATTTCTGATCACTTCATTGCCCTGTCGCCTGTAGATGCTAAAATTCGAACACCAAAAAAATCTCCATAGACTTACAGATGGTTGAAGCTTGCCATAATTTTAAGCCAGTTTCTACATCAAGACCGTGTTTTATAAATCCCAACTTTTGCATAGACAAATGACTTATGCACATTTCCGAGCATAAGCAAGTTTTATGCATAAGGACCAAGGAGATGAAAACCAAAAAGGAGCAGCCTTAATCATGGTGAGAGAAACAGGCAGGGCTCTGTAGCCAGAAAACATCAGCATCTACTGTAGGCAACAAAAGGAAAGTCAAAAAACATGGCAAAAGGTCAAAATCACTCTGGAAAGAATTTGTACTAACCAAATACTTTTAATTACACAGCTACCATGAGTAGGGTTTACAGTGAAACAGCTCATGGTTAATGTTATGATGTACAGTATGGCAATTTGAAGATGTATTTCTCCAAAAAAATTTCTCTTAGCTTTTGAAGGTAGTTTTGGATCATGGAGATTTAAGTTTCATTGTTATCTCCTTTCTAGGATGGGTATATAACAAACTTGTGTTTATTTTCGTTACATTTAATGGTTTGCTGAAATGCCATTTGGTGTTTTCTTTGTCAAGATGCAGCAATCGGTTGTTAAACTTACAGTCTAGGGGTTTATGAGACAGTTCATCACATTTCATGCACTCACTATTAAATCCATCATCAAATATCATGACATTCAAGATTGCGGATTAACTCTAAAGCCCGTGATAAAAGTATTTTTTAGTGATTGTTGGTTTTCTGATCATCTGCTTACTTTATGACTTTAGCACACATTTTTGTACAGTTGTCAGTGCATTTTGACATCCTGCCATTGACCTTTATCAGCCATTTTGACCACATTATTCTCTTGTCCTTTCAAAAACTCAGGCACCCTTGTGGTCTGCCATTTTCTATTTTCTACCCACAGTAGCAGAGCAGTAGGAATCTTGACTGTGCCATGCCACCATCTTTTATTGATGACACAAAATGCAAAAATGACCTCAGTGTGTGTCATGTGACCAGCAGCGGGCATAGCAGCTGTATACAACATGGTCACAGCAATGTAATGCAAGGACAAAGTGGTGACAAACAATATAAAATACAAATGGTGTCATCTGCATAATTATAAAACAATATTATCTCTATGTTTTCACTCTGCCGGGCTACCATTTTGTTTTATTGTGAGTGATGCCATTTTGTGGTTTTGTTGCCACAATGCATTGCACAGCCGCTGAGGTCATAGTTTCTAGAAGTCACGCTGCATGACGTCACTGCTGTAATGCTTTATAAGCTGGTGCAGCATGCTTGATGGTTTTTGTGACTCTGTGTATTCTTATTACTTGACATTCATCTGAGAGTGTCATCTTGATACCGTACTACTACTGTTAAAATGGCCACAGTTAGGTTTCAGAAAGACAAGGCCAAAACATTGTAGTAAAAAGGATGATTGTGAAAAATGTGAAAATCTGACAAGTTTCGCGTTTTGTGAAATAGAGACTGGTCAGAACTGAGGGAAGGATTAATGGGAAGAATTAATGCAGCCAAATATGGAGTGGTCCTTGGGGTGACAGTTCATCTTTCAGTATGACAACGACCTGAAACATACAGCCAAAACAATTCTGGAGTGGCTTTGATACAAGTGACAGTCCTTGACTGATCCAACCAAACCCCAGCAGGGGCGCATGGATGTTTCTAGGGCCTTATTTGGTCACACTTCCGCCACAACCAGAAGTGTGGCCAGAAGAAGCTTGTTATAAAACAGGCCAGTCTCACCATTCAGGAGTCAGAGTTGGGAGGAAGAGGACAAAGCCTGAGAAGGAGTGGAGTCAGAAGGACTGGCAGCAAGGAACGAACGGAACTGTTTATTGGATATTGGGTGATTGGTGCACTGTGCTGTGGGGAGCAGAGTGAAATGCTCCCCAATTGTAAATAAACGGGTGTTGTGTGGCAAAATCTCCTGCCTGTCTGTGTCCAGGTTAGGGTGGCTGTACGCCCCCTGGGGACTTGTTACAATATATATTCTTAGGTGTGAATTGTAATCTGATTATTTGGGTGGTTATCTACCAAGTAATGTTTGTGGTTGGTTGGCCAGTTTGGAAACACGTCCTCTCAGTTGCGAGAAGCAGATCACAGATATGTTATACAGGATCTACCAAATAATACAAAGGGTACACAGCATGATGTGATCTGTGATCTCCTTCTCACAACTGAGTGAACATGGTGAATGTTTTATTTATCTACCAGTAGGTAAGATATTTCTTGATACACTCCTCCTGCTGCACATCATCCAAATAACTGTTAGACCTTGTGATCATCTTCTTATTTCACACTCTCAATAAAACTGTCTTCATATCTTTGTGAAGATGCGATCTTTGAAATGCTTCAAGGGCCGTTTGAATTATTGGTTGAAGGCCTGAAGTCCCCTTTTTGCAGGTTGCACATGCAGTACACTTAGTCACTTCAGTGTGAATCCTTGATGGGGAAAGAGCAAAACCCTGCATTAATACTTTTAGTTGGTAGCCTGCAAAATGTTTTTGTGCAACAAATTTCTTTTATTGCTGTATTTATACAGTACTATCTGTCAGCTGCGGCTTCGCCCGTGTAGAGGTGAAACAGGACAGTGAGGAGGGCCCTGCCTGGCTCCCTACTCCTGACATCATGCTTCCCCATCTCCTCGGCCCGCTGCCTCTGTCTTGGATTAGGGCAAATATATCACTTCTGCAAGCGAACTATGATTCTTAACGCAATAAGAGAAGTTGCAAAATCAACCAGCATGTTCAAGAGAATTCTAGAAAAAATCCAGACCTAAATCGGTTATGTAGTTGTCTTGCTTGCTAGCTAAGCGGATGTAAGATACGCCCCAAGGCTGGCGTGTGAGTGGGGTGGGGAGGGCCCCACCCCCACCCGCCTCCCCTCGGCCCGCTACATCTCTCTTGGATGCTGCAAATAAATTGGCACCGCAAGCGAACTATGATACTTAGCACGATGAGATCAATTGGAATGTTCAAGCAAATTCTAGAAAAAAGCCTAATCTAAATCCATTAAGTAGTTCTCTCGTGAAAAGAAGAAAAACATATAGACAGACAGACAGATGTTGGATTTTATATATGTAGAGATGTACAATTTCTTAATTTCTTTCTTACATTGTTGTAATTTTATAATACATACTGGGTTCAGAAAGTAGACCTCTGAGCTTTTTTTCACATTTTGCTGCATTGTAGCTTTGGGTTAAAATAGTTTACATTTATTTTTGTGAAAAAGCTAAAGATCTGAATTCTTTCTGAATCCCTTGTATACTGAAACATGATTCTAAAAGTTTACTAATGGTACTTGCAACGTGATTTTTCTTAAAAAGTGGAGAGAATGAAAATAATATAAGCTGAACATCAGAAAAACATGGTGTCCTATTTAAAAGAAGCTGTATTTTTAAAAACTGAATTTACAAAAGAAACCCCTCATAAGCATGCATTTGGTCTTCTCCCATTTTCACTGAACCTTGTTGGCTCCCTCAGGGGCAGTCAAAGGATGACGACTGTTTTTTCAAAGAAAATGTCCAAAGCTCAAGTTTGAACCAAGATTCAAGTTGTGTGGGGCTGCTTTGCCATTGTGGCACCCGCACAGCATTGTGGCTGATATGATCTCTAATTAAAAGTCACAGAAAACAGGAATGCAAATTCAGACTTGAATATAATAATTTACATCCATTTTGAAATTACTCTGTTTAGCACAAATTATCATAATTATTGTTTTTTATCTTAACTTGTATATCCAAACCCACATATACACAAATTCATTTTTTAATACAAAGAGATTTTGTACATAATCTGTCTTGAATTAACTCTTTCAGTTATATAGTTTAAAACACATTCCTTCACATTTGTTTTTTGATAACCTTACTAGTGTATTGCAGCTCAGTGCTGTTCAGACAGCTCAGCAGGAGTGGGATGCCTCACTGGCTGTGATGATCAAAATGGACTGTCCATCGATGCGGATGAAAATGTGAAGGAAGCTCACAAAAACTGCTTTTAAACAGTTGAACACGCAGAATGCTTAATAACTTGTCTGTTACAGCTGCAAACGAAGAATCAGAACCTGCTTTTGATGTAAATCCTTAATAATTAAGGAACATTTTGAAGACACACCACATAGGAAGGGGGCTGGAATTAGACAACCATAGATACTGAGAATTTGTGTGAGTCAGTCAGTCTGTACTTTGGTTTAGTCTGTTATTAGCACTTCATGGGACCAGCACTGTAGTTGTACTGTAAGTAGCAACCAAGGCAGGCTGTGTGGAATAGTGGTTAAAGCTTTGGAATTCAAACCCAATGGTTGTAGCTTCAAGTCCTGCTACTGACACTGTGTGACCATGAAGTCACTTTACCTGACTGTTGGAAAAAAAGAAATGTCATCAATTGAATGTCAAATGTTGTAAGTTGCTTTGGATAAAAGTGTCAACCAGCTATCAACACTCTTAGAAACCTTCAGGTTGACATTATTCAGGAAGCATTTAGTGGTGCGGTAGCTAGCTCTGCTACTGCAAGAATCTGGGGTCCTGGGTTTGAACACCATACTCAATCAATATCTGCATTGGAATTTGCCCATTGTCCCTTTGTTTGCTTGGAGTTTATATTCATATTAATTGGTGATTCTAAATTTGGTCTATAGTTATGGCCAAAAGGTTTGAGAGTGACACAACTATTAATTTTCACAAACTTTGCTGCCTCCAGTTTTTATAATGACAATTTGCATATACTCCAGAATGTTATGAAGAGTGATCAGATGAACTGCAATTAATTGCAAAGTCCCTCTTTGCCATGAAAACGAACTTAATTCCAAAAAAAACATTTCATTGCATTTCAGCCCTGCCACAAAAGGACCTGCTGACATTTTAGTGATCCTCTAATTAACACACGTGAGAGTGTGGATGAGGATAAGGCTGGAGGTCAGTCAGTCATGCTGATTGAGTTAGAATAGAGAGGTTCAATTGTTGCGAAGAAGGTTTCAGGGCACCTAAGAAAGTCCAGCAAGCACCAGGACCATCTCCTAAAGTTGATTCATCTACGGGATCGGAGTACCACCAGTGCAGAGACTTGCTCAGGAATGAGGCGAAGACTTTTGGAGGATGGCCTGGTGTCAAGAATGGCAGCAAAGAAATCACTTCTCTCCAAGAAAATGATCAGGCACAGACTGATATTCTGCAAAAGGTACAGGGATTGGACTGCTGAGGACTGGGGGACAGTCATTTTCTCTGATGAAGCGCCTTTCTGATTTTTTTGGGCACCCAGAAAAAGAAAAGGTGAGCGCTACCATCAGTCCTGTGTCATGCCAACAGTAAAGCATCCTGAGACCATTCATGTGTGGGGTTGCTTCTCAGCCCAAGGAAGTGGGCTCACTCACAATTTTTCCTAAGAACAAAGCCATGAATAAAGAATGTGTAAGATGGATGCTATATAGCGCCCGACCCGACACAGACTGGACACTGGAGGCACGTGTAAAAACATGACTCACAGACACAACACAGTCTCAAGCACACAAGTAACAAAAGCACTTTCTTTTCCTCCTTGGCACCACCACTCCTCCTAAGCAACCTTGTCCTCCTCCACCTGACTCTGGCCGCTGGATCCTTTTATAGTTCACCTGGAAGTGCTCTAGGTGCTTGATCATGAGTTCTGACTGCACTTCTGTGTGTGAAGAATATGCTGCCCACATTGGCTCAGGAGTCCCAAACACAGCACCCTCTGGCGGTGCCTGTGGGACCCAACAGGACTGCACCCAACTCCAATTCCCAGGGAGCCCTGTGGGAACCCGAGGTACTGCTCCGCCCCAGGGGGGTGGCCATCTAGCGTTCAGGGGGAGGTATTGCACTGTCCAGGGCTGCTCCCCCCGAATATAGTGTGCAGGGGCGTCCCGGCCTGCCACAAATGGTACCAAAATATCCTCCGAGAGCAACTTCTCCCAACTTTCCAAGAAAAGTTTGGTGACGAACAATGCCTTTTCCATCATGATGGAGCACCATGCCATAAGGCAAAAGGGATAACTAAGTGGCTCAGGGGAACAAAACATAGAAATTTTGGGTTCGTGGCCAGGAAACTCCCCAGAACTTAATCCCATTGAGAACTTGTGGTCAGTCCTCAAGAGGCAGGTGGACAAACAAAAACCCACCAATTCTGACAAACTCCAAGCATGGATTATGCAAGAATGGGTTGCCATCAGTCAGGATTTTGCCCAGAAGTTGACTGATAGCATAAACTTAATGTAATAGGACATGAAAGAAACGTCAGGTAGACATGGAGAGAACATGCAAACTCCATGGACAGTGATTGGTCCAGGTCTGAACCCACTTTCTTTAAGATTTGAGGCAGTGCCAATTGAAAATAACATTTCAGTTTATTAGGCCACAAATTTAAAATAATGTAAAGAATGTAGATAGATAGATAGATAGATAGATAGATAGATAGATAGATAGATAGATAGATAGATAGATAGATAGATAGATAGATAGATAGATAGATAGATAGATAGATAGATAGATAGATAGATAGATAGATAGATAGATAGTGTGAATGATCAGCTCCCTATACGCACAGAGACACAAGGGCAAAATACACCCTTTTAATTTCTTCTTTTCAGCACACCGTGCACAAATCACCAACAATTACCACTACAGCTCAGTTTCTTCTTCTTCTCTTTCTCTCTCTTTTCTCTTTTATAGTGCACCCAGAAGTGCTCCAGGTGCACTCTGATCTTTTTCCAGCAGCACTCCCGAGTGTGGCGGAAGTGCTGTAAGGGTCCCGTGAAGTACTCCACATGTATCCGGATCCTCTTCCGGCACCAATTCCAGGTGTGGCAGAAGTGCTGCAGTCCATGGCTCTGGGACTGTCCAGGTGCCCCCTGGTGGTGACCCCGTGCCCCAACAGGGTTGAGCCTCCCAGCTCTAAGCCCGTGTCCCTGATGCAATCCAGAGAGGCTGCCCTCTCGCATCCCGGGGAAGGTATTGTTGTGGATATGTCCTCTCTTCTTGTCCTTCCATCATCGTTGCTTTCCAACCGGGCAATGTTCCCAGCCATCTGCCACAATAGATAGATAGATAGATAGATAGATAGATAGATAGATAGATAGATAGATAGATAGATAGATAGATAGATAGATAGATAGATAGATAGATAGATAGATAGATGCAGTAATGCCTGACATGATTTTGGGATAAAATAAAAGATGTTTATTTTCCCAAGACACCCATACATGATCACCAGTGTAAAGCTCAATACAGTAACCACAAAATAAAACAAATCAAACAAGTTCTTTGATCTTCTATTCACCAGAGAGTTTTGCCCACTGCCTCCCGACTCTGACTTGTCCTAGTGCTTCCGGATTCCTGTCTCAATCCTCTGGAGCGTTTCTGGGTTGTACATGAACCAGGGCAGTCCTCCTCCGACAGTGCCCTCTGGTAGTTTCCAAAGACCCCAACAGGGCTGTGTTTCCAGACTCCAATTCCCATGCCACCCTGTGGGTGTCTGAAAGTGATCCAGCTCTGATTAGCACTGCCACCTGTTGTATGGGGGAATGAGGTACTCCCAGTGGCCAAGCGCTATATAAATGTAATGAATTATTATTATTATTATTGTATGTCTGCTGCTTCCATTATGGCCTCCTGGCTGTGTATGAAACCTTTGTTTATCCTGTAAAGGATGCCTCTTCTTTCTTTGCGGCACCTACAATAGATAGACCTTTATTTGTCCACAGGTGAACATTTGGCTTTTTAAAGAAGCTATTTAAATACATACATACAATAATAGACAAATAACTATATATACACAGACATCGTGATCTGAGCACAAAAGAATGACTGAAAAGGAAGTAGATTTTAAAAAGAAAAAATAAATCATAGTAGATGTTGCTTCCCCCTTCCAGATGCAGTGTCCTGGGTTTGATTCCTCTTCTACATGTAATCTGTGTGGTGTTTCTGTGTTCACCTAATGTCTACTTGGATTTTCCTCTCACATCCCCTAAGATATGCTGGTTTAGTTAATTGACAGCTCTAAACCGGCTTCATTCTGTGTGTTTGTGTGTGATGACCATATGATGGACTGGAATCCTGTTCAGAGTTGATTCCTCTCTTGTACCCAGTGCTCCATTTTAGGCTGTGACCCTGAATTAGACACACTCTCTGAAGTCCCAAATTTAGTTAATAATTTGAAAATGTAGTTATAATGAAACTTAACATAATGAAATGCAAGAGCAAAAGATCTGAATTCTTCAAGTTGTATTTTATACAAAGTGGTTTCATGAAGTGATCCTCATTAAAGGCATAGGGTGCCACCTGTTGGAATTGACCTTTAATAATAATAATAATAATTCATTACATTTATATATTGATCATTTCACTCAATTCTGCATTAGCATTTCACTTTTTCACAGGCACTTGTTTCTTCAACTTACTTTTTGTGCTTGAAAGAGAAGCTAATTCGTATCCAAGAAGTCTGATTAATTTTCCATACCAGTATCTTAAAAGCCAAACACTGCCAATCATTTACCAGGGCTTTTCTACAGTAAACAATGAGTTAGCTCTGCAGCCATTTGGGGGAGAATTGAAAAAGCTCTAGGCCACTGGATTCTCATCCAGGCATGGTCAGGACTGATTGATTAGACCCACCCTCTTTTGCTCTCCTTGAGTGGGCTCATCACATCAGTGAACTGGGGAGGAGGGTGGAGGGAGGGGGTGTTTCGCTTGGGTTCAGCAATGACATCTGCTACATTAATTCCCCTGAGATTACAGGGCATGAGAACTGGCCTCCTCTCACAGTCCTTCTGCCACAGTATGAAGGGAGTTAGGAGTAACGCCGACACACACACACACACACACACGCACACACGCACACACACTCTCTGGCAGGTGGGCTATTATACACAATGGACCTCACAAACACACTGAAACAGACCTACCAGGGTCCTTTCACTTGGAGGAGGGTCTGTCTGATAAACAATTGCACGCATACCTTGTCTTTACTTGTGACACAAGGGGATGCTTTTCCCATCCACACAATCAGAGGTGCACACGTACTCACATGAACATGCTGTCTGTAATGTAATTAAAGAAGAAAAGAAACAATGAGGCTTAGAATACAACCAGAACTTGGGATGGTTTACGGACAACTCTCTCACTAAGTCATCTGTGTTGGAAGCCAAAATTACTCTTAGCATCCTGGCACTTACACAACACTTCAAATTTGTTTCTTTTCTAACTTTTTTTGCATTTAAAGCTTTGCTTGAGAGTATCATTTCAGCTGTCACATCTACTGCCGAGGGAACTGTGCAATTTTATTTATGGCTCATGTGATGATGCTAAGTCCTACTAAAACCTGTAATTATGGGCGTCTGTTCTTCTAACACGCACAGATCTCTGAAATTTCTCATGCTTTATATGAAAGCTGCACAGATTCCTGTTAAATACAAACAATAACACATAGGTAGGCAGAAGGATCGGCTATTTACTCAGAGGAGGGGCTCCATTCTGGGTGGGCAATCCATAGCATCTGCTGAATTATGAAAAGATCCATGCTTTATGCCCCCCTCCCCATTGCTCACAGGCATTACTAAGTAATCTCTGACTTTTTTCAGTTCTTTACTGCCAAAGTCAGGCCTAGAAAATGGATGGATGGATGGCTTCAGTGTCAGCTGCTTTAATACCAGTGGTCGTTCTGCACACGCATGTGGCCAAGTGAGCAGAAGTCAAAGAAGCAGCTGGCATGCTTGGATCTTGTGACCTCAGGCTACAACACTTCACTTGCATTAAACCCACCATGGATTACAGCTGCCTGATGCCTCAGGCATGTCTCCTGTCAAATCATTTGTTACAGCTCCATTTTTTTTAGAATTTCTAGACAGTTTCCTAAAAAAAATTCCTCAGTTTCCTTGAAATTGTATCTGGAAAACTGGTTTAGTAGGACAATCATTTTTAAATGCAGAGAGTATTCTTCACTCACATATACATCATCCATCCATTTAGTGGAACCACTTAATCTTAAAGTTGGGTCTGTGGAACTTAAGCCTATCCAAGCATTATTGAGCCTAAGGTAGGAAATAACCCAGGACTGGGTATGAGGAGAAACTGTCACACACTCGCACTTGTTCACTCTCGGACAAAGAAGCATTACAAATTAATCGAATCTGAACATTTTTGGGATGTTGGAGGAAAACTTGAATACTCAGAGAAACCCATGTAAGCATGGTGAAAACATGCAAACTCCACGTCGAGAGGCCCTGAGCTGTTAGGCAGCAGCATTAACTGTTGTGCCAATGTGCCTCCTTGATTGAACCCAGTTAATGTAAGGTAAGAGGAGCTGGGGTCAATCCCAGCATCTTCAAAACTAAGAAGGGTATCAACTTTGAATGAGAAGCCAGTTCAACTAGTCAATAATCACCTTGGCCTGCACATCCACGAGACTTCAAAAGAAGCCAGAGCATCCAGAGAAAAAGCACTTGACCATGCTGAGAAGGTGCAGCCTTCATTTAGATCCCTAAAACTGTGGGGCATCAATATGACACTGTGCTGCTCAGATATTGTCCACAAAAATGTAATTACACAAAGGGGGTCTAAAACTTATAAGAGAAGGGCTTAGGAGTTGTGGTGGACTTGTTCCTCTCCACATCCAGACAATGGACAGAATTAATTAAGATACTAAAGGATGTTACATTAGCAGCATGATATGTAGAGTACAAGTCCAGGAAAGTTATGCTCAACCTGTATATGACAAAATTGAACCTATTCAGTTTAAGCAAATGAATCTAAAAAGGTCACATAAATGAAGTATTCAAAATTCTGAAAGTACTTTAAAGTTGCAACTTTAAAATACAATTTTCAAAAATAATACAGTGACACAGATGGAAACTGGCTAAGGTTAACCCAGCAAACAAAGTGACACCGAACCAATATGCAAAGTGGGTCCAGTGTGGGCAAACATATTGGCCCCATGTTGGTATCCAACAATGGCCCAATTGAGGTTTGCACACTGGGGCAACATTGGCCCCGAAACACTGGCCTAGTGTAGGTAAACAGACAGGGAGTCCACATTTAGTCACATACCATACCAGTTCATCCATCCATTTTTTTAATTCCTGCTTATCTAGAGTAGGCTTGCCAGGCACAAGGAGCCTTGTTCCAGTAAGCAAAGGACACAGGCAGGACCAACACTTGGACAAGGCACCAGCCCATCACAGGGTGGACACACTCTGACACAGAGCATATGGCCAATTTAGCAACACCAGTCCACCTAACCTGCATGATTTGGGGCTGTGGGAGAAAACCAGAGTACCTGGAGAAAACCAACATGGACACGGGGAAAAAAGTAAACTGTTCACAGGGAGAACCCAGAACATGAACCCTGGTCTCCTTAGTGTGAGGCACCAGCACTACCACTGCACCACCCCTTGCTGTTCCTGGCCTTAAAACGTTTTTAGAGTTTAGTTGTTTTTTATCAACTAAATGATGTGTAATTATGAAGATTTACAATTTATCAATTAATAAGAAAAGGAATAAAAATGCAATACTAATGTGGCTTTAGAATATTTATTCTTACAAAACACAACTGTCTTTGCATTTATTGGTAGTTTTTTTTTTTTTTTGCAGTGTTACAACCCTGAACACAAAACTATTGCCAATAATATATAAACATTTGTGCAATATGAGCCAACATAAAAATTAAACTTTTTGAAGTCATTCAAACTGTTATTTATACTTCTACAATCCAAATCTAAAACCCAGTGAAAACACTAGTTCACTGTGTTACTCTGTGCCAAGATTAAAAATTCGGAAACTATGGGGTAGTGATGACAATGGCCAATGGTACCCAACCATCGCCGGGCCAATGAGAGACCTACTGAACTTGTACTGCTAGCAATTAATCCATTTAGGGCCACTAGGATAACTTTGATAAGGTGCCCCTTGAAGAAGCCCCCACATTGTTCCAGTGTGGCATTTAATTGGGATTGCCACACCTACACTGCCCATGGTTTGCCCACAGAGTGCCACTGTGTGAGTGTTTGCTGGGAAATTTTGTACAAATATTAGAATGCTTTTCAACATGCTGAGAATCATAAGCACATGGAATAAATTGTTAAGTAGTGTGGTAGAAAGTGGTACTTTGTGTCTGTCAAAACTTGATGTCATTTTTGGAGAAGTTAGGAGAATAGGATTGATGAGCTTGTGGGGCTGAATGGCCTGTTGCTGTTGTACTTGTGGCTGGAGGCAGAAATGACAGCTTCATGAAGCAAGAAAATTTGGGGTGCCAACTGAGTCATTCCATTTATTGTCTGAGTACACAAAAGGCAAAAGCAAAAGAAATGTTCTTTGGCATATGCTTCCAGTTATGCAGGGTATCAAAATCAAACAAAATAGAGCTTGTTGGGCTGGTTAGCCAAGGTCACAGCCATAGCGGAGCTCTGTCTGGTGGGTCGCTTATGCCAGTAATGACACCTCCTTCCGGAAGATCTATAACCAAAACCTTTGTTGATTGTTGCCCTGGCACCGCTTTTTCAGAAGTATATCTCCCTTTACCTT
The DNA here is from genome assembly GCF_900747795.2 of Erpetoichthys calabaricus. NCBI lineage: Eukaryota > Metazoa > Chordata > Cladistia > Polypteriformes > Polypteridae > Erpetoichthys > Erpetoichthys calabaricus. The sequence goes on along the minus strand of NC_041402.2, from coordinate 135,777,060 downwards.
CTTGTATACAAAGTATAGGGAAAGTATTGTAATCGTCCAAAAATTTGACCTTGAGATTTTGATGAATCTCAACGTTTTAGACCTCCCTGAGTCTGAAAATACCATTTTTGGAATCATGTCTGTGTGTCTGTCTGTGTGTGTGTGCATGTAAACACGATAACTTGAGTACGCTTTTACTTAGGTCAACCAAAATTTTGAATACAAGTATTAAGTTCAAAATGTAGATTTCTATCAACTTTTAAGCTATTTCCGCTAACCGGAAGTGGTACTTTTTAATTCATGCAGCTGCAGAGTCCGATTTATTCAACTTTACTTTTATAATAGTTGTTCAATATATTATTAATTTGATTTGATTTGTTGTTGATGGTTCATTAAAGGACATAATATAAAAATATGATAATTGTCTTGTGGTTTACTCCTCAAATATCCATCCACATATCTGAGTATACAAGAAAATCCAGGGGATACCACTCCCAATTTTTTATATTCTGTTTCGTCATTGTTTGGTGATCAGTCCTATGGTGGCAGTGTTATCAGCAAATTTAATGATCTCGACACATGCAGGGAGCACACCATATGGATGGTGTGGTCTGAATTTGTCACCAACAGCATGAATCTGTGCACCCAATCTGCTTGTGTAAACAGACGAGGCTGATGATGGTAGTATAATGTTGTGGGGAATGTCTTCTTGGTGCACTTTGGGCCTGTTAATACCAATTAATCATTGCTTGAATGCCACTGTCTATCAGAGTGTTGTTGCTGACTGTGTGCATCCCTTCATGGCCACAATTTACCCATCTTCTAAAGGTTACTTCCTGAATGATATTGTAGTGTCACAGAAATCAAAAGTAGTCTCAAACTGGTTTCATGAACATGACAATAAGTTCAGTGTTCTTCAGTGGACCTTCCCTTTCATGAGATCTGAATCCAATAGAACACCTTTGGGATGTGGTGGAACAGGAGATTCACTGCATGAATGTGCAGCTAACAGATATGCATAACTTTCATTATCATGTCAACGTGGAACAAAATCTCACACATTTTGTGCAATCCATGCCACAAAGAATTGAGGTTGTTCTGAGAGCAATAGGAGCTCCCTACCCACTATGTATAGTGTTCCTAATATTATGCACTGAGCGTATATGTTTATGCAACAAATTCATTGCAATTTTATGATAATTATAAACAATAAATGCAAATTAAAAGCATAAAAAATCTTAAAAAGCACAAGGAAAAGAAAATATGATGAGGAAATAAAAACATTTATTAGAAGAAATATTTCCTTAAGGTGTACTTGGCTTTAAATTTGTAATTAAAAAGAAAAATACCAATGTAAACGTGCTAATACATTCCCTTTAACAAGTCCCTGCCTGGTATAAATACAGTACATTGAAACCTCCCCTTCAACTTCAACATATATTTTTAGCAGAGGAGAACCTACCGAGAGGAGGACTTTGAACTCCAGACAGATCAGAGGTTATTCTGCTCTGTTCTCAACAAGGGACCAGAGGTGAGTCAAGTTAGACACATGCCGGATGGGTGTCTAAACATTCCCAGTAGTGCAAGGACTTATACAAGGGGGTCAGAAGAAAGTAAGACTGTTGACTTAGAATTGACACAAAAATAAGAACTCCAAGTGCTTTACTATGAATAACAAATCCTCAGTCTGCTCACTAGGAACAGACACTAGATATCTGATTTGTCTACTAGGCACTTGTTGTTACATTATGATATAAATTCCTTCTTGTTTTTAACCAGAAAAAGAGAAACAAGGACTAAAAATTAACTGGAAACAAGCAAATAAATGTAATCTGTATGTCAGTATGTCTAGAGAGGACCATACTGCGTAACAGAGAGAGGAAGAGAGTTGTCACAGTTGCAGTTGCACCTCAAAGAGCAAAAATTCCTGCTGTGTTTTAAAAGCAAAATAAAGATTTCATTATTAACACTTTTATGTGTTTATGGAGTTGGCTCAGAAATAAAAAATAACAGCTCATGTGTGCTTTGACTGCACAATTGTGTAACCAATCATCTGTCATTTGCAGTCATTTTAATTTTTAACATTGTTCATTTGAATGAAGGGAGTTGAAATGATGGCCAGAATAATCTTTTAATACAGCACCATACAGTATGCTATGGCCCTGACAATGAACAGAGGCTTCATATTCATCTTCTGATTTTAATGAACACAGCTTCAGTTGTGCATCCAACCACCCCTCCACTTTACAACCAACTTGTCCAGTTTAGAAAAATTGGGAGCAGGCGCCTATCCCAGCTGCAATAGACAAGAGGCAGGTGCCACTCTCCTATATGTCCATCCACAACAATGATGGAATGAGATCCTCCTTGTGTTCATTACAAAATAAAATTGATCTAGTTAGTGTTTTATAACATCCACATTTCCAGGACAGCTTGTAAAGCTTTGAAGCCCAAGGCAAATCTTTAACAATGTGACATGTAGCTCGTTAAAAGAAGTTAAAAATTTCAGAAACGTGTACTACTTGCGGAAATCAGGTCAGAAAAACTACATTTGTGTCATTGATTGTGTTTTTTAAAGTTCATTGCTATCAAAACAGACAAATATTTAGATAGTACAGGAGTGAACAAATTGAGTTATAATCACTGTATATTTAAAACAATTACATAATACATTTTAAAAATATATTACACTTGCTTGTGCTACTTTTCTAAGAAGGGTTGAAATCTAAGTAATCAAGCGTTAACATTTGCACTGCCTCGTGGGAATCGTAAAAACAGAGTTAATGTTTATGATGCGCCAACTATTAGAATGACAGAGACATAGCAACTGTTTGGACACATTGACAGAAACACAGACGCTTATCATTTTATTAAGGTGGATTTCTTTCTCTAAAGCAGTGTTTTTTCATTTTAAATCTTCATTTCTCAAAACCTCGATGTGATAGAGCCATTCTGGATTCAGATTTGGATTCAACACCGTCAAATCTATACATTTTTGATAGCATTAAAAAAAATTTACAGAACTGATCAATTGCAACATTCAAGGGTGTTCACTAGAAAATTACTTTAGAAGAGTTACATTTAATCTACGCTCTATATATAAAATCCTAAGCCTAAAAGTGCAACGATTTTGTGTAACAATTTTATGTGATGTTTTTATGTCACGTTTTTTGTCACGCTTTAAATTGGGCTTATTTTAAAACCTACATATATATGTTTGGTATCATTCTTTTCAGAATTTCTCAAACTTTATTGTGATGTTGTTAGATTTTCAGATTCTTATTCTGTTTTTAAATTATATACTAAAAATATCAAGAACTCACCTCCCGCAAGACGAGACTTTGTGCCAAGAGATTTAACCACGCCCAGGGCCGGAAATAAAATACAAAGAGTAGGACAGCTGCTGTATAGGCTTTTAAGTGTTAGAAGCACCATGCGAGATGCAGATCATGCAGCATGGCAGCAGCAGCAAGCCAGCAGCTGATTGAGCAAACAGGACGTAAAAAAACTATATTTGTTTCCCATTGTATCACCGTTTAAGAGGGGGTTTCGGAGGAGTGACCATGTCTCCTTGGGGTGTGTTCAACCCCTCCCTTCACAATGCGAGCGGCAGAGATGCGAAGTGGCTGGTGCGTAGTGCAGGCCAGGGGGGTTGGTGAGTGAAGCGAGCAGGAGGCGAACCCCCAGTGTTAATATATCATTCATGACTGAAGATGGACTGAATGAAAATAATCTGTAAGTTAGGGTGGGTTGGTCTGCTACAGTATAAAGGAAAAACGAAAAATACTCGTATCTGGTCAGGGATTCAAGAAGAGGCCCTGTAACAAAGAGCGTGATCATTTACAACAATATTTGCAGATAAATATAAAATAATTACTCTACATAAACAAAAACATGATGTTTATCTCTTCTGATCCAACATTTTGGCACATACAGTACGCCAATCATTAACTTATATAACTCTTCTTGTGATTAATGTGATTTATAAGGAGTATGTCTAAATAATACACAACCGTTTACAGATTGGTGAAATGTGATTTATTTACAACAACAATAACTAATTTACCTTTCTTCTTCATTCGGACCACACAGTAAACCAAGTTGCAATTGCTAATCCTGTAGTTTTCTCCCCGTACACATACTTGGCTGCTTGTCTGAAATAACTTTTAGCAGACCAGCTGACTGCCACATTTCTAGATGGCAGATCTTCTGATGTTGATGTAAATCATACCCTGCTTTCCCTAAAAAGGTCCACTTCTGATTGAGGAAGTGGGTAGGGATTCTGTGAATGAACTGTAGAAAATCAAGACGCCAGGAATGTTTCCTGCTATCTAAAGCCAATGGCAGAGTGGAAGTGCCAGAGTGTAGATGTCACTAGCATCCCACTTCCTCTCCTGGACTTCTTGGCAGGAGGGTCTGATCTTCATATTACAGTCTTGTAATAGACCTCAGTAAGTATACCATACAAACTGTTTTTTTTTTAATTATTAATCACAATATTCATTTGTTCATATCAAGATTGTATAACTTTACACTCCAGGCCAATGACCCACTAGATTACACAACCATTCCTGCATTAAAATAGCAGCACTTCAAAATGTTGAAAGCTGGTCTTGGAGGTATTCAGTTAATCCATTAATGAGGTCCCAGGGCTGCTGCTCTTGCTTTGAGGTATCACAGGACTAAATAAATTACTTTTCTCCATATCCCACTTTCACATAAATTTCTCATCTGATCAGATTTGTGTGGCAAAATCCAGAGCCACAATTCCTCTTACTTTTCTTAAATGTCTCATGAATGAAAAGATGGGAGTCACGTTGACATGATGAAGTAGAGCTTGCAGTTGTTTGCCTGGAATGCCTTGTAAAAAAGTGATCCAAGGCACAGCTGAAATATCGCTGAAGGTCGGGAGAGCCCAAATGAAATTAGATGGAGGTCAGATTGCTTGCTGAGCTTAGGTTACAGAAAACAGAGTTGAAGACAGACTTAGTGAGAGTTGTGGGTCGGGATTGTATTTAGGTTGGGCTCTACAGAATGCAAAATGCCCATCAAATTATCGCTCAGCTCTGGCCTCTGAATGCCATGCTGCCATGGTATCCCACACTTTCCTTCAAGGTCATCAAAAAGAGACCAGTAAGAATGGCATTTCAGCTATGTGTATGAGAGGGGTTTATTAATGTTTTTTTTGGGAAACATATGTCATTTGTCTCCAGAAGGATTTTGATACACACAAGCAATGGCTCCAGTAGAGGGGAGACATACAATGCTGACTGTGCAACTGTGCCACAGCATATTATAGCAAAACCCCTTCATTTAGGCTGCCACATGACTTTACTAATACCAGCCAAGTCCCTGTAAACGTTTTTGACATATCCCTAATTAGTTTTCAATTTCTTCATTTATTTTCTTTACTTTTTTTTTGTTAGGGAGTTTTACATTAGACAAGGGAATGAGACAGAACAGAGGCCAGTGCTCCATCTACTTAAATACAATTAAAATTTTGCCCATTTGTAACCCACAGCATCATGCAGATCAGTGGGAGTTGACTTCTCACATGGTCAGCTTTTAGTTTTTAAAATGCAGTTTCCCAGTTCTGTCCCAGTTTGCACTGGTTTACACCCAGGCTATTCTCAGTAAAGGTTGAGAGACGCAGATCTCAACTGGTTAAACTGTTCAGGTAGAAGGAAAAGATTGAAGAATTCCTAAATGCAGTGATATGCCCTCCACCTCAGAGGCAGTGCCAGAAGCATTCAGAGGTTTTAGGTTTATCTCTATGTCTGCGGTCATTGCACTTATGAAAAAGACCACAGGGTTGGATGAGATCCAACTTAAAATGCTGAAGTCATTGGATATTGTGGGTGGTTTTTCCCTAAGGCTGTCGTCACACTATACACCTTTGAGCTAGAGAGCATGTCACACTTACAGGGGATGTTGACTTATATGATCCCCTCATAACTTCTCAGCACAGTTTTAGATTTCCTATTGTGCTGTGAAAATTTTGAAAGTTTAACACATTTTGGTAGTGAATCAACATGAGGCGCATAGCACTGGCACCCAACGTAAAAGTAAACAAACAATATGAAGAGCAACCAGAAAGTAGATGTTGCTGTCGTTGTCTGTGCTTTTCTATGTATGAGAAAAAAAAGACATGTTGCAAAGACACTAGGGATTTCATGGGGTAAAAATTATGTAAATGAAGGCTGCACTTCATAACTGCTAGAAGTGTTGTGTATTGTAATACAAGGTTAACATAGCACTTCAACACTGCATGGAAGGTTGTGATAGTACCTTGAGACTAACAGACAGGTTTGATGGTCTCTACTCTTTGAAAGAGCAACAAACGAGTGTGTTGCACTCGCTGAAGTATCAAGCATTCCTCAACCACCTTGGCAAAGCCCATCCAGGGAACTGAAAGATGGATTTACTCCAAAAACGTGAACCTCGGGTCCACGAGGTGCAATGTGAATTCCACCTGGGCTGTAAAAAGAGTGGACTCCCTCTTTGTATCTGCACAGACATTTCATTTACCATGGCAGTTTACTAATCCTGTTTGCATTTTGTGGACTGGAAAAAAGTGTATTGTGGAAGTTACTTAAGGAGCATGGAGTCTTTTGTTCCTGTATTCAGTGTGGATGGGTGAAAACAAAGATTTCTAAAAACACGATCACTCTCTGGTTGGTTTGTGCTTATTATGTGTCTTTTCCCAAATTGGATCCTATTGATTACATATAATTTCCTAATTGGTCACTGTAAGAGCCATTTGCTAGTTATTTAAGTTATATAAATGTTTGCCTAAATATTAGTGCATAGTCTATGGGAGGTTCCTACAACCCCCAATAAGTTGAATTGAATTGGTATATTCTAACTATTTTTACACCTCTCTGACTATAACTTATACTCAGTTAATGACCTACCTTGCTGTGAGTAAGGTGTTGAGGGCACACGGTTTTAAACGGTGCTTTACGTGCCTTACGTGCCAAGTAACATGAAAGACAACATGCTTTATTGAATATGCAGCACCGTACATTTAAAGTGTATAGAAGAAGAAGTAAAGCATCTTTAAGTATAAAAACAACTAAACTTTTACAAGAAAAGTTACGTTTAAAGAAGACACATTTTTTCAAATTTTTTTTGCCTTTATTCTACGTATGTAACAACCTATTTTCTTTATTCTTGTGTGGATTATTTGCTTTGAATTTTTACTATTTTAAAAGCCAAGCAAAATGTAACCTTTTATTGGCTAACTAAAAAGATAACAATATGCAAGCTTTCGAGGCAACTCACACATCTTCTTACATCTTGCCTGAAGAAGGGGCCTGAGTTGCCTCGAAAGCTTGCATATTGTAATTTTTTTAGTTAGCCAATAAAAGGTGTCATTTTGCTTGGCTTTTCTCTACATTCATAATGGCTAACATGGTACAACACCCTAGTACTACACTATTTTAAAACAAACTTTTGTACTGAGAGATTTCTTTTGGCATGCGTTTTACCCGTGCTTGATCCTGTCATACACACCTGCAGCTACAGTCACCATTCAAGGAACATAAACGTAACTGGCAGGGAATAGTTGTTTTCCATGGCACTTGTTGTATTGCTTACTTCTTTGATTCTTAATTGGGTTTCGTGTGATTTTTAGAATTGGGGCTACTCAGACTGCGCGACAGAGTTGCCAGTCGTATATGTGCTCAGACAACACAAGCATGCTCGGCCCTGTTGTGATCCCCAGCCAGTGCAGCCACATAGAAATGTCCTGACACTTTAAGAAAGACTACTTTAAGAAATATCTGAAGATACACTTACTTTCTATACAAAGCTTTTGAGCATGTTAACAACATTTAGAAATGCTTTAATTTTCTTGGATTATTTTTTTTATTTGCAACATTTTATGTTGTAGAGTTTATATGTTTTATGACCCTGCTTTGTTTATTTATTTTATTGTATGTTACATATTGCTTTTCATGTTGTCATTTACTACTTAGTTTAAACATTTTATTTGACTTTTTAATAATATCTTGCAGTGCATTGGGTTAAGAAAAGTATGTTATAATATTCAGTATGTTATAATATTCAGTATGTTAAAATATATTTTCCTTATTATTATTAAATGACGTGCCATGATGTAGGCACTCAGAATGTACAAAACACACTTACTGTTGTCGCTGCAGAATGAATTTTGGGTATTTTCATGGCAAGACAGTACACACTACGAGACATACTGGATGACTGAAATTTCTGAGATGCCAGAAATTCTTCTGAGTGTCCGACAGCTTAGTCATGAAAGGCAATTGGGTATTGCAACCATTTCTATACTGTATGTGAAATAATGGCCGATGAAGGTGAAATTTGGGCTTACTCAGAATATTAGTCAGCGACTGTAAATAGTGTTTAAAATTGTGGCAAAATTGCAATGCGTATCCCCATTTTAAGAAATTATATGCTTTTTTGGTTGCTTTAGTATGGATGAAAACATTTTCGTAAACAATGTAGTATGGATAGAGATCAAAATGTAATTGTGTGGATGTAGCATTAGTCAATCCCATAAAATTATGTATGTCTTGTTTGCTCTCCTGTGGATGATTTTCACAAACAGCTTATCAATACTCAGTTAACATTTGGAAAACATAATCCTTTTTTTGTGTCAATGAATGAATCACTGCTGTTTGTAGATGATGTTTTCCTGTTGGTGTCATCCATCTGGTACTGCTGAGTTTGATGTGGTTGAAAGGAGAATGAGCATCTTCACATCTGTGGTTGTGGCCTTATCCAGGAAATTAGTGGCTTGCTTCCAGCAGTATGGGATGAGTAGCTGCCCTGAGTGGAGGAGTTCAAGTACCTGTGCGTTTTGTTTACGAATGAGGGTAGAAGTGGCCATGAGATTTGCTAACAACTTCAGGCAGTTGTGCAGATGCTGGGATAGACCATGGTGGTGATGCTAAAGCCAATCAATCTACATCTTCATACTCATCTGTTATCACTGCTTCTTGATAGTGAATGAACAAATAGAGATCATGAGCACAAGCAACCCAAAATGAGCTTACTTCATCTATATATATATATCTGTGTTCCACAGCCAGGATGTAATCAGCACTGCTCCTTCTGGATCAGAGAGGCCCATCATTAATGATGTGATAGTCAAGTGAAGTCAAGTTGGGGAGCATGCACTGGTACAGTGTGTTGCCGCACCCACTACACGATGAAACAGCTCGGGATCCCGGTTGTCAACCCACCAGGCAGACCCACTTTCCGGAAATGACTCTCTATGTGCCGCAGCCAGGTGTTACATGGGCGACCCCTTGGCCTGGGGGATCTTATGAGCTGGATCACCCTCGGGGAAACATGCCACATGGCCATAGTGCCATAACTGACGTTCCCTCACAATGCAGGTAATGTGCCTCATTCAGGACTCCATGAGCAACCACTCATTCAACACAAAGTCAAACCAATGGTACCCAAGGATTTTCTGGAGAGACAAAGTACCAAAGTAGTCCAGTCTTCATTTCAGGTCACTGGATAGCATCCATGTCTCGCAACCATATAGTAAGGCAGGAAGCACCAGGACTCTAAAGACTTGGACCTTCGTCCTTTTGAATAGATATCGGGAGCACCACACGCCCCTTTCCGGCGACCTCATGACCCCCCATGCTCTCCCAATCCGTCTACTGACTTCATAGGAAGAGTCACCAGAAACATGAATGTCACTGCCAAGGTAAGTAAACCTCTCGACAAGGTCGACACTCTCTCTGCAGACAGACACACTGCTGATGGCTGTGCCCAAGAGGTCATTAAAGGCCCGGATCTTGGTTTTTATCCAGGACACTCGCAAGCCCAGACACTCAGACTCCTCGCTCAGTCTCTCATGTGCCCCGATCAGAGCCTCCATTGACTCCACGAAGATCACAGCATCGTCAGCAAAGTCAAGATCCGTGAATCTTTCTTCACCAACAGATGCCCCACAGCTGCTGGACCCCATGACTTTGCCCAACACCCAGTCCATACAAGCATTGAACAGAGTAGGAGCAAGAAAACACCCCTGATGGACCTGGGAAAAACACAGAGGTTCTACCTCCACTCTGCACAGCACTCACAGTACCAGTACATAGGCCGGCCATGATATCCAGTAACCTCGAGGGGATCCCGTGAACCCTCAGGATGTCCCACAGGGCAGATGTGATAGGACAGTCATAATCTTCAAAATCAGGATATGTGATTCCTAGCCATTTTTAGGTTCTTCCATGGTTTGTGTTCCATAGGTAGAAAAAATTTCTGTAGGACACCATCTTATGAAATGCTTCCAAGCTTACCTTAGGTTTACCAGAGGGGCAGTAGAAATGACCACTAAACATGTAATTTTTTTTTCTTCTTGAAGGTTGCAGGATGGGTGGCAGTGCAAAGACTAAATGGATAACTGTAGTTGTTATAATATATAAAAAGTTAATTAAAGACTTTACATGATATTAAAAATGTTTAGAACTTGATTATAAGGCTTTGTGCCTTTGCACCTTGTACTTTGGCCTATTAGTAAAATCTAAGCCTCAGAACTGATTCCGAGGAGAAGAGGATTGGCAATGTTCAAGGTCTACAAAACAAAAGTTAACACACCATATGAACTTTTTCAGACAATTTGGAAACGAGCTGACCAAATTGAGAAAGCCCTCTATTAACGTTTGAAGCAAGTCTATAAAACCACATAGAAAAAGTTCCTCTTTTGTGGTCTTAACTTAAGTGAACTTTTGAACTAATATGTGCCATAACTGAAGCTCTCTGTTTGGAAATATTGAATTAAACAATAAATGTGTATGCTTTATAAAACAGTTATTTAATAAGCTTAAAGCTTTTGGCTAATTGTAGATAAAATTTGGGTAGGAAATAAGAAAATCTAATTTAATAACGATCAGAGGGGGGGTTTTCAGTTTTGAACCTCTCAAAATATATTTTATATATATTTTAATGTATATATTATATAAATTTACTTTATAAAATTTTATGAAAGTTTGAACTGATTGAATGGAATTGTGATTCATCTACTTTGTCATCCCACTCAAAATTAATTCCTGTCTATGCACATATAGAGTCTTACTATATATTATTGTTTAGTAATATTAAAGCTAAATGAAAAGGGTTTATTACAAGATCACCTCAGAACAGAATGCCCTTTTGAAGCTAAACATTGATTGAAATGAAAAAATGTTTTATGATAAACCTGCATCGAAAATCCAGAATCGTCAAGATCTGAATTCTAAATTTAATTGTTATCAGTTGATCTATGGCCATTAGGGTGGTCAAGGGATACAAATGTTACTTTTACTTTTATTTATCCATGTTCTTATTAGTATTAAAAAGTGAATACATTTTTCAGCTCTGCCATTTTTTTTGGGATGTCAGTGCCACCATTTTGTGAATTTTGTTTGAACTGGCTACAAAGCGGCTGCTAGGTAAGGGCAAGTGGAAAAGTACACTGCATGACATCACCTGGAGAAAAGTATGAAGGTCAGCGTTGTGTACTTCCTGGTTGCCCATGTTGTGGATACTCAGTAAAATATTTGGTGCCAGTTTGTTACTGTGTGACATCTGGGTTGGCTCTGGTAGCATCTTCAGCTCATAACTGTTGATAGTCATGTACTGAGATGAGCCAGGCAAATGAGGACACACATATTCAGCAAGGGGTTGGTGTGGAAAGTGCCAGTGCTTATATTAAAACCAATTCAAAAACAAAGTGCAATTAGTACAGTGTATCAAAATGTCCCAATAAATAAATAATCTATAAAATCAGTGAGCGTCTAGTGGAGGTTAAAAATCCAAATAAATATTTCCATAAAACAAGGTTAAAACACAAGGGCAAGCATTTTCTTTAAAAACCACAAGCCTCTGTGCTGCGTTCTAAGAAGATCTCTTTGGCTTACCCTCTTCAGATTCCACAGCATAAGGAAATGTCAACCAGCAGGTGCAGACAACCCTTTGACCTGCTCAGACCCATGTTATCCGTCTGTTGGTGTTTACAGGGAGCCACATCAAACTTTACTCTCTCCAACTATCATTGGCATTCCACGGCCTTGTGGGGGTTTCCTGCTGGAGTGTTTTTGGTCGCTTCTGCTCCCAGTGCTCAGCAGGAACAAACCTCAGTCCCCTCAAGTGTCTGTCTTGCAGTCCTCTACCTGACTCATTTTCCTGTCCGCTGGCTTCCACTCTGTCTCGCACTGGCTCTATCCTGCTTTTGCCCTTCTCTCTATACTCTTTAACCTCAATCTTGCTTTCTTTTTGTCTTCTATTCTGTTTCTCCTGCCTGATTGGATGCAGGTGGGGTGCTTTGTCCAGTCTGAGGTGTGAACAAGGCACCTGACTGATCCACTCGCATTTACACATGCCAAGCACCCCAATCAACCCTGAAGTGATGCGCACACACACACACACCCAATTGAAGCTTGCATTTCACTTGTGGCGATTATTTATTTAAAAACTTTACTGCTCCTTTACCTCTCATTACATACTGTCCTTCTCGATTTTTTGGTTATGATTCTTTTTGTTTTTGACTATGACTTACATGTTTTGTTTTGGTTTCAAATATCACTGATTCTAACATCATCAGCACAACACCTTAAACACTGGCACAATGGTTCATTCAGTGTCTATGATTTGGATATAAACACAAGCACAGTGTGAATTTGTCTCCTTAATTTCTGGTTTTCAATCCTATGAAATTAATTTAATGGATTGGGAGAACATGGAGGGTCATGAGGTTGCTGGAAAGGGGTGTGTAGCGCTCCCAATATCTGTGCAAAAGGATGAAGGTCCAAGTCTTTAGAGTCCTGGTGCTTCCTGTTTTGCTACATGGTTACGAGACATGGACTTTATCCAGTGACCTGAGATGAAGACTGGACTCCTTCAGTACTCTGTCTCGTCGGAGAATCCTTGGCTACCACTGGTTTGACTTTGTGTTGAACGAGAGGTTGCTCATGGAATCCCAAATGAGGCACATTACCTGAATTGTGAGGGAGCATAAGTTGCGGTACTATGGCCATGTGACACAATTACCCGAGGGTGATCCAGCTAACTGGATCCTCATTGTTGAGGATCCGAGCGGCTGGACCAGGCCAAGGGGACTCCCATGTAACACCTGGCTGCAGCAGATAGACGGTCATTTCCAGAAGTTGGGATTGAACTACATGTCCGCCTAGGGGATTGCCAACTAGTATCCCGAGCTGCTTCATTGTGTGGTGGGAGCGGCAACGTGTTGTATCAGTGCATGCTCCCCAACCTGACCTGACCTGACCAGACTTATATGTGCAAAATGGCATGACTCTTAATAATAAATTGTAGGAGAAAATGGCATAAAGCGTGCTGAGTCTTTCAATTCGGAGTATAATGAACTACAGAACTTAGGCTTGCATGAGGAAAATGAATAAACATTTTCTTTTTATCTAATCATTGTTTTTTATCCCTGCGGTGGGTTGGCACCCTGCCCGGGATTGGTTCCTGCCTTGTGCCCTGTGTTGTCTGGGATTGGCTCCAGCAGACCCCCGTGACCCTGTGTTCGGATTCAGCGGGTTGGAAAATGGATGGATGGATGTTTTTTATCCTGTAGTAGTTTCAGCTATATTTAGATGTAATGTGTTTCTTTTACTTATGTTTGCATCTATTGTGGAATGCTCAAGCAGACCTTTATTTCCTTGAAGACATCAAAAGAATTTTAAGGTCTTTTAATGGAGAATTTCTCCTGGATTGCTCTTAACCTGTATTTATTTGTGTTGACCGATTTTACAGATCTTTACAGATTTATGTTGGGTTTCAATGAATCATTTACTAGTACATTTTGTAATTTAACTTAATTTTTTGTTTTTTTTATTCTAGCATAAGTTGAGCACCATAATTGAGCTTCTGAAATGACACTCTGCCCTTAGAATTAAAACATTTACTTTCTAACCTTCTTATATCTGAGCTTTATCTCAGTGAGAAATCTTTTGAGTTAGGCTTTAGAACAATTATTTTTGATAAATAGAGTTAAGAGTTTCCTTTTATACCGTTTTAGCTTAGTTCCCTTCTGGAAGTGAGTTCAAGACTTTGCCAGTTTATTGTACTTGAAACAATAAAGGTTATGAAATAAACAGACTAATATGAAGCTATTTGTATGAGTAATGATGAGTCGTCCCATAACTCTGTGCAATTTAGGGACTTTGACCATGACTATTGAATAAATAATATGCCTGAAAAGCTAGGGCCAAAATTCTACATATACATAATCTTCTTTCCCCTTTTTCTCTGATTCACTTAAGTAATATTTTTCCTTAAATATTTTAATCTTTCATGCAGACTGCTGTTGTAAATACTGGGCAGTTTCATTGTGACTGTACTCATCTGCCAGTTAAAGCTTCTGTCTTAATACTTTTTGACATTTAATAAAGACACGCTCAACATTTTTCACTCTGTAGATAAGAAATACCATCTGAAACATCCATTTCTGCTGCTTTGAAGGTCCCGATGAGCACAGTGGCCTCCATCATCCGTAAGTGGAAGAAGTTTGAAACCACCAGGACTCTTCCTAGAGCTGGCCGGCCATCTAAACTGAGCAATCGGGGGAGAAGGGCCTTAGTCAGGGAGGTGACCAAGACCCCGATGGTCACTCTGTCAGAGCTCCAGAGGTCCTCTGTGGAGAGAGGAGAAACTTCCAGAAGGACAACCATCTCTGCAGCAATCCACCAATCAGGCCTGTATGGTAGAGTGGCCAGATGGAAGCCACTCCTTAGTAAAAGGCACATGGCAGCCCACCTGGAGTTTGCCAAAAGGCACCTGAAGGACTCTCAGACCATGAGAAAGAAAATTCTCCTGTCTGATGAGACAAAGATTGAACTCTTTGGTGTGAATGCCAGGTGTCACATTTGGAGGAAACCTGGCACCATCCCTACAGTGAAGCATGGTGGTGGCAGCATCATGCTGTGGGGATGTTTTTCAGCGGCAGGAACTGGGAGAATAGTCAGGATAAAGGGAAAGATGACTGTAGCAATGTACAGAGACACCCTGGATGAAAACCTGCTCCAGAGCGCTCTTGACCTCAGACTGGGGTGACGGTTCATCTTTCAGCAGGACAACGACCCTAAGCACACAGTCAAGATATCAAAGGAGTGGCTTCAGGACAACTCTGTGAATGTCCTTGAGTGGCCCAGCCAGAGCCCAGACTTGAATCCGATTGGACATCTCTGGAGAGATCTTAAAATGGCTGTGCACCGACGCTTCCCATCCAACCTGATGGAGTTTGAGAGGTCTCTGCAAAGAGAATGGGCGAAACTGGCCAAGTATAGGTGTGCCAAGCTTGTGGCATCATATTGAAAAAAACTTGAGGCTGTAATTGCTGCCAAAGGTGCATCGACAAAGTATTGAGCAAAGGCTGTGAATATTTATGTACATGGGATTTCTCAGTTTTTTTATTTTTAATAAATTTGCAAGTAAACTTTTTTCACATTGTCATTATGGGGTGTTGTGTGCAGAATTCTGAGGAAAAAAAATGAATTTAATCCATTTTGGAATAAGGCTGTAACATAACAAAATGTGGAAAAAGTGATGCGCTGTGAATACTTTCCGGATGCATTGTAACTTCTTTTGAATTCATTTTAATGGACTTGTTTTTTAAGATTTGTTCCCCTGAATTTTTTCATTGTTCCTCTGAATTACTTCATTTCTTTCCTTAAATGGCACCCAAACAGAAATGAAATGTCAAGTGATTGAGCCAACAGAAGACCAACTAAGTCAGGGCCTCAAACTCCAACCAATTTCACTCCAACCAGTTACTTAATTAGGTGCTGATTCTTGCTGTTAATTAAACCTGTTCTTTAATTCCATGGCTTATTGCTGCTCTCATTGTGTAATAGCAGACATTTCCGAAATTGATGATTTTTTCTTTTTCTAAGAGCACTGTTAAAATGTTTTGTGGACCTGATCAGATCAACTTTCCTGAGACCTTCACTCTGTTGGTCATGTTTTGGTTAATTTTGTATCTCATTATTGTTTGGCTGCTAATTAAGGAAAAAGAAACAATTAAATGGTCTGAGTCTTCAAGAGCAAGTCAATTAAAATGAATTGAAAAGAAGTTAATTAGGACCAAAAACAAGTCACTAATTAAGAAAAGGGTTAGAATGAAAACCTGTAGCCACTGGGACCCGACAGGACCGGAGTTGGGGACCCCTGTTTTAGACACACTTCTGCTGAATAATTCATTGGCTCAAAATCCTCAGTGTTAGTGTGTTGGAGAGAGCATGTGCAGCATTGTTCTTGATGGCACTCAGTTTTGTTTTAACTCTCTCCTTTGCTACTATATTCAGGGGGTCCAGAGTATGTCCCATAACAGAAACTGCCCTTTTAATTAATGTTAATTCGGTGGGCCTCCCTTGAAGTGATGTTACCAGCCAAGCACACCATAGTTTAGAAAATCACATTGGCTGTCACAGAGTTGTAGAAGATGTGCAGAATGTCACTTCCCACATTAAAGGAACGCATCCTCCTAAGAAAAAAGAGCCTGCTCTGTCCTTTCTTATATAGTTCCTCTGTGTTTCAAGATCAGCCCAAACTATCATTAATGTGGACCCCCAAGTACGTGTAGGAGTGGACCACCTCTACATCCACTCCTTGAAAAGTAACAGGACATAGAGACTCTTTGGTGCAGCGAAAGTCAATAACCAGTTATTTGATTTTGCTGATGTTAAGATGCAGATAATTCTCTTTGCACCAAGAAATAAAGTTCTCTGCCTGACCCCTATACTCTGCCTCGTCCTCCTTATCTAGATACCACATAAGTGAAGAATCATCTGAGTATTTTTCTAAGTGACATGACTATGTGTCATATTTATAGTTTGATCCAAATTTAAAGAGTTAAGTGATAGGCTGAGGAACAGAGCTGACAAGGTAGTCTTCCCTGAAGTTCTGCCTTTATCACATACCAGTCCAGGTAAGACTGAGGAGATAAGAAGGCTTAACGCGTGGCTGAAATTTTGATGTAGGGTAGAAGGGTATAGGTTTATGGGGCAGTGGGACTCCTTTCGGAACAGATGTGACCTGTTCTGCCGTGACAAGTTAAATCTGAACTGGAGGGGCACTAATGTGTTAAGGAGGCATAGGAGTAGATTAGACAAAGATTTTTTAAACTATAGAATTGTGAGGCAGGGAATTTAAGACATGCCATGTTTAGAACTGTACATGGAGGAACAAACAGTAGTGTAGAAATAAAACTGCATAGTAATATAAATTCTAACCCAATGATTAAATACAAAAGTAATATGAGTAACACATTAAAAATAGCTTGCCTTAATGCTAGTACTAAAAAAGACTAAAAAAGTTAAGTTTCACTTTAATACAGGCAAATTTTGAGCAGGTGTGGCAAAGTCTAAGGAGGACAGACTGAGATAAGCTTTTAAGTGTGGAGACAGTTGAGGAGCAGTGGAACATGTTTTATACAGTGGTGTGAAAAACTATTTGCCCCCTTCCTGATTTCTTATTCTTTTGCATGTTTGTCACACAAAATGTTTCTGATCATCAAACACATTTAACCATTAGTCAAATATAACACAAGTAAACACAAAATGCAGTTTGTAAATGATGGTGTTTATTATTTAGGGAGAAAAAAAAATCCAAACCTACATGGCCCTGTGTGAAAAAGTAATTGCCCCCTTGTTAAAAAATAACCTAACTGTGGTGTATCACACCTGAGTTCAATTTCTGTAGCCACCCCCAGGCCTGATTACTGCCACACCTGTTTCAATCAAGAAATCACTTAAATAGGAGCTGCCTGACACAGAGACGTAGACCAAAAGCACCTCAAAAGCTAGACATCATGCCAAGATCCAAAGAAATTCAGGAACAAATGAGAACAGAAGTAATTGAGATCTATCAGTCTGGTAAAGATTATAAAGCCATTTCTAAAGCTTTGGGACTCCAGCGAACCACAGTGAGAGCCATTATCCACAAATGGCAAAAACATGGAACAGTGGTGAACCTTCCCAGGAGTGGCCGGCCGACCAAAATTACCCCAAGAGCGCAGAGACGACTCATCCGAGAGGTCACAAAAGACCCCAGGACAACGTCTAAAGAACTGCAGGCCTCACTTGCCTCAATTAAGGTCAGTGTTCACGACTCCACCATAAGAAAGAGACTGGGCAAAAACGGCCTGCATGGCAGATTTCCAAGACGCAAACCACTGTTAAGCAAAAAGAACATTAGGGCTCGTCTCAATTTTGCTAAGAAACATCTCAATGATTGCCAAGACATTTGGGAAAATACCTTGTGGACTGATGAGACAAAAGTTGAACTTTTTGGAAGGCAAATGTCCCGTTACATCTGGCGTAAAAGGAACACAGCATTTCAGAAAAAGAACATCATACCAACTGTAAAATATGGTGGTGGTAGTGTGATGGTCTGGGGTTGTTTTGCTGCTTCAGGACCTGGAAGGCTTGCTGTGATAGATGGAACCATGAATTCTACTGTCTACCAAAAAATCCTGAAGGAGAATGTCCGGCCATCTGTTCGTCAACTCAAGCTGAAGCGATCTTGGGTGCTGCAACAGGACAATGACCCAAAACACACCAGCAAATCCACCTCTGAATGGCTGAAGAAAAACAAAATGAAGACTTTGGAGTGGCCTAGTCAAAGTCCTGACCTGAATCCAATTGAGATGCTATGGCATGACCTTAAAAAGGCGGTTCATGCTAGAAAACCCTCAAATAAAGCTGAACTACAACAATTTTGCAAAGATGAGTGGGCCAAAATTCCTCCAGAGCGCTGTAATAGACTCATTGCAAGTTATCGCAAACGCTTGATTGCAGTTATTGCTGCTAAGGGTGGCCCAACCAGTTATTAAGTTCAGGGGGCAATTACTTTTTCACACAGTGCCATGTAGGTTTGGATTTTTTTTTCTCCCTAAATAATAAAAACCACCATTTACAAACTGCATTTTGTGTTTACTTGTGTTATATTTGACTAATGGTTAAATGTGTTTGATGATCAGAAACATTTTGTGTGACAAACATGCAAAAGAATAAGAAATCAGGAAGGGGGCAAATAGTTTTTCACACCACTGTATATAATGCAGGACAGGTACATACCTAAATTTAGAATTAGTAGGAAACTTAAAAAAAAACTATGCAGTGGGTTAATAAAGAGTTAAAAAAGAAGCTGCAATGGAATAAACAGCTGTGCGAGACATATAAGACTAATAACTCCAATGTGAGTCATAGGGTGTATGAAAACGTGAGGGAAACCATTAAGAAGATGTCACACATGTGTGAGCAGGAGACAACTAAAGGGCCTGAATAATGGTAATTCCACATCTGACCAGGGTGTGACGGGGTGCACTAACTGTCTTTCTTGAACCCTTGCAGACCATTCTTGGGAAATCCCACAGGGTTCCGGTGCCTCATTTCTGGCCACACCTCCGTTGACGTCACTTCTTGTTCTGGCCCCGGTGACATCATTTCCTACACTGGCCTTTAAAGCGTCCATCTTGTCTCCGTACCAGCAGTTCAAATGCGGACTCCAATCTGTAAAGATCTGTGTAATATATTAACTTTTTGCGGCCAGGACATAGGACGGGTAGCTGCCCCAAACCTTTCTTTGATGTCTTTTTGTGATTATTGTGACAAAGGATATTATGGAGGATAAAAGACAGCTGGAGAGGAATATAGCAGACAAGGCAAAAGATGACCCAAAGAGATTCTTTTAGCATTTTAGCAGTAAAAAAACAGTCAAGGAGAAGGTGAAGTGCATCAAGAATAGTAAAGGGGAACTAAAAAATTGCAGATGCTCTAAATTCACATTTTTCTGAGGTCTTCAACTGTGAAGAAGTGACAAACCTCCCCCCGGTAAAAGGGACTACTAAGGAGGTACTGACTGATTTGGAAATTGTTAAGGGAGAAGTACTGTTTAGATTAAATAGGCCGAAATTAAACCAACCACCAGGACCAGATAATTATTACCCTCGAGTTCCTAAGGAGATTAGCGAGTACATATATAAACCCTTGACGCATATTTTTAGGGAATCACTGTGCACTGGGGAAATTCTGAAGGACTGCAAAATGGCAGATATTATCCCATTATATAAAAAGGGTGACGGGCAGATCCAAGCAACTATAGGCCAGTAAGCTTGACGTGCATCACAAATGAATTAATGGAAGAAATTATTAAGGATAAGATTGAGCAACATATAGCAGGAACAGGAGTTTTACTGAACAGTCAGCATGGGTTCAGAAGAGGGAGGTCATGTTTCACAAACATGCTAGAATTCTATAAGGAAGCAACAAAAGGATATGATCAAAGTGTAGCATATGATATTATTTATCTGGGCTTTCAGAAAGCATATGATAAGGTGCCACATGAGAGATCGGGCATCAAACTAAAAGAAGTGGTAGATCAGGGTGTTGTTTGTGGAATGGTGCAAAATTGACTCAGACTCAGGAAGCAGAAAGGAAGTGTGAGGAACCTGATCAGAATTACCTGATGGTAAGATTGGTGTCCCTCAGGGGTCAGTGCTAGGGTCACTGCTATTTTTAATACAGGTATATATAAATAATTTTGATACAAATGTAAGTAACAAGCTGGTTAACTTTGCAGATGATATCAAGATAGGTGGATTGGCAGATAAGCTGAAATCCATTAAATCATTACAAAGGGACTTGAACAGCATATAGGCTTGGACAGATTTGTTGCAAATGAAGTTTAACATCAGTAAATGTAAAGTATTACATGTAGGAAGTAAAAATATTAGGTTTGAATACACAATGGGAGATCTGAAAATCAAATGTACACTTTATGAGAGGGATTTAGGAGTCCTCGTGGACTTCACACTATCAACTGCCAGACAGTGTTCAAAAGCCTTTAAGAAGGGCTAACAAAATGTTAATTAATTTAGCACTATGTGTAGAGTACAAGTTTAAGGAGGTAATGCTCAAGCTATATAATGCACTGGTGAGGCCTCTTCTGGAGTACTGTGTGCAATTTTGGTATCCAGGTTTCAAAAATGACATAGCAGCACTGGAAAATGTCCAGGGAAGAGTGACTAGGCTGATTCCAGGGCTACAGGGGATGAATTTCAAATAGCTGAGCCTTTTCAGTTTAAGCAAAAGAAGATTAAGAGGAGACATGACTGAAATGTTTAAAATTAAGAAAGGAAATAGTGCAGTGAATCGAGACTATTATTTTAAAATTGGTTCATCAAGAACTAATGGGGCAGATTTGGAAACGTTATGGGTAAAATTCACACAAGCATTAGTAAGTTTTTCTTTACATAGAGAACTATAGACACATAGAATAAGGTACCAAGTAGTGTGGTGGACAGTGGGACTTTGGGGACTTTTAAAACTAGAGTTGAAGTTTTATTTAGAAAAATCAAGGGGATAGAAATAGAGAACTTTGCTGGGCTGAATGGCCCGTTCTCGTCTAGATTGTTCTCATGTTTTAATATTCTAATGAGGTGTACAGAGTAAAGAAAAAAGGAGACAGGACTGTTCCTTGTGGTGCTCCAGTGTTGCTCACATTAGAATCAGAAACACAGTCCTTGAGTCTCACAGATATCCCATTAACCAAGGCAACCATAGGCTCACCCACCTGCAAATCTCTGAGCTTACCCCTTAACAGAGATGGCTGGATAGTACTGAAGGCATAGGAGAATCAAAAATCATAATCATCACAGTGTTGCCAGCTTTGTCTAGGTGAGAATGAGCCTAATGGAACAAATAGATAACTGCATCCTCTACTCCAATCTTTGTCCGATTCACAAACTGTAGTACATCCAGGTGGTCTAACACAAGAGGACTCATATAGCCCAGGACCAGTCACTCAAAGGTATTCATGATGTGAGATGTAAGTACTACTGGTTTGTAATCAGAAGTAGAGAATCAGGATGTTTTAAACAGTAGCTGCCATTTCTAGAACCTTAGGGACAGACTGAACTGGTGACAGAGGATACAACAACGTTGGTCATCACAGGCCTTAAGAACTCAAGGACTGAATCCATCTGGTCCTGCAACATTTCCTGTGTGTAGCTTTCTCAGTTGTCTCCTTACTTGGTCTTCAGTTATAGACAGCTCATACTGATGTTCAGAGGTAGACATGTCACTGGCCCTTCCAGATGATATGGTAGGAGTTATATTGAACATTGTTAATAAATATTGCCCTTCTGCTTAAGCCAGTACATTTTAAGCTCTGTTTTGCAGGTTTTGCTATGAGCAAACCAAATCCACACTAAAATAATTCACTAAATACATCATACCAACCAGTAAACTATTGCATATAGACTTTTCACTGGTATTATGGCACAAAGCTGTGATTTTGATGTCACAACCGCCTTGATGCAGTGGTACCAGGTCAGTACTAACTCCACATAAAAAGCAGAAACTAATCTTCCTTTACTGCAGTGGGCTGGCTCCCCGCCCGGGATTTGTTCCTGCCTTGCGACCTGTGCTGGCTGGGATTGGCTGCAGCAGACCCCTGTGACCCTGTGTTAGGATATAGCGGGTTGGAAAATGACTGACATGACTGACTAATCTTCCTTTAATGTCTGACAGTTTCATAAAAAGGTGCCCCAAAACAAAACAGGTACCCTGCATAATCAAGTGCTATTGGAAAATCATCTTAAATAGACTAAAACATCCAATGAAAGTATTCAGACAATTCTCTACCTCCAAAACTTTTATAACAGCATCAAGAGCGACCCATGTTTAAAGCCAAGGCACATTATAGCCTGACCTACTCTTACTTTTAACAACAGCAATAATCAAGTTACCAAAATGATCAGAGTCTTCCTCAGGTTAACCATTTTCTCTTCATATTCCCCAATCCCCTTGAACCTTAAGAGTGAGGCTCATTCTTGCACATCTGCATTTCCAACTTCATGACTTGGCTTCACTGTGATGGACTGGCTCCCTGTTGAAGGTTTGCTTCTGCCTTGCGCCCTACACTGGTTGGTATAGGATCCAACTCGCCCTTCCACCCTGTTCAGGACTAAGCAATTTGGAAAATGACTGAGGTACTTGGCTTCATAACCTTCATTTCCAACACAGTACATCTTTTCATCTTTTGGCAAAGGGCATCATGTTCAGCCTCTATAATGAACAAGTAAGAGCACATCAAGAGCATTTTGTGCAGTCCTGGTCTTAAAGGTGTGCAGAGTAATGAAAATATTAATGAAGCTAGGAAAATGATTGAGAATAAGCAAATGACAGCAAAGTTAAAAATCAGCATGTGGCGATAAAAAATGTAAAAGAAACCGAACTGATTATGGCTGGATAATGGTATTAGAAAGCAGATGACTCATCCATGTGTTTCCTGAATCTATTTCATGTTGTGTCACCGGGGGTTTGGAGCCTATCATACCAGCATTAGACATAAAGCGAGTGGTCCTTTATTGAGTACACTCACACACACTCATATTTATATACTATATATTATACACATACTGTATAGTAAAACCCCACTCAGACTGTGACTATGTGGAGATTTGATCCCAGCCCATTATAGCTTGAGGCAGTCATTAAACACTGTAGTGTTGTGTCAAACAACACAGAGTGTAAAGAAAAGAGCAGGACACATGAAAAAACAGTTGAGGTTTCAAGAATGAAAGTGTCAGCTTAACAGCCTTTAGGCCTGAGGTGGTAAATAGAAAACACAATTTGTTAAATACAGAGAAGTGTCTTCTACTACTGCTGGTTGACAAATGATAATGTCTGTTTGTCAGGTTATCCTTAAGCTGGTAGGACTGGAAGAGGCAGAGTCAGGCTTCTCCTTCATGGATAAGGTGTTACTGTCTGATGACAAAAATTGGAAATCATTAATCTGTGCAGCTCTTAAACCCTTGCCTGGTGTACTTTTAAATGAATACTTCACCCAGAGGTTATATACAGTGTTTTTTATATGTTAGTTTACCCATGTATTTTGTAGTGGTGGCTGAGAAAAAAATGTAATCACATGTGGAGAATGAAGAGAAAGAAGATTATCACATAACAGAACCCAGTGGTCACAAGGTGTGAAAATATCCATGAAAGAAAATCTCACATTATGATCGTGTTGCTTCATACACATCTTCTGTCCTATTGCTAGCTCAAAGCACCTGTTTTTTTTTTTTTGCTAAAATATTGTGAATAGTTTAATTGCCAGCTAGTACATAAACAGTAAACATAAAGACACATTAGATTTCCTTTTTCACTTTCATCTCCCCATAATTCAAAACATGACTCCCATGAGTCATTGGGTTTACTGTTTCTATACAAGCTGGTAATTCAGGAAGTCACCATTTAACCAGTATTTTAGCAAAAAAGAAATTGTTCTGTATGTTTTGAGCTCGTGTCTGCGTAACTGACATGTGCATTATGTGACATGAGTAACATGATTTTTTTTTTCTAGTGCCATGGATGTTTTTCACATTGTTTGCAGTCATACAGCACTGGCCACCATTAAGTTCTGTTATGTCATAACTTTTTTTCTCTCCATTCTGCATGAAACCATAAGGTTAAAAATTCTTCTCGGTCACCACTGCAAAGTACATAAGGTAAGTAACATACAAAAAATGTCATTTTTTTGATGGAATATTCCTTTGAAATCCTTCCCCATAAATAGCGTACATGACCCACATATTTGACAATGGAAATTTAATATTAGAGATGCAAATTTTTTTAGCTGCTGGGAAGCTACTCTATAATTTTTTGTGAGAATTCTGTAGATTGTGATTCCATTTACAAAAGACCAGTTGGCATCAAAAAGAAAAGCAGGTTGTAGAGACAGCCAATATTATCTTCTGTTTTTTGTCATCTTTAAGGGCTGATTTTTTGTGTTTTATTTAATTCTTTTATTGTAATATCTGTTTTATTTTTGTTAACTTTGACTCTCCTGTTATTTTTAATCTTAATTTTTAGTTAGATTCTAGTTGGCCTTCCATGTGTTCTGTTAATAATATTAATTCTCTAAATGTGTTTGATGATAGTGGAGTTGGGACCCCAATTAGATTACGGACCCCGGTGATTTAGTTTATCTTTACCTTTTTAGGAAATCTCATCTACTAATTAACTGCCCTGGCATTAGTTCAGATTTTGCATTTGTTCTCCTTCAGGCTTCTTGTTGCTTTTTCTGACATTTGTTGTTTTTGTTTTATACTTTTTTGTTTGTACTTCTGGATTGTGGATTTTATGTAGCTGCTTTAAGATTTCTTGACTTTTATCTTTTCTTTCTTCTTTGTTTAGTCAAGTTATTTATTTGTACTTTGTGTAAGCATATCTTTCAAAAGTTTGTTATTATTATTATTAGTAGTAGTAGTAATAGCAGTGGTAGTGGAATTAAAATTATTAGTTTTACTATTATTAAAATTGCAATTATTATACATTTTTTGCAGTCAGACTTTTTTCAGCATGTGGTACCTGTTATAACAGCCAATGCATTGCGAAGTCAAAGTTTAAAATAGTATATACATTGATATTTATAACAGTGAAAGGAAATGAAATTATCCAAGACCGATATCCTTACTAATTTAAGAATATAAAATGAGTACATTTTGTTTTATTACAAAGAATGAAAACTGCAACAGAATGCACAATATACTATACCTGGATGTAGACTGTGTATTTTCTGATGTAGTATTTGATTTTTATAGATACATTTTTGTCTATTTTGGGGTGGTAATATGTGGAGAGTTTGTTTTTAAAGATAGTTTTTACTTCTGGGTTCGCTTTATAGGTGTTGTTTTTCACTACCATCAGTCTTCTTTTATATACTTGACACCATGTTATTTGTGCATCATCATGTTCTCACAAGATTAGTCACATCACTGTGACTTCCATCCACTATAAATACAAGCAGAATCTTCACTATCCCTCAATGCATAAATGCATTCTATACATCAGTCCTTATGCTTAATTAGCTTTCTTTCAAATAGGCCAAGTGTTAAGTTTCTTCTTCTGGTTTTGAACTACTTTTCATCTCCAAAATTCATGATTGCCCCTCAGACTCAACACATCTGCTTCTTTAGTCTTTCTGGTTTTGACCTTGGCCCAGCTCTGACTTTTCTTCAGTCTTTCACAATTTTCTAGTTATTATCTACCCTTTTACAATAATCATTGGCTGCCCTGTACACACTCTTAACACCTGAAAGGAAATGTTTGGAAAAACACTACATCGAAATCAAAAACAGTGAGGTCTACATTTAGGTCTGGAAATGATTTTTGCTATAGCATGATGTGAATTCTTCTGAGAAGATGATGGATGAATGTAGTAGAGAAATTCAGAAAGCAGCTTTAACTAATAAATCTATACTAATAAAAGGCAAAGCACTCACTGACTGACTGACTGACTGCCTCACTCACTCACTCATCACTAATTCTCCAACTTCCCGTGTAGGTAGAAGGCTGAAATTTGGCAGGCTCATTCCTTACAGCTTACTTACAAAAGTTAGGCAGGTTTCATTTCGAAATTCTATGCGTAATGGTCATAACTGGAACCTGTTTTTTGTCCATATACTCTAATGGAGGAGGCAGAGTCACGTATCGCGTCATCACGCCACCTACGTAATCACGTGAACTGAAAACAAGGAAGAGATTTACAGCACGAGTCAAACGCAGGAACGAAGGTAAATGACGTTAATTGTTGAGTGTCTTTTAATACTGTGTAAGCATACATATTAACACATGTGCAATTAAACGTGTGCATTTACGGGGTGATTTCTCAGGCTTAAAAGCTCGCCTTTTATTAAAAAGGTAAATGCAAACTGTTTTCATTCTGAAGGGCACAAACCACGTTAGATTTCATGCTCAACAGTAAGCTCAGCACACAGCTTGGTCATATTACAACCGGAGGGGCGAACTGACAACGTGATATACAAAGAGATCCTTAACAAATAATTATTGATTCATTTTCCCTCAGTTTAAAAAGGTTTACTTTTCTTCTTAATAAAAATTTTAAAGCAGTACTTCGCCGCTGCGAAGCGAGGGTATTTTGATATATATATATATATGTATGGAAGAGAAGGTCTGTGATACGGTTTGCATATTTGCAGTTGGAGATCCACAAAGGGAGAAAAAACGAATCACGTATCATAAAATAGTTTTATTCCTGAGCTTTCAACCCCTATCAGGGGTCACCTCCACCCACCCCCCCTTGAATGTGTTGCTATATATTGCCTTTGATTCTTGTAAGTCTAAGCATTATCCTCTGATGAAGACCCCTGATAGGGGTTGAAAGCTCAGGAATAAAACTATTTTATGATACGTGATTCGTTTTTTCTCCCTTTGTGGATCTCCAACTGCAAATATATATATGTATATATATGTTCCTTGCTGAAGCAGATTGCCTTTTAATGAAATGCTTGCAATACGGAATAACAGATATCACCAGACGGCTTTCCGTCAATGATAAACCAGCGTCTCATGAGGTGAAAAAATGTGACGTACTGCGGTTGCGATCAATGCTTTCTGGTAACTCAGCTTTTGAGAAGAATCTCTCATGGGAGGGACAAGAGGGAGCGAGTGAGGCGGGTGCATTGAGCTGGGGCGGGACGGAGCAGGGCGAGGAGGCGGGTATCTGTGCGAGTGTTTTAAATAATGAAA